>NW_024543063.1:11225000-11797500 GCF_018167655.1 Microtus oregoni | reverse complement strand
CTCCCTTTGTTCCAGTTACTCCCCTGTCCCAGATTCTCCCCTGTTCCAGATTCTCCCCTGTCCCAGATTCTTTCCCTCTTCCAGCTTCTCCCCATGTCCCAGCTTCTCCAGTGTCCTTCAGCTTCTCCCCTTGTTCATGCTTAAAAAACCATGCGTTTTAATAATTCCATTTCAGATCCAACAAAGCCATTGTCTTCCCACTTTTCACAGTCTTTTCCTTTTCTCTACATGAAGTTCTAAGAAAAAAAAAGAAAGGAATTTTATTTGAAAATCATGGGGAAAGGGCCTGGGGAGATGACTCAACTGCTAAGAGCACATTTAATAAAGAGCAGGATTGCAAGCCTGGCACAGTGGTGCGTGCCTTTCATCCCAGCAGTTCAGAGATGGAGGCAGGGGGATTTCTGTGAATTTGAGGCTAGCCTGGTGTCCACAGAGAGTTACAGGACAGTCAGAGCTACATAGGGAGACCCTGTCTCAAATTCCCTTGCCCCCCAAATACAATAATGACAGGATTTCACTAACAATGATTCCAGCTTGCAGTAGGGGAACGTCCTACACTTGTCAAATCGCTCTATAAAATAAGAGAAAAAGTCTCTGATATTCCCACGTCCATACCCATAGCTGTCATTTCAGACCCTTCCCTGAGGGACGCTGCATTCATTGGGAAATCCCCTTAACCTTGAGGTTGAGATCTTCCTGCGAAAGGAACTTCTAGGTTAAGTGAACAGAGACATCTCCCCCTACTCCAGCTTCTCCCCCTGTCCCAGCTTCTCCCCCTCTCAAATCAGGTGTTTTATTTTTTTATTATTTTCCTAATGGCTAAGGATGTTGAACACTTTTTAAAACTGCCACGGACTGACTCTCATGGAGATCGTAGACCGAGGGAGAACAGGGGTGAAGGCTTAGGAGAACCCAGGATTCGACAAATGACAGACAGACACAACTCTAGTGAGATTTGAATCTGTTGCAATTTTACTAAAATTCTAGCATCACTTTTAAGAGATTACAGAAGGAAGTCGGCAGACATAAAAGCTTACATAGAAAAATGATTACAAGCAGTTGATTATTCACAGCAAGTCTTGCTGTCAGGGCCAGGTGGGCAGAGCTTTTCTTTGAAATTCATCTCACACCACTAACTAACTGTGCTTTCTCATGGCCCTAATCATATCTGCCCTCAAGGTAACCAAGGTAACCCAAACACCATTCTTCAGGATTCCACCCCCAGGGTTTGCTCCAATATCAAATGGCTGGCTTCATGTTATCAAGAATAGCCTGCCTTTCTTTTCTATCTAAAATGCACCAGGGGTTTCTCATTCTGGCTAGCCTCTCCATAAATGGTAACTCATGCCATTCTATACATTTTCCTTCATAATTTACCCATCTTCTACCAAATCTCCTATCATGAGCCCTTTCTGTTCTAGGGTATCTGTAAATTCCCCCAGAGAGTCTTAATCATAACATTAATGGCCTGAATCAAGGGAGGGGATGGACACATCAGTTCCTCCATATTCAAGGAGCCGTTGGGAATGTTTCCTGGTTCCTTGAACAGATTAAGTTTTTGTCAAGAGAAAAGTAGAACAGAAGAAAAGATAACAGAGCCAATGTAATAAACCATTGCCAGGAACAAAGTAAACGAGGTCGTTGAGGCTAATCAGGCACCACAACTCTAGAAGACTGCCAGGGAACCACTGGGGTCCAAGCTCCAGGAAGCACGAGCCCCTCATTTTGAGACAGCCACCACCTGAGAGGCATTTTGTCACACAGGCAAGACAGCCGTGGATGTGGCTAAAACAATCACTGACCATTTGCATTTCTTTTTTATTTTCTTTATTGAATGCAACCTTGAGGTTGAGATCTTCCTGCAAAAGGAACTTCTGGGTTAAGTGAACAGAGACATCATTCACAGGTCCTGAAAAATTCTCCTGTGCATGTCTCTGTATAATCTGTCCAAGACACCAGGCCATGACTTGGTAGAATGCAGGCCCTTGGCCCTTCCCTGATCACGGTAGTAGCTCCGATTCTCCCTAAGGCCATTCTTATCTTAGTGCATTCACCATGGTCTACTTTTGTTGGGTGACCCCTGTCATGTCACTTGCTTGAGAAGATCAGTGGCACATCTAGATGTTTATTTTCTGTGTGGTGTCTTGAGGTCTCCACTCATGGCCTCACTATATAACCAAGGACACGGGGAGAAGCTGGGAGAGGAGAGGAGTAGCTGTGACAAGGCGAGAAGCTGGGACAGTGGAGGCAGGAGAAACTCAAAATGCCCTGTGGGGGACTGTTCCCTCCCCAGGTCCTGCTGATCTGTTCTTTACGTACATCCCGGGAGGCCCTGAGTTGGGTTCCCTTTGTGATTTTTCCCCTTTTTGGAGAAGAAAGTTGAGGCAGGACTCTACCGAATGCTCACATTTTTAATACAAGGAATTTTTTTTAAATTATTGGACATGTCTTCTAGTACCTGAGAAATTCCTCCTTCCTCAGGAAACTCATGACCCATATTTTCTTCCCATCCCAGCAAACAAAGTAGAGAGTAAAGCCTTATGTTTTACAGCACAAAAATCAGGTCCTGATTGGGCAATTATTTCTGAGTGACTTGGCTTGTGTGTAAGTTCCTGATCATATGAGCCGTGTTTGGTTTCTTTATCTAGTCATCTTTATGTGGTGAGTATGTCATAGTTCTGCGGCAGTGGGGGAGGTACTTTACTGAGGGTACAGGGGGAGAAGCTGAAGGGACAGGGGGAGAAGCTGGGATAGGGGGAGGAGCTGGGACAGGGGAGAAGCTGAAGGACAGGGGGAGTAGCTGGAACAGGGGGTAAAGTATATGTCAACTATCAATGAAAAACAAATTAGTGCATTAAGGGATTCATGGGTGATATTTATCTTGAATTCCTGAAACACGTGAGAGCTGTAGTTGCAATCTAGGAAGCTTCTTACAATCTCCTTTAAGTCTGGGTCGGCCTTCAAATGCGCTGTGCTGAATGTCACTTCCAGAAGCACGAGGCTAAATGTCTTCTGCAGGTCACTGAGGATGTCACACACCACGTTTTTGCATCCAGGTTCTCACATTTTTTTAGAACTCTTAAAAATGTTGAATGGAATTATGTCATGATGGTCTTGTGGCTAATAAGAGAAGCTTAGAGTGGTCCTTCAGCTTCTCCCCCTGTCCCAGCTTCTCCCCATGTCTCAGTTTGGAGAGTGGTTCAAATGCTGTTCGATTTCTTGTGAAGAGCCTGAGTTTTGCATTGGTCAGGTGACATCTTCCATGTCTGCAGGGCTCAAGGCAACCCAGTGAGCATCCTGGCCACAGGGCAAAGGCAATGCACAAAGAAGAGAAGGCATGTCGTCATTACCCCAGGAAACCCCACCACAAACCTTTCCTACATTCTAGGGCCTCAATGAGAGAGAGAGAGAGAGAAGCAAGCATGACTTCTGGTTCTATCCTCACGTGACCCAACTGCCTGTGACTTTCACAACCTCAGATCCTAGGATTTGGAATAAATAGACTTTGTTTTGTTTTGCTTTTTTTTTCTTTTTCAGAAAAAAGATTTATTTATTAATTATGTATATCGGTATTTTGCCTGTATGTGTTTCTGTGTGTGGAGGCCAGATCCACTGGAACTGGAGTTACGGACATCTGTGAACAGCCATGTGGGTGCTGGGAATCAAACCCAGGTCCTTTGGAAGAGTGGCCAGGGCACTTAACCACTGAGCCGTTTTATAAGTAGGCTTTATAAGGAAGCCCTGCTTGGATGTGTCCACTTGCATTCTAGCTTCTGTTGTTACACTGCACAAGTAAACCTGGGGTACTCTGCCCTTTATAGGATTCCCACACCCGTCTGTCCCCTGTCACCATGTGCCCCAACCCCAGTAACTGTTTCCTGTGACGCCCGTGTCTCCTGTCACCTCTGACTTCAGCCTGTTGGCAGCATCCCGAGGTTCAGAGGAACATAGCACAGGGCAGGCTGACTGTCAGGGCTGAGTCCTTCTCCTCACTCACCCAGAAGCTGGAACATGAGGATAAACTGGGACAGGGGGAGAAGCTGGGACAGGGGGAGAAGCTGGGAAAGGGGAGAAGCTGGGACATGGGGAGAAGCTGGGACACGGGGAGAAGCTGGGGCAGAAGGAGTAGCTGGTACAGGGAGAAGCTGGGACAGGGAGAAGCTGGAACATGGGAAGAATCTGGGACAAGGGGAATAGCTGGGAAAGGGGAAGTATCAGGGATAGGGGAAGTATCAGGGATAGGGGAAGTATCAGGGATAGGGGAGAAGTTGGGACAGGGAAAGAAGCTGGGATAGGGGGGAATCTGGGACAGAGGGAGTAGCTGGGACAGGGGAGAAGCTGGGACAGAGGGAGTAGCTAGGACAGGGGAGAAGCTGGGAAAGGGGGAGAATCTGGGACAGTGGAGAAGCTGAAACAGGAGAACTAATCCATTCTTATGTTGATCCATCTGAAGCTGAGTTTTGTGTAGGGTGGGACATAGCAATCTAGTTTTATTCACTACATGCAGGTGTTAAGTGCATAGCATCATCTGTAGGAAGGCGCTGACCTTTCTCCCATGTGTACTGTCGGCATCTGTTTTAATACCAGTACCACGTTGCTCATATTACTATAGCTCTGGACTATTAACTTGAAATCTGGAAGGGTGATACTTCCCACAGGGCTGTTATTGTTTAATTTTGTTTTGGCTATTCTGGGTCTTTGGGGATCCATATAAAGACTGGTTGGTTTTTTCAATTTATGTAAAGACAGGAATTTTGATGGGGGACAATGAATCTATAGGTGATTTCTTTGGTAAAATGGCTATTTTATCAATAATAATCCCACCAATTCATGAACATAAGAAGTCTTTCCATATCCTGCTAGCTTCTTCAGTTTCTCTTTTCAGTGTATGATACTTATACTTTCTTGGTTATATTTGTTCCAAGATATTTTTAGACTATTGTGAATGGATTTATTTTCCTGATTTCTTTCTTGACATGTTTTCTATTTGTATATTTGGAGTTGTTGGCCTCTGAGATTCTTCTGGACACTCAGCTATTTACAGCCTATTGACAATGCTTTTGTTTACCTTCCAGAATTTGGTGGCAGACACTATTGCTGATAGAACCACATACTTGAGTCACAGAATACAAAGAACTCAAGCTGGTACTTTTCTAGAGACCCCACTTCTTCTGGATAATTTCAGATGCGATAGAAGGTATTCTGTGCACTACTACAGAAGTATAATCACCAATCCTACCCCAACTATGAACACCATGAGTTATGATAACAATTGGCCAGGCAAGACATGCTCACTGATACCACGGTAGCAAGAAAATCATGGGAGTAACCAAGCACTTTCTGAATGAAACTAAGGCCCAATCCATAAGTTGAAATTCATACCTGCCACTAATTTCAGGTCCAAGATCCTGTGATTAGACAGGTCATAGTCCTAAGAGAGAAACTGCTACTATTGTTCTACTAAATGGGCACAGTGTTAAACTTGCTTCTAATGACTTGTTATTATACCCACAGAATAGAGATCTCTCAACCCTCATCTGAGAATCTTCCTTTTGCACAAGATAACAATAAACTCAAAGACCCACAACTGGTCCAATACAGTGAATAATATACTTTAGAATGCCCAGCTGCAAAGAGGACATCTATATCATGTACTTTCCTTCCAAGGCTCCGGGCTTATTGTGGAAGGTGGGACAGAGAGATTGTAAGAGTCAGATGTGATGGATGACTACAAGAAACAGCAGGGTAGTTTCTGCATATGAATTCAAAAAAGTTAAGACAACGTGCATGAAACTTGTGTATATTCAAGCCAGACAAAACCCCAGCATGAAGAGGGGAGGTGCACATGAACTCCCACCCCTAGCTGAGATGTTACTGGTTATTGATAACCATGGGGAGCGCAAAGGGAGGTTTTCTTTAAGGCTGTGATGTCTAGTGAGTTGGCCATACTCCAGGGTGTATGAGTAACATAAACTGAACTTGGCAGAGTTTTACAAAATAAGACACAAGATTGAGTAGGTAGGGAAGGGCATTGGGTCTAAAGGGAGAGGGAGGAGGGAGTCAATGTGATTTTTAAAATTGTAATAAATTCTTAAAGAATTAATAAGAAAGAAGAAAAAACAAGACTCTTTCATGGAGTTCTCAAAATAGAACAGCTTAGTGTGATTGGCTGGTTGCTCGTATATGCTTTTAATCAAATTTATAGTATAAATCAGGCACAAAAATATTGGAACAAAATATTTTGAAAAATTGGAACTGGAGGGGGCTGGAAAGATGGCTCAGCGGTTAAGAGCATTGCCTGCTCTTCCAAAGGTCCTGAGTTCAATTCCCAGCAATCACATGGTGGCTCACAACCACCTGTAATGAGGCCTGGTGCCCTCTTCTGGCCTGCAGACATACACACAGACAGAATATTGTATACATAATAAATAAATAAATAAATAAATAAATATTTTAAAAAAATTGGATGGGATTTTGATGGGGATTGCATTGAATCTATATATTGCTTTTGGTAGAATTGCCATTTTTACTATGTTGATCCTCCCAATCCAAGAGCAAGGGAGATCCTTCCATTTTCTGGTGTCCGCTTCAATTTCTTTCTTCAAAGACTTAAAGTTCTTATCATATAGCTCTTTCACTTCCTTGGTCAGAGTTACCCCAAGATATTTTATTTGATATGTTATTTGTGGCTATCGTGAAAGGTGATGCTTCTCTGATTTCCCTCTCTGTTTCCTTATCTTTAGTGTATAGGAAAGCCACTGATTTTTTGGAGTTGATCTTGTATCCTGCCACATTACTAAAGGTGTTTTTCAGCTTTGGAGCACTGGACAGAAATCTCAAGGTCCAAATCAGGAGCAGAAGGAGAGAGAGCACGAGCAAGGAACTCGGGACCGCGAGGGGTGCACCCACACACTGAGACAATGGGGATGTTCTATCGGGAACTCACCAAGGCCAGCTGGGCTAGGTCTGAAAAAGCATGGGATAAAACTGGACTTGCTGAACATAGCGGACAATGAGGACTACTGAGAACTCAAGAACAATGGCAGTGTTTTTTTTTTTGGTTTTTCGAGTCAGGGTTTCTCTGTGGTTTTGGAGCCTGTCCTGGAACTAGCTCTTGTAGACCAGGCTGGTCTCGAACTCACAGAGATCCGCCTGCCTCTGCCTCCCGAGTGCTGGGATTAAAGGCGTGCGCCACCACCGCCCGGCGGCAATGGGTTTTTGATCCTACTGCACGTACTGGCTTTGTGGGAGCCTAGGCAGTTTGGATGCTCACCTTACTAGACCTGGATGGAGGTGGGTGGTCCTTGGACTTCCCACAGGGCAGGGAACCCTGATAGCTCTATGGGCTGACAAGGGAGGGGAACTTGATTGGGGGAGGGGGAGGGAAATGGGAGGTGGTGGCAGGGAAGAGACAGAAATCTTTAATAAATAAATAAACGGAAAAAAATTGGAAATGGAGAAATAATTGAGTTGGCAGGATCTGAGTTTGAATCCCCAACACCTACATACAAAGTTACATGTGGCCACATGTTTGCCTATAATCCCAACACAGGGAGTAGGTGGTAGAGAGAAGAGGATTCCTTCAGTTTGCTGGTTGGTAGCAGAGCTCCAGATTCCTCTGGCCTCCCTATATGTGCACAGACATACATACCAGCACACATGTGCAAGTAGCTCCTCCTCAAACACATATAAAAATTAAAAAAAAATTTGAAGCGTGGCCAGGAAATAAAAAGAAAGATCATGTGTAGTTGTAATCAATAAAATGCCAATAAAGTGGGAATAAGTGCTTTGAATCAGAAAAATAGGAACAATGCCTCAGCCTTAAGGGTGTTTGTGACATCTTCAAGGCTTCCACTCTCATGGGCTCAGAGACATAGAAATCTCAATCTGTTCCAAAGATTTTCCAGGACAGAGTCTTTTCGGGAGAGAGATCCTAGGAACTTTTATGTTCCCATGGTCACTTAGGATTCATTTCTCTGCATCCAGCTAGCCTTCATTTGGTACTTTCTGGCAAGAGACCCAAATGTCATTCATAGGATACTAGTTTTATAGTCACACAGAAAGGGGTCATGGAGGGAAACCAGGCAGAGCAGTCCAACCAGATTTGAACACCTAATGGCATGAAAAGTAGTGGAGCTGAGGGAGTTGTCAAAAGGGTCCAAGGAAGGAAGAGATTTCAGCAGCCTGCCACACTGATGTGGGATTTCCCTCTGTATGCTGTGATTATCATTAATGAATAAAGAAACTTCTTTGGACCTATAGCAGGGCGGGGCAGAGCAGAGCTAGACAGGAAGTACTGGACTGAATGCTGGGGGAAAGAAGGGCGGAGTCAGAGAGAGGCCATGGAGCTGCTGGAGACAGACCCTGGGAACTTTACCTGGTAAGCCACAGCCACATATATGTGATGATATACAGATTAATAGAAATTGGTTAAATTAATATGAGTCAGCCAATAAGAAGCTAGAGCTAATTGGCCAAGCAGTGGTTTAATTAATAAAGTTTCTGTTTGATTATTTAGGGTCTAAGCTATCTGGGCAGCTGGAAACCAACAAGCAACCTCCTTACTACAGATTGGTGCACCAATGTGGGTAACTACATCCACATGAAAACCTAAGAAAGCTTAAAAAGTAATCCTAAACACACACAAAAAAACAGAGTTAAGTATGGTTTGGTAGCGGCATTTTCTTGGGTGGGCTTTATTTGCTAGAAGCAAGCAGAGGCATGGCTTCTTTAAGAGAGGTCTTACTGATTCAGCAGTAGCAGCCATGCAGTTTCAAATGGCAGCTTCCCAGCCATGGGCCATGCTGCTAGCACAAATTTTGGTTCTTTAAAGAAACCGAGCATTTGGATGGGGTTTGTGAGCAACATGCGGCTTGCTTGGTGGCTATGTGGACTGGCTGTGTGTTTGGAAGTGGGGTGGTGTATGGCTCAAATGTGCAAGCAGATCCACCATGCTGGGCTGGGCGGTGCAAGCAGTAAGTATTGTATATACCCTAGTAATGGCACAGTTTAAGTTTTTAAGAAGCACTTAGCATTTTAGGAAGTGCTCCTGGACAGTATAGAATTACAGATAAACACTAGGACAGATTCAGACATAAAAGACCTCTAAATGGGTCACAGTGTTGAATAAATGTACATAGGCTTGGGAGAGAGAAGAAAGAGTATAGAGAATTATAAAAAGAAGTAAATGGTTAAAAAGGGTAAAGTCTTTAAAGAGACAGAGTACAGACAGTCATAGATTAAAAGAAGTAAAGAAAAATAAGCCACATAAAATGGATAATTCACAGAGAGTCTGGATTATTTATATTATTGTGGTTTCTTTAATTTTTTTGACTGTGAAAGAGCTTAGTACAGAGAGACATTTCATTGTATGGGCTGCTAAGCTAAACCAGCATGTATATTATAAAGGTATCTTGACTTCAGAATTTGGGTCTAAGGATATGTTGCTTTGGAAAATAGGTTCTTCTCTTGTTTCCACAGAGGATGAGAACCTGTGGAATCATTCCAAACTAATATGGCTTGATTGACCAAGAGCCCCTAAAAGGTCTCCTTGAATACCCTTCAAAAATTATGTTGTCCAACAAACAGTAGAAAGAAGTTTGGACAGAACTATGCCCATATTCCCAAATATTGTCTATAAATGTTTGTTTAAATTTAAAGGGGGATTGCTAGACAATCCTTCAGGGTTCCTGCTTCATGAAAGAGTCTGATAGACATTCTGCAGGATACAGAAGAAAATGACTAAAATTTCTTTCATCATGGAAAATTCTGCTGGATACTATGGGCCTGTAGGCTGAAGATGGATGCTCAAATGGTAAAGAAGAACTTTGGGTGACTGTCCAGGCAGCAAGATGTCTCTGTCAATTCTACAGTTTTGAAAGTTGCTTACAATGCACTTCCTGTTTACTTAGGTAATATTTTATATCCTTCTGGAGTCTTTGATGGAGTTAAAGACTAGATAGTTATTATTATAGTTTTCCTTAGTTATGATAAACGATAAAGTAGATATAAATATTGTAACTGTAATTCTTGCTTGATAACTGTTTTGTTATATGTAATTTTACTATGCTAAAGCTAAACCTTCCTTTTTATTTAAACAGAAAAGGGGAGGTAATGTGGGATTTCTCTCTGTATGCTGTGATTACCATTAATGAACAAAGAAACTGCTTTGGATCTATAACAGGGCAAGGTGGAGTGAACCGAATGCTGGGAGAAAGAAGGGAGGAATCAGAGAGAAGCCACTGGAGCTGCCAGAGACAGACACTGGGAACTTTACCCAGTAAGCCACAACCACATGGTGATATACAGATTAGTAGAAAGGGGTTAAATTAATATAAGTTAGCCAGTAAGAAGCTAGAGCTAATGAGCCACGCAGTGATTTAATTAATACAGTTTCTGTGTGATTATTTCAGGTCTAAGCTAGACGAGCAGCTGGGAACCAACAAGTGACCTCCTATTACACCACACGATAAGGGAAAAGATCCAGCAAGTGTGAAAAACAGTTTGAGAGAGTCGATATGTGGGAGACAACTTCTGAAACCATAAAAATGGGAACGACCATGATCTTTGGTGTCCCACATCCCACCACAGTGTGCCCCTGTGCCCCTAATAAAAAAGATCTTTGGTGTTTGATTGATGTTTCCCTTTTTCTTGTTTGGGAGAAGATTTTTTTTTTTAATTCTTCATGACTCCTTTTCAGAATAAGGAATGTTTACTTGAAGCCTGGCCTCCACTGTATGTGGTTTGTTTTTGATTTTGTTTTAGTTTCTGGATTTTGTTGTTGTTGTTACTGTTGTCTCTTTTACAGAGTCTCACAACTGACTGTTACAAGACTTGGATTTCCAACATGTGCTAGAATAGTTACCTTTGAGACTGTCTTTAGACAAGGAACTAATCTATTATCATTTTTTTTCCAGACAAGGTTTCTCTGCCCTAACTGTCTTGGAACTTGCTCTGTGATACAAGATAAACTTGAACTCAGAGATCTGCCTGCCTTTGCTTCTGCCTCTCAAGATTAAGGCCCCACATTAATCCATTTTTTTAATTGTGAAGTAGACATGAACTTGGAACCATAGTCAGAATATATAACTTGAATCTTGAATGCCTGTAAAAAACCTGCTATTGAGAAGCAGGGGAACCTTTTGCAGGTAGACCCTAGAAGGAAGTCCTTAAGTCATTGAGGGTTTTTTCTCAAAGAGAACTGTGATATCCCAGACTCCACCTCTGTTCCTGGTTCAAAATATATGGTGTGGGAGAATGGTCTGTATTCTGTCAATTATATTTTAAATAAACGCTGATTGGCCAGTAGCCAGGCAGGAAGTATAGGCAGGACAACCAGACAGGAAGTAGAGGAGGGTCAATGAGAACAGGAGAATTCTGGGAAGGAGGAAGCCCATTCCTCTGCAGTTGTAATCCCTGCAGAAGAAGCAAGATGTGACTGACTCGCTGAAAAAGGTATTGAGCCATGTGGCTAACACAGAGAAGAATAACAGGCTAATGTAAGATATAAGAGTTAATAAGAAGCCTCCTTAGCTAAAGGGCCAATCAGTTTATAACTAATGTAGACCTTTGTGTGATTTCTTTGGGACTTAATTACTGTGGGAACTGGGCAGGACAGAAATTCAGACACCAAATATAATTCCTGGTTTATTCATGTATATGCTCCTGCTATGACATGACACCTTCTGCTACCCTCACTAAACCAAACCAATGAAGGATAACTTATGAACCTCTAAGACTGTAAGTTAAATAACCTCTTCTCTTAATAAATTACTTGACCTGGGTGTTTCATTATACCATTGCAAAACTGACCAATGCAGAATATCTAGTGTACGTGAAATCTTTTGTGTGTATCTGTCAAAACAATACCCATGTTAATGAGCTTTCTATTACTGTAACAAATACCTAGGATGTAGCAGCTCATGAGAAAAGGCTTATTTGGAGCTAGCTATAGACGTTTCCATCCCTGGTCATGTGACCACGTTGCTTTGGAACCTGTGCAGGACAGGAGAACACCCAAGGAAGCTTCCAGAAGCTTCTTGTTCCATGATAGGGAGAGAACAAAGAGAGAGCAAAGGGCCTGCATGCCAACATCCCCTTCAAAGGAACACCCCCAGAAACCTAACTTTCTCCCTCAGGATCATTCTCTTAACGGCTCCACAACTTCTCAGCGGTGCCATAGGCCTAGGACTTAGCCATCAGCAAATACATCTTTGGAAGATTCAGAATCAAAACTAGGGCAGCAATTATGTGTTTATCTAATTATTCTTTATCAATTAAAAACTCAGGAGCCAGATATCAGGGTAAGAACCTGAATGATCAGAGAAGCAGCGGAGAAGTGACCAGTTACCTCCCATCTCCTCCATTCCTCCACCTGAAAGGGGCTGAGACAGAGCCTCTCTTAGCCCTGCCCTATGTCTGTCTGTCCTCCAGAACCTCTATGGTTAATTTTGGTCAGTTAGTAGCTAGCTCTGTCCTCTGATTCAAAACAAACTTTATTGTCAGTCTTGGAACATCAGAATGCAATACAAAAACTACCCAACATAGCAACAGTGGTTTGTCTGCACTAACTGCGGAACTGTGACTGTATTAAAGAGCACTGCAACTACAGGTGGTTCTTCGCTTGTGTGCACGTACACATGTGTGAATCTCTTTGGTTTTCAAGTTTGGTGTCACTATCACGTAGCACTTTTACAATTAGAGGATGTTTGACAATAAGTATAACACCAGTGGAGAAATAATAAACACAATTTGTCTGAATTTATTAGTAAGTTCTCAGTTTGGGAAACACTACAGAAGTTGGACTTGCCTAAGAATAAACTTTTGCTCTCATCAGCTCCAGATCTGCTTCACACAAGCAATGATTATCATCTCTGACACAGCACCGTCCCCCTCCCCAGAGCTGCAAAGGCCATGTCGCCCACAATACATGAGCACAACAAGGAATGACGAGCACTGGAGGAGGCCACAGAGTCCGAGGATCCAGGTGAGGAATCTATCAGCTGAAGTGTGTGTGGGGGCAGTGATGACATGACAGGACAATGGGGCAACTGTGGGGCTGTCAATGACTACAGAGTGCCATTCTTTCTGAAACAGATGGCAAGTGTTGTCCATAGCTTCCCTGATGGGTGTGGTCAGCAATTAGATGTGTGTGTGTGTGTGTGTGTGTGTGTGTGTGTGTGCTTTTATATTTTGTAAGTAAAGCAACCATTTATTTGGCAAAGTGTTTTAGCCAGGTGGTGGTGGTGCATACATGTGTTTTTTTGGTGTAGCCCTGGTTGTCGTAGAACTCACTCTGTAGACCAGGCTATTCTGTTTTCAAGTGTCAAACTGATTGAAGAATGGACTGATACCTCCCCTTCACTTCCCACCCACTTCTCAATGGGTCTTGGATTTGTGTGACTTCTTAACTCCCTGCTTTTTACCAAAGCATTTCCGGAAGCCATACGAACAACATTTAAAGACAATGAAGACGACGGTCAACACTATGGCCAGGAGGAAGCCAATCACATCCAAGGAGTGGTACTGGTACCAGGTGAGGTCATGGGCAGCCGGACGCAGGTGTGGCGCCCCCTTGTGCCTCATCACGTACTCCACCCAGAACACAGCCAGGTCCAGAGGCTCTATGGGACGGTCCTTGTGGAGTCTGGAGAGGTGCATGATGTTCTCCTTGTAACTGAACACAAAGCAGTTGTTAGTCTTGGAACACCCTGTTATAACCAGAAGAGGACACCCCGAACACACACTTAATTGATATTCTTTATCTCTAACAAGGAGGAGGAGGGATAGATGGTGAAATGCAGGCAGAAGGGGAGGAAGGAGAGGAGGAGGTAAGGAGGAAAGAAAGCAAAAACTAAAAAATGTTATTTTACAAATATTTAAACTTTGTTTACAATTTTTTTGTCTTTTAGTGATTTCTTTGTAGGAAATTATATTATATCATCATTATGGTCAAATGAAGAACAACAACAACAAAGGAATCAGTTGCAGATAAAGGAGTAGTGTGGTTTGAATGTGCTGCCCACAGGCTCGTGTGTAGGAACTTTGGTCCCCAGTGCAAAGGTACAGAGAGGTGGTAGAACCTCGAGGAAGTGAAATGTCATTGAGAGAGAGAATGGCCTTTGCTCCAGAGCTGGACTCTGTCACCGTGAGAGCGGGCTATGATCAAGCAAGGGTGCCACTTATGTTTAGTCTCTGTCATGTACACACCCTTGGCCACTTCAGGTGTCTACCATGGAGGATACACGGTAGGTAGCAGGAGACCCTTACCAGATGCATCTGCCCCGCTCTAGACTCCCCACAACTTCTCAGACTCTGAGCTAAATAAACTTTAACCCTTCATAGATGGTGAAATTCTGGGTATTCTGTTATTGCTTGGGGTTTTTGCTATTGTTTGCTTGGTTGGTTTTGTCTTAAGACAGAATCTTGCTAAACAGCCTCAGCCAGCTTGGAACTGGCTATATAGCCTTAAACTCTTCTTGAACTCATCACAATCCTCCTGTCTCTGTCTCCAAGTGCTTAGATTACAAGTGTTTGTCACCATGTTGGTCTTCCCATAGGTTTTAAATACAATAGTACCAGCAACCTTGAAAGCAATACACTAAGGTTCAAGTAGAGACAAAGTGATCTCACAGTGTGCACGTGTATGCGGTGTATGTGTGTATGCATGTGTGTGTATGTGTGTGGACGCATGGGCACACATGTTTATACAGTCACTCATAAGCCATAAGACAATGTTTTGTTCTGTCACTGTCCACTTAATTTCTTTGAGGCAAAGTCTCTCATTGGATCTGGAGCTAGACTAGTGGCCAGCAAGCCCAAGAGTTCTCCTGTCTCCTGCTTCCACGATGCTGAGGCCTGGCTTTTCACATAAGTGCTGGGATTTGAACTCATTCCTCAGGCTTGCACAGCTAGTGCCCTTGTCTATGTAGTGAGCTTCCAGCTCCACCCCTATGTGACTTTTAATGGAATATTTTTCTCTTTACAGGATCTTAGAGATGAGATGCCTATTATGGTGACATTATTTTTAATTGAAGACTGTAAATCTAGGGAGACTAAAAAATTTAACAAATTCTAAGATAAAATATAAATTCCTTTTACAAGTAGGAATAATGCCCACTTTATCTTGTGTATGAATCTAGATTTTTTATGTACTTGTTGTTGTGCTATTTTGTTGATTGCAAATGCTGTAGACACAAACACAAGTATGTTGTTTGTTTTTCTTCTCCTCTTACTTACCTCTTGTCATTGATGACTGCTTTTAGAGCATTTTCCAAATCATCAGCAGTCATTTTGATAATATTCAGGGAGACCCCAGCCCCTCGAGTTTCCATGTTATTGGCATTGTCAAGCTGGTCGCCAAACAAGGGCATCATCACCAACGGCACACCATTGCATATCCCTTCATAAATACCATTGGAACCAGAGTGTGTGATGAACGCACGAGTCTTTGGATGACCTGAGGAGTACAACAGAGAGGGACACCAGGTTCTTCAGCCTGACAATGTCTAAATTCTGAAAAGCCCATAAGGACCATCATCTACGCGTGGCCATTGTAAAAACTCTGGGAGTGGGTGGGGTGGGGTGATGTATGTGATGTGTCTCAGTCACCATCAAGCTAAGCAATCATTTAGAACATTAAAGCCTGTCATTTCCTTAATGTAACCCTGGTTTGACCTACATGGCAGATGCTCCCAACCTACCAAGCAAATCATTTTGGGGTAGCCATTTTACAAGTATTGTGTTCTTCGCAAGGTTCAATGGTCTAGGTCCGGTGTAGCGCCACAGGACCTAGTAGGGACAAAAAGCACATGCTTAAAAAAAGAACACAACTTGATTTTTTAAGATCAGCTAGCCTAACTAGAAAGGCCAGTCCTATGAGTAAGAAGAAGCCGGATAGGCTTTGCATGATGGGAGGTTTGGTGAATTGGAAGTCCCCAGGGCTCAAGAGCAGCATTGGCTCTTGATGCTAAAGCTTGGCAACACGAGTGTGAGAAGCCATCAAGCCACCCTCAGTATTCCTTCATGTTTCTGCACTTCAAAGGGAAACTTTCTTCACAAGGCAAGTGGATGCAAAAGCTATCCAAGCAGGAACAAACAAAACAAAATAGCTTTTCGGAGAAACATTCTTCATTGATGTAAAAAAACAGTATCATGCTTATTTTTTTTAACAACATTCTCTCTAATACTTGGGAGTTTCCTAGAGAAAAGAGAAATCTGAGTGAGCAGACCATGTCATAGGAATACCTGAATAAATTGAAATAATAATAATATATGGTAATAATAATAATAATAACTTTGTGGAATGGCAGAGGAGTTCCACAACTCAGATTTCTGCATTTAGACACTGAGGTCTAGAGTTAGAGACTAAAAGCAGACATGAAAAAGTCTTGTAGAACCATCTTACTGTCTGAGGAATTCTGCCCAAAGCCTCGGCGATTTCCATAGCTTTCTTCTCCGGAATCTCCGAGACCATGGATCCCAGAGAGAAAATCACGATGCCATGCTCTCCAGAAGCGTTGACATAGGCTTCAAATTCCTAGAGCGAGAGGAGAAATTTCCAGTTCATCTCTTTGTTCTCACATCCCGTGGGAACTGCACATATTAGATTACAAGATAGATACTTCCCTCTCATGAGAATCAGTAAAGGTATGTATGTAATAGACAAAAAACATCACGGCAACTCTGTCTCCTTGTCTCCTGTCAATTCAGGAGGATTTCTTGCTTACAGGGTTATCTGTGGGGTTCCCTGGAGATGCAGAATCCAGATAAGGTGCTGACTTCCCATCAGAGCAAGAGAGGCACATACAGGAGTGCACATGCACATGACCGTGCACCCATGAACATGACACGATGTAACAAGTTACACACAGCTGAGGGACTGCATGGAACATGGTGTTTTTATTTCTAAAACCCAAATATTCCTGGGCAAACCATGTCCTGACCCTCCCTACATGTAGACACAGAGAGGCTTCTACTAAGCTCTCTCCTGAACGTATCAGGATCCCATACTCTGTGCAGTCTTCCCAGGGGCACAGCCCTCTTCCAGCCCTCTGAAGGCCAGGCTCCTGCAGTCCACTGGATGTCAGAGCATTGTTACGTTGGTCTCACTTCCTGGGACAATCTAAAGACCTGGTTCTTCTGCCACTGTCCTGGATTTTGACCCAGAGCATCCAGGAGTTGGTTGCTCTGAGGCTGTTCTTTTCTAGGACCACATCACAGTTTTCTTCTTTCTTCCCCAGACCTTTCTTTCCTGGGGACGGGCATCCTTCTACCTCCTGATAGCGCGTAGCTCACCTACATTCCAGAATCTTTGCTCCTTCAAGACATGTGCAATCCTGCCAGGAAAGGCACAGTCTAGTTTGCCCTCCCTTACGCCTTTGTTTTCTCCCATTAAGACTATCTCTTGCTCAGACAGAGGGCTGACACCTTGCCCTATTAGAAGAGGCAGAAAGCCGCGGGAACTAACTTCCTATAAGAATTTCTATTTAGCCAGGACCATAAAGGCAGTGTCTCTTGCCAGGAGTTATAAGGGTTAAAGAATAATTGCATATCAGACTTAAGCTGCTGGTGCCCAAATCCAGTGCCCCAGTCAAGGGCAAGCTTTATAACACACAGCTCTGTTCTCTGAGAAGCGTTCCAAACACACGGTTCTTTTGACAGTTAATGTGAAAACAGACAAGTTCAACAGAACCTCCAGGTATGGGCTGCTTCAGCATTACCAGAGCATAAAATTCACTTCTCATGTCCATGAGATGGAACCCATACCTCACACTGCTTAGGTGTTCAGAAGTCCAGACAGTTAGGGTAAAACCAAGTATTCCTGTTCTTAGTTTGGGGGAGTAACAATGAAATGACTCATAATGACATTCTGCTGTACTCATGGGTCAGTAGCTTAGTCAGCCATCATCAGAGAAGATTCCCCATGTAACAGATGTGAGCGAAAACAGAGACCCACAGCACGACACTACATAGAGAGACCTTGGAACACACAGCTCTCAGTGAGATGTCTCCATCCAATCCCTCCAGTCAGAGCTCAGGGAACCTCATGGAAGAGAGGCAGAAGGAGTCGGGGAGAAAGAAGGAATGGAGGCCCCCCAAAGAACAAGGCCTGCTAAATCACTCAGCAAAGGTCGTATGAACTGACGAGGCTGAAGTAGTCTGCACAGAACCTGCATGGACCTCTACCAGGCTGAAGAGACACCAGAGCTTCCTGTCTAGTCATTTGTATATTTATTTCTTTTAAATTTTTTATCTTATTTATTTATTTATTTTGGTTTCTCGGGACAGGGTTTCTCTGTGTAACAGTCCTAGATGTCCTGGAACTAGTTCTGTTAGGCCTGACTGGCCTCGAACCAACAGAGATCCACCTGCCTCTGCCTTCTGAATGCTAGGATTTAAGGCATGTGCCACCACCACCTGGCTCCCATGTAGTACCTCTGCGGGACTCCCAAAAGTGCTAACAAGTGAGTCTCTGATTCTTGCCCCTTCCCTTGGCACTCTGACTTTTCTGTTGGCTTGTATTGTCCCATTTTATATGGTGGCTTTCTTTTCTCTCATTTACATTTTATTTTCTCTGAGAAATGCACCTTCTCTGCATCCTCCATATTGAAATGCGGAAAAGCTGCGTGTGCGCTCCTATAGAGTGCAGCCGACAGAAAATGATGACGGCTTCAATGCTTGATGCATTTATTAAACATCTCCAAAAATCAGTAAAATGTACATTGAATGTTTTTTGTCTTTTAAAGCATTTTTTTAAAGTTGTCATACAGAGTATTCAGTGGTATTCTGGCATTTTTCAGACGTTTTCTTTTCTGCTTATTTCGTCTCCCACTACCCTGCCTTGCCCTCCATATGTCCTCTTCCTACTCCTGCACATCCCCCTTTCTGTCTTCATGAGGCATGTCTATCATTACTTACTGGTTTTGTTTCTCCTAAGGAAATTTTTCCTTGTCCATTTTCTTTCTAATTTCATGACCTTGCCACACACACAGAGAAAGGCACACATACATAGTTAAACTTAGATTGTAGCTTTGAATGTATATGTGATATCTTCACAGGTTTACACACCCATATCAATAGGGCACCAATATAGATTTGTTTCCTAATTAGTGACTTGGCATAAAACATCTCTAACCCAGGAAGAAATTTCATATGCAGTGAGGTAAACGATAAATCACAGCTCAGTAAAGAATTTATCTTTTCTTGGCCTAACCAAAGGCTCTCTTCATGTGCTAAAGGAGAGATAGCATACCTTGGGAAGTGGTTTTCCCTGGTGGCAGTTGATCCCACCAATGTAGACTATGTTGGGCATCATAGGTGCAGGGAAATCCAGCACAAAGTCAGTGCGTAACAACCAAATGGACACTTGGCTGAAGAGGTCTTCCATAGTCATTGGGCTCTGGAGAACTTCAGAGGCAATATCTGTAGCAGTTTTGAAAAAATGGTGGCAAAATGCACGCTCCTCCATATAGGTGATGTGGTTCCATACTCTCTCCGTAAAAGTCATGGTGTCTGTGTATTTCGAGAGAAGTCTGGGAACATAAGAGAGGGGTCTGGGGCACTGAGTGCCCTCTTCAAGATGGTGGCAAAATATAACTCTTGCAAAGACCACGGACGGGAGCGACAAGTACTTGGCAACAGTCAAGCCGCACACATCGAAAGGATCCAGAAACACAGCATCAAAAGAACTTTGCTTCAAGTACTCCACTAACTTCTTGTCGTTAAACAAACTCCTACAGTTTGAAAATATTAATTCCAAAAAACCTTCGGCTGAGCCTGTCATTAAAGAAAGCATACTTTCTTTTGGAGTTTTCCATTGCGTATCAGAAAAATACTTGAACTTCTGGTTTAGATCCTCCAGAGTGTGAGAAATTGAGTACGTCTTCACAGTAATATTCAGGGATTTTCCCAGTTGCCAACTCACCTCTGGCACAACTACCACTACCTCATGTCCATTGTGGATGAGCTTCTCCACAACCGACCGCATGGTGAACCAGTGGCTCCCATCCATGGGCACCACCAGCAGCCTGCCTGCCTGGGCAAAGCCAGAGGCCAGCAGCAGACACACACACAGAGGAAGGGAGGCTGGGAAACCTGCAGGAGCCATGGGAGAAGCTCAGCCTGAGACAATCCAGCCGCTGAGAATCTGAGCTCTGCTGACAAAGGAGGAAGTGTGACTGAGTTAAATCTGCTCCCCCAGGAGGACATGTACTTGCACCATTAAGAAACAGTAATCCCTGACAATGATTTACTTGGAGAACACTATTCAGTATTCAAATATTATGAGGCACACTTGCTTGTATTCCATATAAGATTTTTCTAGGGCAGAGTCAGGCAATGTGAATTTAGAAATAGTTACAAAGTAATATCCTGACCCTAAGGAATCCAATAGTTTTCACAAAAAAAAAAAAACCCAAAACACCAAGTTTCAAATAATCTTGCATTTCTAGAGTAGGTCTCAAAGCAAAAGCAGACTGTGTTCCCAAGGGATTGGCTGCCTGCCACTGGGTCAAAGCCTAGAGGGAGGGTCCTTGGCCTGGTCCTGCTCACAGACAGAGTTCAGAAACAACTATGCTGATTGAGCAATGCTGCTTTTCTGGCGCATGTGCAGTAGAATTCTTGTTCCACCTCCCAACACTGTGTGTTCTCCGAATTGCTGACATAAGGGTGACCAGCTTCTGCACAGATCACTCCAGGGACTAAAAGCAAGCTGTTTACCATTCCTGTTACAAAGTTTCCCTGGATGCATCCAATGCTGCAGGCAGCTCATATCCTATAGAGAGCTTGGGAGTCTTCTTCTTTTTTCTTTTTTTTTATTGAAAAAAAATTTCCGCCTACTCCCAGCCTTCCATTTCCCTCCCCCTCCTACCACTCCTCTGCCTCTCTCCCACTCTTCTCCCCCTCCCTCTCCAGTCTGAAGAGCAGTCAGGGTTCCCTGCCCTGTGGAAAGTCCAAAGTCCTCCCCCCTCCATCCTGGTCTAGGAAGATGAACATCCAAACTGGCTAGGCTCCCACAAAGCCAGAACATGAAGTAGGATCAAAACCCAGTGCCATTGTCCTTGGCTACTAAGCAGCCCTCATTGTCCGCCATATTCAGAGTCCAGTTTTATCCCATGCTTTTTCAGTCACAGTCAAGCTGGCCTTGGTGAGCTCCCAATAGATCAGCCCCACTGTCTCAGTGGGTGGGTGCACCCCTTGTGGTCCTGACTTCTTTGCTCATGTTCTCCCTCCTTCTGCTCCTCATTGGGACATTGGGAGCTCAGTCCGGTGCTCCAGTGTGGGTCTCTGTCTCTATCTCCATCCATCTCCAGATGAGGTTCTATGGTGATATGCAAGATATTCATCAGTATGGCTATAGGATAGGGTCATATCAGGTTCCCTATCCTCAGCTGCCCCAGGGACTAACTGGGGACATCGCCCTGGGCACCTGAGAGCCCCTCTAGGTTCAAGTCTCTTGCCAACCCTAAGATGGCTCCCTTAATTAAGATATGTGCTTCCCTGCTCCCCTATCCAACCTTCCTTTATCCCAATCATCCCGTTTCCCCAAGTTCCCCCCATCCGCTCCTTCTCACTTTTCTCTCCCCATCTCCCCTTACCCCCCTCCCACCCCACCCCCAAGATCCCAATTTTTTGCCTGGCAGTCTTGTCTACTTCCCATAACCAGGAGGATAGCTTGGGTTCACCTTCTTATTTAGCTTCTTTAGGATATCAATTATGGACTCACTGAACTTTATTTATGGCTAGAAACCAATTATGAGTGAGAACATCCCATATTCATCTTTTTGGGTCTGGGTTACCTCACTCAGAATAGTGTTTTCTATTTCCATCCATTTGCATGCAAAATTCGAGAAGTCATTGTCTTTTACCGCTGAATAGTACTCTAATGTGTATATATTCCACACTTTCTTCATCCATTCTTCCATTGAAGGACATCTAGGTTGTTTCCAGGTTCTGCCTATACAAATAATGCTGCTATGAACATAGTTGAACAAATGCTTTTGTCATATGATCGGGCATCTCTTGGGTATATTCCCAAGAGTGGCATTGCTGGGGCCAGGGGTAGGTTGATCCCAAATTTCCTGAGAAACCGAAACACTGATTTCCAAAGTGGTTGCACAAGTTTGCATTTCCATCAGCAATGGATGAGGGTACCCCTTCCTCTACAACCTCTCCAGCAAAGGCTATCATTGGTGTTTTTGATTTTAGCCATTCTGACAGGTGTAAGATGATATCTCAAAGTTGTTTTGATTTGCATTTCCCTGATCGCTAAGGAGGTTGAGCATGATCTTAAGTGTCTTTTGGTCATTTGAACTTCTTCTGTTGAGGATTCTCTGTTCAGTTCAGTACTCCATTTTTTAATTGGGTTAATTAACATTTTAAAGTCTAGTTTCTTGAGTTCTCTATATATTTTGGAGATCAGACCTTTGTCTGTTGCGGAGTTGGTGAAGATCTTCTCCCAGTCAGTGGGTTGCTTTTTTGTCTTAGTGACAGTGTCGTTTGCTTTACAGAAGCTTCTCAGTTTCAGTAGGTCCCATTTATTCAATGTTGCCCTTAATGTCTGTGCTGCTGGGGTTATACCTAGGAAGCGATCTCCTGTGCCCATCTGTTGTAGGGTACTTCCCACTTTCTCTTCTATCAGGTTCAGTGTGTTCAGATTGATATTGATGTCTTTGATTCATTTGGACTTGAGTTTTGTGCATGGTGATAGATATGGGTCTATTTTCATTCTTCTACAGGTTGACATCCAGTTGTGCCAGCACCATTTGTTGAAGATGATTTCTTTCTTCCATTGTATACTTTTAGCTCCTTTATCGAAAATGAGGTGTTCATAGGTTTGTGGGTTAAAATCCGGGTCTTCTATATGATTCCATTGGTCAACTTCTCTGTTTTTATGCCTATACAATGCTGTTTTCATTACTGTAGCTCTGTAATAGAGTTTGAAGTCAGGGATGGTAATGCCTCCAGAAGATACTTTATTGTATAAAATTGTTTTGGCCATCCTGGTTTTTTTGTTTTTCCACATAAAGTTGATTATTGTCCTCTCAAAATCTGTGAAGAATTTTGATGGGACCTTGATGGGTATTGCTTTGAATCTATAAATTGCCTTTGGTAGAATTGCCATTTTTACTATGTTGATCCTCCCAATCCAAGAGCAAAGGAGATCCTTCCATTTTCTGGTATCTTCTTCAATTTCTTTCTTCAATGCCTTAAAGTTCTTGTCAAATAGATCTTTCACTTCCTTGGTTAGAGTTACCCCAAGATATTTTATGCTGTTTGTGGCTATTGTAAAAGGTGATGCTTCTCTGATTTCCCTCTCTGCTTCCATATCCTTTGTGTATAGGAGGGCGACTGATTTTTTGGAGTTGATCTTGTATCCTGCCACATTACCAAAGGTGTGTATCAGCTGTAGGCGTTCTTTGGTGGAGTTTTTGGGGTCGCTTATGTACACTATCATATCATCTGCAAATAATGAAAGTTTAACCTCTTCCTTTCCAATTCAAATCCGCTTGATCCCATTATGTTGTCTTATTGCTATTGCTAAAACTTCAAGCACTATATTGAAGAGGTATGGCGAGAGTGGACATCCTTGTCGTGTTCCTGATTTTAGTGGGATGGCTTTGAGTTTCTCTCCGTTTAGTTTGATGTTAGCTGTCGGTTTGCTGTAAATAGCTTTTATTATATTTAGGTATGACCCTTGTATCCCTAATCTATCCAATACTTTTATCATAAAGGGATACTGAATTTTGTCAAATGCTTTTTCAGCACCTAATGAAATTATCATAAGGTTTTTTCTTTTAGTTTATTTATATGATGGATTACATTGATAGATTTTCATATGTTGAACCAGCCCTGCATCTCTGGGATGAAGCCTACTTGATCATAATGGATAATTTTTCTGATGTTTTCTTGGATACAGTTTGCCAGTATTTTGTTGAGGATTTTTGCGTCGATGTTCATGAGTGAGATTGGCCTGTAATTCTCTTTCCTGGTTGAGTCTTTGTGTGGTTTTGGTATCAGAGTAACTGTAGCTTCATAAAAGGAATTTGGTAATGACCCTTCTGTTTCTATATTGTGGAATACATTAAGGAGTATAGGACCTTCTTGGAAGTTCTGGTACAGTTCTGTATTAAAACCACCTGACCTGGGCTTTTTTTGGTAGGGAGGTTTTTGATAACAGCTTCTAATTCTTCGTAACTAACAGGTCTATTTCGAATGTTCACCTGGTCCTAGTTTAACTTTGGCATATGGTACTTATCAAAAAAAATAACTATTTTTTTTGACATTTTTCAATTTTGTGGCATACAGGCTTTTGTAGTAAGATCTAATGATTCTCCGAATTTCCTCTGTATCTGTGCTTATGTCCCCCTTTCCATTTCTGATCTTATTAATTTGCATATTCTTTCTCTGCCGTTTGATTAGTTTAGATAGGGGTTTATCAATCTTGTGGATTTTCTCCAGGAACCAGCTTTTTGTTTCATTGATTCTTTGGATTGTTTTCTGTGTTTCTATTTTGTTGATTTCAGCCCTCAGTTTGATTATTTCCAGTCTTCTACTCCTCCTGGGTGAGTGTGCTTCTTTTTTTTCTAGAGCTTTCTGGTGTGCTGTTAAGTCTCCAATGTGTGGTTTCTCCATTTTCTTTAAGCGGATACTTAGTGCTATGAACTTTCCTCTTAGCACTGCTTTCATAGTGTCCCATAAGTTCGAGTATGTTGTTTCTTTATTTTCATTGAATTCAAGAATGACTTTAATTTCTTTCTTTATTTCTTCTCTGACCCAGGTGTGGTTCAGTAGTTGACTGTTCAGTTTCCCTGAGTTTGTAGGCTTTCTGGGGGTAGCATTGTTGTTGAATTCTAACTTTAATCCATGGTGATATGATAAGACACAGGTGGTTACTAAATTTTTTTGTAACTGTTGAAGTTTGCTTTGCTATTGAGTATGAATGAGGTCAATTTTCGAGAAGGTTCCATGAGCTACAGAGAAGAAGGTATATTCTTTCCTATTTGGGTGGAATGTTCTATAGATGTCTGTTTATTCCATTTGATTCATTACCTCCATTAAATCTCTTATTTCTCTGTTAGGTTTCTGTCTGATTGACCTGTCCATTGGTGAGAAAGGAGTGTTGAAGTCTCCTACTATTAGTGTGTGCGGTTTGTTGATTGCCTTGAGTTTTAGTAATATTTCTTTTACATAAGTGGGTGCTTTTATATTAGGGGCATAGATATTCAGTATTGAGACTTCATCCTGATGAATTGTTCCTGTTATGAGTATAAAATGTCCCTCTCCATCTCTTCTGATTGATTTAAGTTTGAAGTCAACTTTGTTAGAAATTCGTATGGCCACACCTGCTTGTTTCTTAGGTCCATTTGCTTGATAAGCCTTTTTCCAGCCCTTTACTCTGAGTAGATGTCTGTCTTTGTGGTTGAGGTGTGTTTCTTTTTTTTTCTTTTTTTCTTTTTTTTTGATTTTTCGAGACAGGGTTTCTCTGTGGCTTTGGAGCCTGTCCTGGAACTAGCTCTGTAGACCAGGCTGGTCTCGAATGGTGTGTTTCTTGTAAACAGCAGAATGTTGGATCCTGTTTTCGTATCCAGTCTCTTAGCCTTTGCCTTTTTGTAGGTGAGTTGAGTCCATTGATATTAAGTGATATTAATGATCAGTGGTTGTTAACTCCAGACATTTTGTTTTGGTAGTAGAGTTTGTATGCTTTTCTTCTTTGAGTTGTGCTGGTTAAGGGTCAGTAGATGTCTGAGTTATTGTGACCATTGTTGGACTCCTTGGTTTGTGATTTTCCTTCTATTACTTTCTGTAGGGCTGGATTTGTGGCTACATATTGTTTAAATTTGTTTTAATCCTGGAAAATTTTATTTTCTCCATTTATAGTGAATGAAAGCTTGGCTGGGTATAGTAGTCTGGGCTTGCATCCATGGTCTGTTAGTTTCTCCAGTACCTCTATCTAGGACCTCCTGGCTTTTATGTTTTCCATAGAGGAATCACATGTAAGTCTGATAGGTTTACCTTTATATGTTACTAGACCTTTTTCCTTTGCAGCTCTTAATGTTCTTTCTTTCTTTCTTTCTTTCTTTCTTTCTTTCTATTTATTTATTTATTAAAGATTTCTGCCTCCTCCCTGCCACCGCCTCCCATCTCCTCCCCTCTCCTCCAATCAAGTCCCCCTCCTTCTCTAGTCCAAAGAGCAATCAGGGTTCCCTGCCCTGTGGGAAGTCCAAGGACCACCCACCTCCTTCCAGTTCTAGTAAGGTGAGCATCTAAACTGCCTAGGTTCCCACAAATCCAGTACGTGCAGTAGGATCAAAATCCAGTGCCATTGTTCTTGAGTTCTCAGTAGTCCTCATTGTCCGCTATGTTCAGCAAGTCCGGTTTTATCCCAGGCTTTTTCAGACCCAGGCCAACTGGCCTTGGTGAGTTCCTGATAGAACATCCCCATTGTCTCAGTGTGTGGGTGTGCCCCTCACGGTCCTGAGTTCCTTGCTCGTGCTCTCTTTTTCAGCTCCTAATTTGGACCTTGGGATTTCAGTCCGGTGCTCTAATGTGGGTCTCTGTCTCTGTCTCCTTTCATCACCTGATGAAGGTTAATATTCAGGATGATGACTATATGTTTTTCTTTGGGTTCACCTTCTTATTTAGATTCTCTAGGATCACAAATTCTAGGCTCAATGTCCTTTATTTATGGCTAGAAACCAAATATGAGTGAGTAGATCCCATGTTTCTCTTTTTGGGTCTGGCTTACCTCACTCAGGACAGTGTTTTCTATTTCTGTCCATTTGCATGCAAAATTCAAGAAGTCATTTTTTTTACTGCTTTTTACATTTTTTTTTATCCATTCTTCCATTGAAGGGCATCTAGGTTGTTTCCAGGTTCTGGCTATTACAAACAATGCTGCTATGAAAATAGTTGAGCATATACTTTTGGTGTATGATAGGGCATCTCTTGAGTATATTCCCAAGAGTGGTATTGCTGGGTCCAGGGGTATGTTGATTCTGAATTTCCTGAGAAACTGCCACACTGCTTTCCAAAGTGGTTACACAAGTTTGCATTCCCTTAATATTCTTTCTTTATTCTCTATGTTATGTTTTGTGTTTTGATTATTATATGGTGAGGGGATTTTTTTGATCCAGTCTATTCAGTGTTCTATATGCTTCTTGAACCTTCATAGGCATATCTTTCTTTAGGTTGGGAAAGTTTTCTTCTATAATTTTATTATATATATTTTCTAGACCATTGAGCTGTACTTCTTTTACTTCTTCTACCCCTATTATTCTTAGGTTTGGTCTTTTTATTGTGTCCCATATTTCCTGAATGTTTTGAGATGAGAATTTGTTGGATTTGCTGTTTTCTTTGATCAGTGCATTTATTTTTTCTATGGTAGAGAAATCGACTTTAAACAGAACTATATGAAAATAATAGAGGACCTTAAACAGGAGGTGAAAAACTGCCATAAAGAAATATAGAAGATAGAGTTCCTTTGTCTCCATAGCCTGCCTGCAGCAAGCAGGGTGGACCCTTTGTTTGCGAGCTACCCAAGCAGCACGGAGTTCTGATCTGAGCACTGGGAGAGCCATCATTGGGGTGAGTGGGTGCGGCGGCCGCCAGGAACAGGGAACTCAGACGTTCCTCATCCCTCCTACATTTCCTGGTCATCCTGCAGGGGCAATACTGCCCGATACCTCCTCTCTCTTCCTATCCCACCCAGCTTACATCCAGAACCCCCCACCCCCTGTCTTCCTCCCTCCCTCCCCTCTTTGGTGGCATAGCATCTCCCAGCTCAGCCTGCTCGGGTGCTGGGACCGAACCCGAATCGGGAGGGCAAAGGGGAGGGCAGTAGTTCCTTTGTCTCCATAGCCTGCCTGAAGCAAGCAGCGTGGGCCCTTTGTTTGCAAGCTACCCAAGGAGCACGGAGATCCGATCTGGACACCAGGAGAACCATCACTGGGGAGTGACATCACTGGGAAGGTACATCTGTGGGCAAGAAGACCTGATCCTGTAAAAGAAGATCCATAGGGGAGCATTCGGAGGAAGAGATGGGCAGGCGCCAATGCAAGAATTCACCCAACAATCTGAAAACAACATGAAACCACCAGAACCCAGCGACCTCACAACAGGAGGACAGGAACACCTTAATCAAGAAGAAGTAGAAAAAACTGACTTTATGAAAGTGATAGAGGCCCTTAAACAGCATATAAAAAACGCCCTTATAGAAATGGATGAGATGTATAACAGAAAGTTTGAGGAATTGAGTAAATCAGTGAATGATACCCTAGGAAACCAAGGAAAAACAATCAAGCAGATAATGGAAACAGTTCAAGACTTGAAAACTGAAATGGAGGCAAAGAAGAAAATGCAAACAGAGGACCGGCTGGACATGGAAAATCTAGGTAAACGAATAGAGACTACAGAAACAAGCATAACCAGCAGAATACAAGAGATAGAAGAAAGAATCTCAGATTCTGAAGACATCATAGAGAAAATAAACACACTGATCAAAGAAAACAAGCAAGTCCAACAAACTCTCATCATAAAACATTCAGGAAATATAGGACACAATAAAAAGACCAAACCTAAGAATAATTGGAGTAGAAGAAGGAGAAGAAGTACAACTCAATGGTCCAGAAAATATACTTAATAAAATTATAGAAGAAAACTTTCCTAACCTGAAGAAAGATGTACCTATGAAGGTTCAAGAAGCATACAGAACACCGAATAGACTGGATCAAAAAAAAAAATCCCCTCGCCATATAATAATCAAAACACAAAACATACAGAATAAAGAAAGAATATTAAGAGCCGCAAAGGAAAAAGGCCAAGTTACTTATAAAGGTAAACCTATCAGACTTACACCTGACTTCTCTATGGAAACCATGAAAGCCAGAAGGTCCTGGATAGATGTACTGCAGGAGCTAAGAGACCATGGATGCAAGCCCAGACTACTATACCCAGCCAAGTTTTTTTACTATAAGTGGAGAAAATAAAATTTTCCAGGATGAAAACAAATCTAAACATTATGTAGCCACAAATCCAGCCTTACAGAAAGTAATAGAAGGAAAATCACTAACCAAGTAGTCCAACAATGACCACAATAACTCAGACATCTAGAGACCCTTCACCAGTGCAACTCAAAGAAGGGAAACACACAAACCCTACTACTAAAAAAGTGACCAGAGTTAACAACCACTGGTCATTAATATCACTTAAAGGCAATGGGCTAAACTCACCTATAAAAAAGCACAGGCTAAGAGATTGGATATGAAAACAGGATCCAACATTCTGCTGTTTACAAGAAACACACCTCAACCACAAAGACTGGCACCTACTCAGAGTAAAGGGCTGGGAAAAGGCTTATCAAGCAAATGGACCTAAGAAACAAGCAGGTGTGGCCATACTAATTTCTAACAAAGTTGACTTTAAACTTAAATCAATCAGAAGAGATGGAGAGGGACATTTTAAACTCATAACAGGAACAATTCATCAGGATGAAGTCTCAATCCTGAAAATCGATGCCCCTAGTATAAAAGCACCAGTGTAAGTAAAAGAAACATTACTAAAACTCAAGACAGCCATCAAACCGCACACACTAATAGTAGGAGACTTCAACACTCCTTTCTCACCAATGGACAGGTCAATCAGACAGAAACCTAACAGAGAAATTTGAGAATTAATGGAGGTAATGAAGCAAATGGACTTAACAGTCATCTATAGATTACTCCACCCAAAGAGGAAAGAATATACCTTCTTCTCTGCAGCTCATGGAACCTTCTCGAAAATTGACCACATACTCGGTAACAAAGCTAACTTACACAGTTACAAAAAAATATTAATAACCACTTGTGTCTTATCATATCACCATGGATTAAAGTTAGAATTCAACAACAATGCTACCCCCAGAAAGCCTACAAACTCAGGGAAACTGAACAGTCAACTACTGAACCACACCTGGGTCAGAGAAGAAATAAAGAAAGAAATTAAAGTCTTCCTTGAATTCAATGAAACTAAAGAAACAACATACTTGAACTTATGGGACACTATGAAAGTAGTGCTAAGAGAAAAGTTCATAGTGCTAAGTGCCCACTTAAAGAAAACAGAGAAAGCACAAACTGGAGACTTAGCAGCCCACCTGAAAGCTCTAGAAAAAAAGAAGTAGACTCACCTAGGAGGCGTAGAAGACTGGAAATAATCAAACTGAGGGCTGAAATCAACAAAATAGAAACACAGAAAACAATCCAAAGAATCAATGAAACAAAAAGCTGGTTCCTGGAGAAAATCCACAAGATTGATAAACCCCTATCCAAACTAATCAAATGGCAGAGAGAGAATACGCAAAGTAATAAGATCAGAAATGAAAAGTGGGACATAACCAAGACACAGAGGAAATTCGGAGAATTATTAGATCTTACTACAAAAGCCTGTATACCACAAACTGGAAAATGTAATAGAAATGAACACTTTTTTAGATAAATAACATATACCAAAGTTAAACCAGGATCAGGTGAACAGTCTAAACAGACATGTTAGTCGCAAAGAATTAGAAGCTGTTATCAAAAACCTCCCTACCAAAAAAAGCCCAGGACCAGATGGTTTCAATGCGGAATTCTACCAGAACTTCCAAGAAGAGCTAATATCTATACTCCTTAATGTATTCCACAATATAGAAACAGAAGGGTCATTACCAAATTCCTTTTATGAAGCTACAGTTACTCTGATACCAAAACCACACAAAGACTCAACCAGGAAAGAGAATTACAGGCCAATCTCACTCATGAACATCGACGCAAAATTCCTCAACAAAATCCTGGCAAACCAAATCCAAGAACACATCCGAAAAATTATCCATTATGATCAAGTAGGCTTCATCCCAGAGATGCAGGGCTGGTTCAACATATGAAAATCTATCAATGTAATCCATCATATAAATAAACTAAAAAAAAAACCATATGATCATTTCATTAGGTGCTGAAAAAGCATTTGACAAAATTCAACATCCCTTTATGATAAAAGTATTGGAGAGATTAGGGATACAAGGGTCATACCTAAATACAATAAAAGCTATATACAGCAAGCCGACAGCTAACATCAAATTAAACGGAGAGAAACTCAAAGCCATCCCGCTAAACTCAGGAACACGTCAAGGGTGTCCACTCTCTCGATACCTCTTCAATATAGTGCTTGAAGTTCTAGCAATAACAATAAGACAACATAATGGGATCAAGCGGATTCGAATTGGAAAGGAAGAAGTTAAACTTTCGTTATTTGCAGATGATATGATAGTGTACATAAGCAACCCCCAAAACTCCACCAAAGAACTTTTGCAGCTGATAAACACCTTTGGTAATGTGGCAGGATACAAGATCAACTCCAAAAAATCAGTTGCCCTCTTATACACAAAGGATAAGGAAGCAGAGAGGGAAATCAGAGAAGCATCACCTTTCACGATAGCCACAAACAGCATAAAATATCTTTGGGTAAATCTAACCAAGGAAATGAAAGATCTATTTAACAAGAACTTTAAGGCATTGAAGAAAGAAATTGAGGAGGATACCAGAAAATGGAAGGACCTCCCTTGCTCTTGGATTGGGAGGATCAACATAGTAAAAATGACAATTCTACCAAAGGCTATTTATAGATTCAATGCAATCCCCATCAAGATCCCATCAAAATTCTACACACATCTGGAAAAGACAATAATCAACTTTATATGGAAAAACAAAAAACCCAGGATAGCCAAAACAATCCTATACAATAAAGGAACTTCTCGAGACATTACCATCCCTGACTTCAAACTCTATTAAAGAGCTACAGTAGTGAAAACAGTGTGGTACTGGCATAAAAACAGAGAAGTTGACCAATGGAATCGTAAAGAAGACCCTGACTTTAACCCACAAACCTATGAACACCTCATTTTCGATAAAGGAGCTAAAAGTATACAATGGAAGAAAGAAAGCAGCTTCAACAAATGGTGCTGGCACAACTGGATGTCAACCTGTAGAAGAATGAAAATAGACCCATATCTATCACCATGTACAAAACTCAAGTCCAAATGGATTAAAGACCTCAATATCCATCTGAATACACTGAACCTGATAGAAGAGAAAGTGGGAGGTACCCTACAACAGATGGGCACAGGAGATCGCTTCCTAGGTATAACCCCAGCAGCACAGACATTAAGGGCAACATTGAATAAATGGGACCTACTGAAACTGAGAAGCTTCTGTAAAGCAAAGGACACTGTCAGTAAGACAAAAAGGCAACCTACTGATTGGGAGAAGATCTTCACCAACCCTGCAACAGACAAAGGTCTGATCCCCAAAATATATAGAGAACTCAAGAAACTAGACTTTAAAATGCTAATTTACCTAATTAAAAAATGAGGCACTGAATTGAACAGAGAATTCTCAACAGAAGAAGTTCAAATGGCCAAAAGACGCTTAAGGTCATGCTCAACCTCCTTAGCAATCAGGGAATGCAAATCAAAACAACTTTGAGATATCATCTTACACCTGTCAGAATGGCTAAAATCAAAAACACCAAAGATAGCCTTTGCTGGAGAGGCTGTGGAGGAAGGGGTACCCTCATCCATTGCTGGTGGGAATGCAATCTTATGCAACCACTTTGGAAATCAGTGTTTCAGTTTCTCAGGAAATTCGGGATCAACCTACCCGTGGACCCAGCAATGCCACTCTTGGGAATATACGCAAGAAATGCCCTATCATATGACAAAAGCGTTTGTTCAACTATGTTCATAGCAGTGTTATTTGTAATAGCCAGAACTGGAAACAACCTAGATGCCCTTCCATGGAAGAATGGATGAAGAAAGTATGGAATATATACACATTAGAGTACTACGCTGCGGTAAAAAACAATGACTTCTCGAATTTTGCATGCAAATGGATGGAAATAGAAAACACTATCCTGAGTGAGGTATCCCAGATCCAAAAAGATGAACATGGGATGTACTCACTCATAATTGGTTTCTAGCCATAAATAAGGGTCACGAAGACTACAATTGGTGAACCTAAAGAAGCTAAGTTAGAAGTTGAACCCAAGGAAAACATATAGTTATCCTCTTATCTATGCGAAGTAGACAAAATTGCCGGGGAGAAAATTGGGATCTTGGGGGTGAGGTGGGATGGGGTAAGGGGAGATGGGGAGAGAAAAGGGAGAAGGGAAGGAGGGGGGGGAACCTGGGGAAATAGGAGGATTGGGATAATGGAAGGTTAGACAGGGGAGCATGGAAGCACTATTTTTATTTAAGGGAGCCACCTTAGGGTTGGCAAGAGACTTGAACCTAGAGTGGCTCCCAGAAGCCCAAGCCGAGGTCCCCAGTTAGTTCCTTGGGCAGCTGAGGATAGGGAACCGGAAATGACCCTAGCCTATAGCAATACTGATGAATATCTTGCATATCATCATAGAACCTTCATCTGGTGATGGGTGGAGATAGAGACAGAGACCCACACTGGAGCACTGGACTGAGCTCCCAAGGTCCCAATGAGGAGCAGAAGGAGGGAGAAGATGAGCAAGGAAGTCAGGACCACGAGGGGTGCACCCACCCACTGAGACAATGGGGCTGATCTATTGGGAGCTCACCAAGGCCAGCTGGACTGTGAATGAAAAAGCATGGGTTAAAACCGGACTCTCTGAACATGGTGAACAATGAGGGCTGATGAGAAGCCAAGGACAATGGCACTGGGTTTTGACCCTACTCATGTTCTGGCTTTGTGGGAGCCTAGCCAGTTTGGATGTCCACCTTCCTAGACATGTACGGAGGGGGGAGGACCTTGGACTTTCCACAGGGCAGGGAACCCGGACTGCTCTTTGGACTGGAGAGGGAGGGGGAGAGGAGTTTGGGGGATGGGGCAAAGGGTGGGAGGAGGGGGAGGGAAATGGGATGCTGGGAGGAGGCAGATACTTTTTTTTCCTTTTCTCAATAAAAAAAATAAAATAAATAAATAAAAGAAAATAAAATGTCCAATTTTAGCCTCAAAAAAAAAAAAAAAGAAATAGAACTGACAAACAAAAAGCAGAGGAAATGAATAAATCTCTCAAAGATACCCAAGAAAAACAAGAGAAACAAGAAAAAGTAATCAAACAGGTAAGGTTCAAGACTTGAAGAATGAAATGGAGGTAATGAAGAAAACACAAACCGAGGGAAGCCTGGAGATGGAAAATCTGTGTAAATGAACAGGAACGACAGAGGCAAGTACTATCAACAGAATACAAGAGATAGAAAAAGGAATCTCAGACAGTGAAGATAATGTATTTTTAAACATCCCCGAAAGCCTTAACATGTAGCTTCAAGATTTATTGTTGTCTTAAATTTCTTTTCTGCGTCAGTATACAAAGTGTTCGGTGTCATTATTGCAATTTTCAGACAAACTGTATTTTACTCTTGATAATTCCCCTCTCCCGCTACCCAGTCTTCCCCTCCATATGTCTTCTTCCTACAGCTGAACAGTCTCCTTTTTGTTTTCTTGTGGCATGTCTATCATTTCTGCCATTGTTTCTCCTCAAACAAGTTTCTTTGTCCCCTTCCCTTTCAAATTTCATGACCCCAAACACAAATAGAAGGCATATATATATACTTAAAATTAGACTGTATCTTGAAATGTATATGCAAATATGTCACAAGTATAAACATCTAATCAATAGGGCACCTATAAAGAATTTCTTCCTAATTAGTGAATGGTGCAAAAACAATTCTCTAATCCAGGAAGAAATTTTTCATGCAGTGAAGCAAACATCAAATCACAGCTCGGTAAATAATTTCCTTTTCATTGCCTGAAACCAGGCCCCTCTTCATGTGCTAAAGAGAGACAATATACCTTGGAAAGTGACTTTCTTTGTTGGCAGTTTATCTCACCAATGAACACCATGTTTGGCATCACAGGTTTGGGAAAATCTAACACAAAGTCGGTGTGTAACAACCAAATAGACGCCTGGGAGAAGAGGTCTTCCAAAGTCACTGGGGTCTGGAGAACTTCAGAGGCAATATCTGTAGCACTTTCAAACAAGTGATGGCAAAATGCACGCTCTTCCATGTAAAAAGCAATGTTTGACACTCTCTCCTTGAAAGTCATGGTGTCTGAAAGTTTTGAGAAAAGTCTAGGAACATAAGATAGTGGACTGGGACACTGGGTGCCCTCTTCAAGATAGTGGCAATAGAAATATCTTGTAAACATCACTGAAGGGACCGAAAAATACTTGGCAACAGTTAAGCCACAGATCTTGAAAGGATCCAGAAACACAGCATCAAAGGAACTCTCCTTCAAGTACTTCACTAACCTCTTGTCGTTAAACAAACTTCTACAGTGGGAAAACATTAATTCATAATAAACTTTGGCTGAGCCCATCATTAAAGAAAGTATACTTTGTTCTGGAGTTTTCCACTGAGTGTGAGAAAAATACTTAAACTTCTGGTCCCGATCCTCCAGAATGTAAGAAGTTGAGTACATCTTCACTGTAAAATTCACGGATTTTCCCAGCTGTCAACTCACCTCTGGCATGACTACTACCACCTCATGTTGCAGCAGGTCCTCCCACTCCTCCAGCCTATCACCGCTGAGATACCAGCCCATTGGGGCGTGGTCTCTTTCCCTTTAAAAAAGCGGCCACTTCCCTCTCCTCTCTCTCCTCACTTCCTGCTCCACCGGCGACTAGACTCCTTTCCTGGTTGCGTAGAGGGCTGTTGCCTGGGACAGTGATCTGTAAGTTTTTTCCCCTTTAAATAAATACCACCCTATTAATCATAACCCCAAATTGGTGTGGCATTGTTTGTGACTTACGCCTTCATTTTGGCACCCAACGTTTGGTTTTAGAACCTCTCCTTTCCCCGCTCACAGCCGCGAGTTCGGCTTGGCGGCCACAAGTTCGGCTTGGCGGCCGCAAGTTCGGCTTGGTGGGAGCCCTCCCTTCCTCAGCTGCTGCCTGTGCCTTGCATCGGTGGCCTTGGACTCCCCATGTGGATTTAAACTCCACAGGCCCGCGCGTAGTCTCTGCCCGCGTGGTTTGCTCTTTTCTGAGTCGTTTTTAAATCTCCCTTGCAAGCACAGCTCTTAAGTGGCACAAACCAGAGCAAGCGGTTGCTGAAAGCTGCAACCCCTCAGGGTGACTCTGTCATGTGGAGGCATAAGCGGCTTCCAGATTGCTCTTCTCTACCCCTGGATTCTGGGTTTCTGGTTCCTTCTCTGGAATTGATTTAATTACATTTACTTTGTTGAGAAACTTGCATTTTCCAGTTTTTAACATCTACTAAGGCACTGAAACAGGACCATGTTTTCACCGTGACTCTGCAACAGCGCCACCTGCTGGATAATAGGTAATATGGCAGTTTTCGTTTCTAACGCAAATTTTACTGCTTTGTTTTCACTAATACAATGGATTAGTAAATTTATATTTACTAATACAATGAATTACATCATACAAGGTTTATATGATTATGGAGATACCTTAATTTGCTTGTTACTAGGCTTCAGTTTTCTTTTCCATATTCTATCATTAAGGAAGAATATGGCACTCCTAAGAACGATTGAATCTTTACGTACTAATAATGAACAGAAAAATATGGCACTCCTAAGAATGATAGAATCTTTACGAACTAATAATGAACAACTAATTGACAGGATTAAAATTATTGAAAATCAGAGGTTATCTGAACAAGTGGATACTATGACAGACAAAATTGATTCCATATCCAAGGGTATTAGAAAGTTACCTGAAAGGGTTCAGGCTGTTGAATTTGACCTTCAGACTTTATCACAAAGTTTTGATAAGGTAACAGACACAATGTACCTCCAAGATGGGAATCTACATGATATACAAGAAAAGTTTAAGAAGGACATGTTATCTTTGAAGGAAAAAATTAAAGCTCTGGAATCACAGGTGCAGAATGGGGACCAAAAAATTGAGACCTCAGTGAAATCACTGGAAATATATACAGGTCAGGAGATTCAGGATTTAAGAGAGACAATGATAAAAAGATGTGAAAAGACTGGAGAAATTATTTCAGCTGGGGAACAGAGTAAGGAGGCACAAGGACAGGATACAATGCCTCCACCAGCTATGAGAACTGGCTTACCCAGGGTTCTAGCGACATACCCTATACTTAATTCTGACAAAGCGTCAACTTCTAAAGCCTCAAAGGGAGTCAGAGAAGCTAGATGGACACCAATAGCAATGAATGATCTGAAAGAAATTAAGCAAGCTGTTGTTAATTTTGGCTTGCACAATGCATATGTAAAGGAAATGATAAGGACTTGGGCTTCTAATGCTAGAGCTACCCCCCGTGATTTCCATCAGTTAGTGTCTGCAGTTTTAGATAATGGACCTTCCTTGATGTTTGGAATTTATTTCAGAGAAGAATCTAAACATATGGAACAGCAAGGAAGAGCAAAAGGTGTCGAGGTTTCCCAAGATCAAATTCTTGGTGCAGGAGAATATGCTGATCCACAGGTCCAAACTCTTTATGATGATGAAGTACTGTGTCTATGTCACCAAGCAGCTTTAAATGCTTGGAATAGGATACAAGATCCAGCAAAAAGGGTTGAATCATATACCAGAATTAGGCAGGGACAGAGAGAACCCTTTATTGACTTTTTGCAAAGATTAATTAAGGCTCTGGACATAGGGGTAACAGACCCAGAATCTAGACGAATACTTCTTGAATCTCTAGCTTTTGAGAATGCAAACATAGAATGCAAAAAGATAATTGGGCCTTTAAAGTCTAGATCAGCACCTATGGATGAATGGATTCAGCATACGATGAATGTTGAGACGTTTAGCTATAATGATGAATATTGGGCAGGAGAAGTGATTTCCAAAGCAATGAGGAGACATCAAACTGCCAGGTGTTTTAATTGTGGTAAATTAAGTCATTTGCGAAGGGATTGCAGGCAAAGAATTTCTAGGAATAATATCTCTTCTGCGAATGACAAAAATAGGAGACCTTGGCCTTCAGGTTTTTGTAGGAGATGCGGTAAAGGCAGACATTGGTCCAATGAATGTAGGTCAACAACAGACAGACGGGGCAATCCAATATCATCGGGAAACTCCTTGGGGGGCCTCTCGCAGGCCCCCAAGCCAACAGTGGCCCAGTCATTCCCAGTCACAGTGGAGAACGTGCCTCACCAAGAAAATTAAAAGCTCCAATTTCTGCTGAAAGTAATACTGGTCTAATTGATGAATTACGTGTGGAGGATGAGTCAAAAAACCCAGTAGGACAGAGTAAACGTGTATTTTGGCAGACTTCTATTAATGATCAAAGACCAAAGCTAAGAGTCTGTATAAATGGCACTTTTATTGAAGGCTTATTAGACACAGGTGCGGATGTAAGTATCATTACCCCAGAATCTTGGCATCCGAATTGGCCTCTTCAAGAGGTAGATGTTCAGTTCCTAGGAACTGGAACCCTATCTCGTGTAAAACAAAGCACAAGATGGGTTGAATGCATAGGGCCCGAAGGGCAAATAGGAAGACTAAGGCCATATATAGCAAATATTGCCATAAATTTATGGGGCCATGACCTGCTACAGCAATGGAATACCCAGATTAACATTCCTGTATTTCTAGGAACTCATAATTCTGGGAAGGATATGATGAGGTATTATGGGAAAAGGTCACCAGCCATTCAGGCCGTACAAGAACATACAGCAAATACCAAACCTTTAGAGGTACCAACAGCCCTACTTTTAAAATGGCTAACTGAGAAGCCAATATGGATCAAACAGTGGCCTCTAGCTGAAGATAAACTACAGGCATTGGAACAGCTGGTGCAAGAGCAACTAGATGCTCACCATATTGAAGAATCAACCAGCCCTTGGAATTCTCCTGTGTTTGTTGTAAAAAAGAAATCTGGTAAATGGAGAATGGTGACAGATCTAAGAGCTGTCAACAAAGTAATTCAACCTATGGGCCCACTACAATCTGGAATTCCGTTGCCTTCTCTGTTACCAAAAGGATGGCCTCTTATAGTTATTGATTTGAAAGGTTGTCTTTTCACTATACCATTACAAGAAAAGGATAGAGAAAAATTTGCCTTCACAGTGCCTACTTATAATAATTCTCAGCCTAATAGGAGATATCAATGGACTGTCCTCCCACAGGGTATGCTCAATAGTCCTACACCGTGCCAATATTTTGTAAGTAAGCCATTGGAAATAATTCGTAAACAAGTCCCCAAGTCCATCATTTATCATTACATGGATGACATCTTGTTATCTGATTCAAATAAAGATACTTTAGAGAGGATGTTTGAAGAAGTAAAGAAAGTCTTGCCTACGTGGGGATTACAAATTGCCCCTGAAAAGATTCAAAGAGGAAATTCTATTAATTACCTAGGTTACAGAATAGGGTTAGAGAAAATTAAAACGCAAAAGGCACAAATTAGGAGATACCGCTTAAAGACTTTTAATGACTTCCAAAGATTGTTAGGAGACATTTCCAGTCTACGACCAGCTGTTGGGATAACACCTGATCTAATAGTTCATTTAAACAAAACCTTAGTTGGTGATAAAGATTTGAATAGTCCAAGAAAACTGACAGCTGAAGCAGAAAAGGAACTGACAATGATTGAGGAAAAATTACAGGAGGCACATGTGGATAGGGTGAACCCAAATCTTAGCTGCATCCTAGTCATATTGCCTTCCAGAATTTCTCCTACAGGGATTCTAATGCAGAGGGGAGATATTATTTTAGAGTGGATATTTATACCTAATAAACCAAGTAAAAAATTAAAAACTTATGTGGAAAAAGTCTCTGAATTAATTATAAAAGGTAAGCTGAGATTTCGTCAACTAGCAGGTATAGACCCAGCAGAAATTATAGTGCCTTTTACTACTGAAGAAATAAAAAAGTTATGGGAAGACAATGAATCGTGGCAAAGAGCTGGTGCTAATTTTTTGGGAGAAATTAATAGCAACTATCCCAAAAGTGGTAGACTTAACCTCATAAAAAGAACTTCTTGGATGCTTCCTAGAATTGTACGTGATGCTCCAATAACTGGAGCCCATACGTTCTATACTGATGCAAATAAATCAGGGAAAGCAGGTTACAAGTCAGATGAATTGAGTAAGGTGGAACAAAGCCCTTATAATTCTGTCCAGAAGGCAGAATTATATGCCATTCTTATGGTGCTAAGGGATTTTAAAGAACCTCTTAATATAGTTACAGATTCACAATATGCAGAAAGAGTTATCTTGCATATTGAAACCGCTGAATTTATACCAGATGACACAGAGTTGACTTCATTGTTTATCCAGGTACAAGACATAATCAGGAACAGGCTTTGTCCGATGTACATAACACATATCCGGTCCCATACAGGTCTGCCTGGTCCTCTAGCCCAAGGCAACGCTGAGATTGATCAATTATTGATTGGAAGTGTGTTGCAGGCCTCAGAATTTCATAAGAAGCATCATGTCAATAGTAAAGGCCTAAAGAAAGAATTTTCCATTACTTGGCAACAAGCTAAGGACATTATAAAGAGATGTCCTACTTGTTCTTTCTATAATCAAACACCGTTGCCTGCAGGGAGTAACCCAAAGGGTACTAAGAGAAATGAAATCTGGCAGATGGATGTGTTCCACTTTATGGAATTTGGTAAATTAAAATATGTACACCACACCATAGACATGTATTCAGGTTTTCAATGGGCTACTGCCCTGAGCTCAGAAAAGGCTGATTCAGTAATCACACATTTATTGGAAGTTATGGCTATCATGGGTAAAGACAGATAATGGTCCAGCATATGTATCTAAGAAAATGAAACGCTTTTTTGATTATTATAATATAAAACACATTACAGGTATACCAAATAATCCTACAGGTCAGGCAGTTATAGAAAGATCAAATTGTACTATAAAGGATATGGTGAACAAACAGAAAGGGACTGAAAATACCCCCAGAAATAGATTACATAATGCTTTATTAACCTTGAATTTTCTTAACGCTATTGAGAAAGGAACGACAGCAGCAGAAAGACATTGGATAATGGAAAAGTCTGCTGAACTAAATCAACCGATTTATTTCAAAGATGTGCTGACCTCTCAGTGGAAGCCAGGAGATGTGCTACGTTGGGGAAGGGGTTTTGCTCTTGTTTCCACAGGAGAAGAAAAATTGTGGATACCATCAAAATTAATAAAGTTTCGATTTGAAGAGGAGAAACCTCTTGGAAAGGAGAAATGACAACTCATCCACAACGATGATATTCATACAGGTGGTAAGAAAAACATATAGAATGGGGGCAGGGTTCTGTTCTTATCTCCACAGGAAAACACTCATCTTTGAAAAATTCAAGGGACCCTGGATGTTTGGATACTGACAGATGGAAAAATACCTGCCCAATAGGAAATATCAAGACAATTGAATGGGTTGTGTAAGTAATATTAAACCATATTTCTAAATTTATAAAGCTGGTTTTGAAGTTGGAATCTGGCTCAGTCCCTCTCCAATTCCAAGCCTGTTAGTAAGAGAAAAATCCAGAGTTTCTGGAGTTTCTGTCTCATGTCAAGAGCCATGATGTGGGACAGAAAGAAATATGAGTTTAGAAAACATCTTTGCTTTTCTTCACATCTATCATACTTTTCATTGAATATATCTATCATGTCTTTCATTGAATATATATATGTCTATTTATGTCTATATGATTAATGTTTAAGTTTTTCACAATGAACAACGAGTTTTTCCTGAAGTGACATTTGAAGTTTCCAGGAAGAAGATGGGGCCCCATAACAACAACTCCACCTGGTTGATATGACGTCATGATACTGATAGCGCTACTACAAGACCTGCTTTGGGTACCAGCTGCACAAGACAGTTCCAACTTGGTTAGCTGAAATGGTGCACATCTTATACAACATTTTGGCCAGACCTGCACAAAAATACTCAGAGACTATTTGCAATTTTAAAAGACATTGATCTTGAAATTTAACCATCATTTTACTTTCACAGGATCCCCCAGAAAGAATGTCGCCCCTATGACAGCTGGAAGTAATTCTAGAGAATGACGTCCCCTCTCCCAGTAAAGTTTGCCCTTGGGTTTAGGGACATCATTTAGGGGTTGATTATAATTAGTATACGATTGAGGGTTGGGGAGGAATTTTATAAGCTCAGGGATCATTTTGAAAAAAAAAAGAGGGATGATGGGATAATAGATTTGTAATTGTGAGTTACTGTCTTTAGACAAATATATTGGTATAGATTCTTGTATATTGATACAAAGTTAAATTATATTGACTATTGTACGCATGCATGTTTCTACCTCTGTTTAAAACATTTTTTATGTATTGACATATATTGCATTGATATATATATATATATTGTATATATTTACCATATTGCAGTGTACATTTCTACCTCTGATTAAGATACTTATATTTGTGTATTGATATATATTTGCCATATTGCAATGTATATTTTACAGTGTTTATATTTGGAGGTCATTGTCCTCATTTGTTTCACAGTCGTTTATTTTCTTAGTCTTTAAGTTAGATAGATATTGAGAATTATATAGACTAATAGTCATCTAAGTTTGTCATTTATAATAGACTAATCAGGTTCTTTAGATATATAGAGATTATACTCAGTATAGATCAATAATCTTCAACTTCTTCAAAGAGCTGTAGAAAATGGCCTTTAATCTAACTCAGAGTTTTGTGGTAGTGAGACACAATTGCTCCTGGCAACACCACTCTATTCCCGAGAGAATGTTGAGCACCAAAGACACTCCACCTGGAGCCTTCTTTTTGGCAGAACTGGCCTTGGGGCAAAGAAATGCCCATACCTTAACCACTGACAAAGATACAGAGCGTGCATCAATGGATAAAACAGGGCTGTCATATCCTGCCAAGACAGGGTAAGACAATTTTGAAAAGTTGCTTGCCTTTGAAAATGGTATGTCAGTTATGTTAGGCCTTAGCCAAAGTTGGTTGCTTCAACGCTGCTAACGTGATTTTGGGTGATTGCCCAGGTAGCCAGTTGTCTCTGTGATTTGTTGCATGTTTTGGAAGTTGTTTTACTGAACTTCCTAATTACCCAGGTAACATTATTTCCCTTCTCAGATCTTTGATGGGGTTGAAGACTATATAAATGTAGTTACTTTCTCTCATGACTTGGCCAAGTTATTTATTATACAAGACCTAAGCTAGTTAGAATAGGATATTTGTACTTATTGTACATAATTTCATAGTAAGTTTAGAACTCTCTTATTTAAACAAAAGGGGGAGGTGTTGCAGGAGGTCCTCCCACTCCTCCAGCCTATCACCGCTGAGATACCAGCCCATTGGGGCGTGGTCTCTTTCCCTTTAAAAAAGTGGCCACTTCCGTCTCCTCTCTCTCTTCACTTCCTGCTCCACCGGCGACTAGACTCCTTTCCTGGTTGCGTAGAGGGCTGTTGCCTGGGACAGTGATCTGTAAGTTTTTTCCCCTTTAAATAAATACCACCCTATTAATCATAACCCCAAATTGGTGTGGCATTGTTTGTGACTTACGCCTTCAACCTCATGCCCTCTGTGGATGAGCTTCTCCACAACCGACTGCATGGTGAACCAGTGGCTCCCGTCCATGGGCACCACCAGCAGCCTGTCTGCCTGGGCAAAGCCAGGGGCCAGCAGCAGACACACACACAGAGGAAGGGAGGCTGGGAAACCTGTAGGAGCCATTGGAGACACGCAGAACAGGAGATCCAGCTACTGAGACTCTGGGTTCTTACGACACAGTAGAGGAAAACACAGCAAAGCATTCTCAGCAGCTATAGGTGTTTGTATATGCATAAGGGAAGTAAAATTAAATGATAATGACTCAATCAAAAAGAATAATAACTAATGAACTTCACTGGCTGAAATATCTACTTACGTGTTTTCCAAGTAAAGAAAGTATGATCTTTGCCTTGGAAAGATTATGTCTTCTCTTGCAATACCTGTTTTGAAAGAGTAATGAAACAATGTGTTTGGATTTTTGGAATTTAGAATTCACTGCCTATAAGGAGTCTCTATGCATCACGTGTTTGTTTGAACATCCTAAGAAAGTAGGCTAAGACTAGACAGTGGGAATGAGCTGGTCAAGAGGAAGAGCAACAGAATGCTAGAGAAGATCACAGGAAAGCCAGTCCTTCACTATAGGACGCTTTGTATTAGGAGGGGCTGGGGCAGAGCCAAAACAACTCTACAACTCTTGTGGGTGTGGCAGCTTCATAGATCTGGGATTGCAAAAGACTTGACTGACAACCACTCAGCCTGTGGATGCTGTAAACCAATAATCCAGGCACCACTCATAATCAAAGTAGTATCTCTGAAATACGGGCTGTTTGAGAGTTAGTGGAAAGGTTCCTTTCCTTCAAGGATAGAATTTCTGAGCCTGGCTTCTGAATCATCAGCTAGACAGAAGGTAGGAGAGTGTTGAGCCTCTGAACTCTTGACAGTGATGATGGCCAGGTTTATTTGCCCCAGGTACAATGACCAGAGGCTTTTCTCTCTCTCTCTGAGACTGGGTTTCTTTGTAGCTTTGGAGTCTGTTCTGGAACTCGCTCTGTAGCCCAGGCTGGCCACGAATTCACAGAGATCCACCTGTCTCTGCCTCCCGAGTGCTGGGATTAAAGGTGTGCGCCACCCCTGCCTGGCTGAGAGATCGTTTTTTAATTGAATATAATGTGTGCACATATGCTTGCATGGTTATATATAAAGCACTTACGGTTGATAGAGATTAAATAAAGATTGAGGACAATGTAAGGTTCACGGAACATGGAACATTTTCACAAGTTTTATATTGGATATATGCTTGAAGGAAAAACCGTTTTAAGGTCCCTTTGTATATCCTAGAGCATCCTGGGAAATGTTGTCTGCATTGGGGGGGGGGATCACTTTCCAGAGACCCGCCCTTGCCCGCATGGCGGTACCCGATCGGAGCGACTTCATTTACTCTGTGCTGTGGTGGGGGCGGGGGTCTGGGCTATAGGCAATAAGTGGGGCTGGGGGGACAGGGGTGCAGGGAGGGACGAGGGCAGCGTAGGGACGGAATGCCCGCCTGGTCGCGCTCCTGGGCCCTTGGCGTCTTGGTGGGCCGGAAGGCCTTGGTGGCATGGCCTGACTCGCGAGTTCCGGTTCTTGAGTTTTTCTTCAGAGGACTGTGTTGAAAAGGGAAAGAACTGCATTTCCCTGCCCCTTAGAAAGTGTCCTCAGAGTTTCACCTCAATTTCCCTGTGTTGTACTCTAGAGTCCAAACGCCGAGGAGGAGTCGCCCCCAGAGACCACCTCACACACCACAGCCAATGCAAAAGCATGAGGATTTTATTAGTTCTGTCATGACAGAGTCTCTCAGCATTTGGGAAGCCGAGAGACCTAGAATAGCTGGTACTGTCTACTTTTAAAGGAGAAGGCCACAGAAGCAAGGGGGGGGGTTGTTCTTTGACTATTCTGATTGGCTTATTTAAAAGGTCTATTATCAATAATTGGCTGAAGAGCTGTTGCCAGATCAGATGAGGTAAGAGGTCATTTTGACCCTGTTTCCCAGGGGACTGAAACAAAACATACGTATATGGGTAATTGTTCAGGAACTGAGTATGTGCATGTGTAGCTGTTAGGTCCTTGGTTCCCAGGGGAGGAGGGGAAGCACTATGGCACAGAGGCTGAGAGGATTCAGAATTGTCCGAAATGGCTTCAGAATTGTCTTAAAGTCTTACATTCCCTCCTCTTATTTGGTCAAATATCTCAATCTTGAGATACTAGTAAATTTGGAGGACTAATTGGATCTATACACAGAAATTAACAACCAGGGTTGTAGGCCCATCATAGATCAATAGAGAGCATCAGGTCCTGTTGTCCTGGGACTTGGGAGAGTTAGGTTTGTCCCCAATTACAGGACGTATGAGAGGTGATATGGTTGAAATTGCCAGATGAGGCTATTTCCTCATAATAGGGAGGTCCTGCTGACAAGCATAGCCAGCAATATTGTGTCAAACTGGGGTCAGTACTATTTAGCAAAGAAAAGGTTCCCACTATCAGATTAAACAGTTGCTGGCCTGTATTAGAGCTTGCCAGCAGGGGTTGCAGAAGGGTTCTTAGGACTAGGAATGGGGCCCAGGGCCCTGGCAAGGGGGGCTACCTCAGCAGGGGCTAGCTGGCCCTGGTCAGGTAATATTGGGTTGGGCCCTAGTACTATGGTCATTGGAGGTGTTACAACAACTCACAGGGTGAACAGAATCCCTATGTCTTCCCTTCCTGGATCATACAACCATAAACCCCAAGTATTGCCTGTTAACCAGTTAGCTCTTTTTTTCCTTCTCAGTGAAAGTGATTGTGATTTCAGATTTTCCTGGTGTGGTACGGGTGAAAGACACTAAGTCCTTTTTGTTAACCCTCAATCAAAAGACATTGACATTGGTTTTACATTCCCAGGCAGCACAATAAAATACTTTAGAGCCCCCCCTCCCCCACATACTGCTTTTCCCCCCGGACAAATATGTCATTCAGAATACAGGATAAAAGTTTCCAGGGGTTTGCTCAATATCCTCCCAAGAGGCTTTTGCTAAAACATACAGGTCAAAAGCTAGCTGGGGAAACCAGATATTTAGGGGATGAACTCCAGTGGCTAGCATTAAGGCTTGCCCAGTCTCAAAGTTAGTCAGGGTCCAGGTTAAGTCCTGAGGTATAAACATCATGGCAAAGATCAGCAAGCCTGGCAGAATCAGGCCTCCTTGAGAGGATTTTGGGTACGCTGAAGCTTTCATTTGGAAGGTCCTGGGTCATCCTGTGGAGGTGCAGGCTTGACATGAGACGCATGCATCCAGGCTGCAATACCGTCCACTTTGAGGGCAGTAGGTGTAGGGTCCCTTCCAGTGAGGTTCAAGGTTCTGGGATCGGTGTCTATGAATGTACACAGAATTGCCAACCTGGAACAGGTGTGAGATTTCCGGGTGGCCAGGCTGGTGTTGGGAGGTGCCAACAGAGAAGCAGGGAGAGTAACTTAGTCCAGTGGGCAGCAGCAGGGATAGTTAGGGCCCCTTTAGGGAGGGTCTAGTCCGGCTAGCAGCAGCAGGCTCTGGTCAGATAAATACCGTTTTATGCCCCAAGTCCTTCCTGACACCCATGGAGATAGTCCCACTGCTCGCCCCTGGGAGACAAGTGGATGAGATGTCACAGGTCCCTGTGCTCCACATGGACCATTGTTTTGGGGAAGTATAATTTTTATGGACAGTTTTCAAGTGGCATCTGTGTTCTGGACCCCCGTGCCCAAATATTTCCTCCAGGGGAAAATCTGCCAGCCTCCAGGGGCGGCTGTGGGGGATATGCATCTCGGATATCCCAGGAAGCTAGCCCTGCCACTAGTTGACAGAAATCAGGGGTGAGGGCAGGGGTATCAAAGCAAGGGCTTGAGGAGGCATGGATTGCAGGTATGAGCGGGCAGCTGCTGTTCTTGCTGTGGGGTGCTGCAGCTTTCCTCATGTCCCTCCGGATATACCCCAGGCATCAATTCTGGAATGAATGTGAGATTTCCGGGTATCAGGGCGGCCAGGGGTCTCTACGCCTGGGCTTGGAGGTCTGGAGAGCCTTTAACTGCACCTGCAGATCAGGTTTGTGAGCAGATGGGTCATGAGGGGCCTTAGGAAGCCAAGGGGGGAGGTCCCCCATATTGGATCTCATAGGGGGTTAGTCCAAGCTGAGACAGGGTATTTCACACACAGAACAGGGCTAGGGGGAGGAGCTGTACCCAGTCTTTAGTGCCAGATTCCAAAGGCGAATCTGGTTTTATTTATCCTTTTACCTGTCCTGAACTCTGGGGTCTGTATGCACAATGTAATTTTCCCCAGTCTTACCTATGCCCTGACTTTTCTGGGCAACAAGGCAGTTTTACCATCAATTCTGATTACCTTGGGCAGGCCAAAACTCGAGAAGATTTCTTCTTTGATCTTCTAAGTCCTGGTAAGAAAAAGCTTCTCTGCCATCCGGCCGATGTCTTTTTAAGTAGGCTGCTCAGCTCATTCACCATTGCTGCCGTCTTCTTCAGCAAATCCTACCGGCATGTGCCACCAAAACTGGCTCTGCTTGGACATTGCTGAACCCCAAGCTTTCCACAGTTGCAGTCTGAGAGCTGGGGGCAGTTGTTCTCTGTGAAACTTGCAAGCAGCTGGGGAAGGCTGTTTGGAATTGGGCTCCAACACCTCCCGGGCCCCTCCTCGCTTCAGTCAGTTGCTGCCTGTGGGGGCAGGAGGCTGTGAGCAGAGTTCCCAGGCTTGGGCTGTGACCAAGGCAACTGGGAGAGTGATGGAGGAAGGTCATTGGCTAATAAAGGAACTGCCCTGGCCCATTTTATTGGTTAGAGGATAGGTGGGAGGAGTAAACAGAACAGAACGCTGGGAGGAAGAGGAAGTGAGCTCAGAGACTCCACAGCTCTCTCTGGAGCAGACGCCTGAGAGAGACGCCATGCCCTGCTCCTGGGATGAAGCTCCGACCCAGGATGGACTAGGCTAGAATCTTCCTGGTAAGCGCACCTTGGGGTGCCATACACAGATGATTAGAGATGGGCTAAATTAATATGTGAGAATTAGCCTAGAAGAGAATGGGCCAAGCAGTGTTTAAAAGAATACAGTGTCCGTGTAATTATTTCGGGGCATAAGCTAGCCGGGCAGGCGGCTGGGGTGTTGGGGACGCAGCCTCGCTGCTGCCCTTATTACTTCAGGAGAGGATGATTCAGCTGCAAAGCCTTCCTCAGCGAGGTGGACATGGCAAAGGCAGAGAGCAGCCTGCTTTTCTTTACAGCCCTGGAGAACAGTAGGGGAAGTCAAAGTCTCCAACAGGTCTTTTTCTAATTAAAGCGTGGGACACTCAGGAATAATCAGCAATCCGTGTGTCCATAGTTAGACATAGCAAGGGGGAACCTTCCCCCTTTTTTCCGTACACCCTAGAATCGGACACCTGGGTGCACAGCGTAAGCAAGGGGGGAGGATTTCAGTACCGTCATGGTGGCTGCTGCGTAGGCCTCTCAGGTGGGCAGAGCGCTGCCTCAGTAGCCGGCTGTGCTTGGTGCCAGTTTCCATTTTCAGCGCTAGGGCAAGGGACCTCAGGACATGTCTACCTCCTCCCTTAGTCCCGTTTCAATACAGACCCTGAGCAAGTACAATTCTCAGATTACTGATTCACAATTACACAGAAACAGAAACACAATACACAGACAGACATAAGAATGAGCTTGTTTCTTTATATCTCCAACTGGGTTTAGAGTGTGTCTGGGAGCGACTCAATTCCCGGTTAGAGAACCAAATGTTGGACTCTAGCTCCAAACACCGAGGAGGAGTCCCCAAGAGACCACCTCACACACCACAACCAATGCAAAAGCATGAGGATTTTATTAATTCTGTCATGGCAGGGTCCCTCAGCATTCAGGAAGTTGAGAGACCTCGAATAGCTGGTACAGTCTACTTTTAAAGGGGCCACAGAAGCAAGGGGGGTTGTTCTTTTGTAACACCAGATTCTGTGTTACACCCTTGGTACAGTTCACGCGCCACTGTACCATACATGAGTCGGGCAAGGGCCTGGAGATTGAAAGAACACTCAAAGAGACCTGGGTCATTTGAAAGGAGATCAGCTGAATGCCCTTTATTCAACCTTGGGGAAATCCTTATATACCTAGCTGCTGCACAAGGATTTCCACCCAGGCAGGTGGGAAATTACCATGCCAAAGATGGAGTAAACAATGCCCTACAGCTAATCACCAGGCTGGGCAGAGGGAGCACAGGAACAAACACAATGTTTTAGCTGGCTGACCAGAAACTGTCCTCAAGATGCACCCCAGGAACAGGGGTAGACCCGGGCCCTACAGATCCCCCTTTTATATAAATTATATGACTAGGCCTGTCTTGGGTGGCATTGGATGTCAGGCAATACCCCTTACCTGTCATGGGAAAGCATCCAGGTCAAAACACATTTCCTATCTTAGGTTGGGGCAGTCCCCCAAAAACCTTTCCCATCATTGGCTCACTAGTCATTCATCACCGAGTTCAGCCAGATTTGTGCTGAAAGATTCTCTGGGGCAATAGCTAAGAGGACTTGCCACGTGGCAACATTGACCTGAGCTTGCTTTTGGCTCTGGCACTATGAAAATATGAAGATGATGCTCCAGCACATATAAGCACTCCATAAGGAGGCTGTGCCTGCTCAATCCTAAATAAGTCTGCCCAAATTGGAGCCCTTTAAGTAAGGTCTCAGCGCTGGTGAAAGGAACCCTGGTATAGCTAACTAGAATAATCTCAAGAGCCAATTTGTAAATTGTGCACTCCAGGGTCCGTGAATAACAGCAATAAGCCTTTTACTGTAACCTAGCAGAGGTCTTTAGCCAAAACCAATTACAAAATTAACTGCAATATTCATTTGTAAATTTAGCTCGAATTGAATGGCCAAGGCATTTGCAACCTGCCCTGAGAAGGTATCCATTGTGCTAGCAGAAGCAACTGACTGACTAATGGAAAATCCAGCAGCTCTAGCTGCTGTGACAGCCACAGCAATGGCTGTATTATCATGGGATGGGTTGGTAGGTAGAGGAACAATCCTTGGCCCTCAGACCACCACAGCCAGCTGCTCAGGAATCCAGCAACTCTTCAGTTGACAAGCCAGTGTCTGTTTGATCTCTTGGCTCTGTCCTGCCTTCAGGCTTCTGGACAGGAAAATCCACAGCACGCACCAGCCACTCAGGTACCTATATTGGATTGTCAGCATCCTGCAGGAAAACACAAACAGCCCCTCTTCCCCACACTAGTACAGGATCTGGACCATACCAGATGCCATCTGCTAGATTCTTCCATTTGACATGAGGCATCCGGGAAGAATCTGGCCACCAATGCCGGTCAGCAGTGGTACAAGATTGAGCATCAATAGTCAAACAATTTTAAATGTATAAAATAAAAGACAAAATGGTCTCTGGGGGTGGAACCATATTCCCCCTTTTCGTTTTATGCAAATAGGCTTTGAGCAGATGATGCGCTTGCTTCACTATAGCTTGTCCTTGAGGATTATAAGGTATTCCCGTTTTATGAGAAATAGAGAACTCAGAGCAAAATTTAGCAAAGCCAGTGCTGGTGTATGCTGGCCCATTATCAGTTTTTACAGTTTTTGGAACTCCCATGTAGGCAAAAGCCTGGAGACAGTGACTTCTAACATCCTATAATTTTTCTCCTGTATGAGCTGAGGCAAAAATAAGATGAGAATATGTATCCACGGTTATGTGAACATATTGCATGCACCCAAAAGAAGGAACATGGGTGACATCCATTTGCCATAAATGATAGGAGCAAGCCCACGAGGATTAACTCCCAAATGGGGAACAGCTAAAAGTTCTGTACACAGAGAGCACTTTTTAACAGTATCAGTGGCTTGCTCTCGAGATATCTTAAAATGAAATCTTAAAGACCCAGCATTGAGCTGAAAACGATTATGAGCTTTTTCTGCAGCTTCATAAGATTCCTGACTCACTGCATAAATTTGGCGAGTAAGCTGATCAGCCAATGCATTCCCTTCGTTCAAGGGACCAGGGAGGTCAGTATGAGCCTGCAAATGCTCATACTGGGAACAGATCAGGTCCAAAACAGTGTTGGAGTAGCCAACAACTGTATCTGGACTCGAGATACAGAGACAATATAAGCTGCAGTTTCCAAAAGTGTAAGAATTTTGCTTATATACTGACTGTCAGTAAAAAGATTAAATGGAATATCAACATATTTCTCTAAGGCCATTTGTACAGCAATCAATTTAGCCACCTGAGCAGATTTAGTATTAACAGGCTGAATATCAAAATCAGGAGGGGAGGCTACCACAGCTCTCCTGGTGGAAGACCCATCAGTAAACACATTCCGTGCTCCTGCCAGAGACTGCAAAGAGTTTATCTAAGCGAAGAGTAACTTTCTGTGGTTTTACTCCTGTCTGCAACAGCTGATGATCCCAGCAGGGCCTCCAGTTGTAACACCCGATTCTGTGTTACACCCTTGGTACAGTTCGTGTGCCACTGTACCATACACGAGTAGGGCAAGGGCCTGGAGATTGAAAGAACACTCAAAGAGACCTGGGTCATTTGAAAGGAGATCAGCTGAATGCCCTTTATTCAGCCTTGGGGAAATCCTTACCTACCTAGCTGCTGCACAAGGATTTCCACCCAGGCAGGTGGGAAATTACCATGCCAAAGATGGAGTAAACAATGCCCTACAGCTAATCACTAGGCTGGGCAGAGGGAGCAAAGGAACAAACAGAATGTTTTAGCTGGCTGACCAGAAACTGTCCTCAAGATGCACCCCAGGAGCTAGAGTAGACCTGGTCCCTACATTCTTTGACTATTCTGATTGGCTTATTCGAAAGGGCTATTACCAATAATTGGCTGGAGAGCTGTTGCCAGATCAGATGAGGTAAGAGGTCATTTTGACCCTGTTTCCCAGGGGATTGAATCAAAACATACATATATGGGTAATTGTTCAGGAACTGAGTATGTGCATGTGTAGCTGTTAGGTCCTTGGTTCCCAGGGGAGAAGGGGAAGCACTATGGCATGGAGGCTGAGAGGATTCAGAATTGTCTTAAAGTCTTACACCTGCCCCCACAGAGCAGATTCCCGCAGCTCCTCACTGGACTCCATAGCTCTAATGGCCAGAGTCTGTCTTCCTTCAGGTACTCACTCCAGACTCTATAGTTTGGGACCAGAGTGATGAAACTTACTATCAAGAAGATTAATGTGATAGGCTTAATTCACCGAAACTCTGTGGTCTGTCTGGTACAGGATCTGACTAGATGGTGGAAGCTGAGATTTCAGAATTATTGATGATCCTAAGGCTGCCGTCAACACAGTTTTCTCATTTAGTGACATGGAATCCAAGAACTGTTACCGATTCCTGTAGGTCATGCCCTTTGTATTTACTACCTTTCTTTTGTCGTGTGACTGGTTAAACTACCCTAAAAAACATGTACAGCCACATTTTACATAGAAGTAAATATTGTTTAAATGACTTGTTCAGGATCACACAGGTTAATTAGAACCCCTGTAGGTATGAAAGAGAAGTCAGACTCCAAAACCCAAACTACTGTATTTTCTGAAGAACAAGTTTACGAAACAACTCCCCTCAGATATAAGGATGATTTTGGGCTGGGGGGGGGGGGGATTCAAGAATAAGAGCATTTACGTAACATGTCATTTTCTTTAAAGGATAGCATTTGGTTCCACAATGTTTGGGAACCTGTTTGAAGAGGATTATTCCAGTGTGTCAAATAGTCATTATGGAAAAGGGAAGAAATTAAAGACTAAAGGTTTGGAGCCACCTGCCCCTAGAGAATTCACCAATTTAAGTGGAATCAGAAATCAGGGTGGAACCTGTTACCTCAATTCCCTTCTTCAGACTCTTCATTTCACACCTGAATTCAAAGGTATGCTATGTTACGTGCATTCGAGTAATAATATGGACCACGGGTTTAATTATGTAAAAACCATCAAAGAGAAAGCATTTTAAAGGTGTTCATTGTCACAAAGTATGCTGTGCATTGACAGTTCTCTGAAGAAAATTGTGACGTTTAAATTTTTAAAAAATCTATTCTGTGTGGTGATTGTAGTGTTTTGTAACAAAAATTAAGAGAAAGTATTTCTAATTCCCATAATTTAAAATATGACATAACGATAATTCTCTCCTTTCTCCAAAGCAACAAACACTAAGTCAAGTCAAGGCTACACAGAAAGCCTTGGCTTCTGCAGTGGGAAGACTTGTCACGTTATTTATACACATTCGTACTTAAGTATCTGCATTTCTGAAGTACAGAGAGCTCTGATTCTGAGCAGATCTGTCCTGAACTTGTTTGGCTTCAGAATCTGACCTGGGGGAAGCTTCTTGGGAGTTTTAGTTCTCTCAGGAGGGTGACCATTAATATATCCATTAATCTAATTACCCAGACCTTGGTAGGAATGAAAAGTAACATACAAATGCCTCTTTCATCATTCTAAAATCTGGAAATTATGAATTTCAAAGACCCAAAAGAAACGTAAACCCACTCAGATTAGCTATATCAAATGGGTGTGGAGAGTTATGGTAATGACAGACTATTTCTCCAGAAGCCCCGTGCTGAAAGCCAAGCAGTCTGCATGAAAACCTCCTTTCTTGCCCTTGTTTCTCCATGTGTTTGTTCCACTTCCATCTCTGTACTCCAGCTTCCTTCAGTGGGGTCTTAGGGTCTGTTCTTGATTCCATCATGAGCCCTGTTTGGCCTCTGCATCATTCTCAGTGGGGAACCCAATGTACATGAATATGTAGCTCACGTCTCCACAGGTTCTCTCTGTTCTGAGGACAAGCTTGTTTGGCCTGTACTTGAATGCCAAGTCCCCACTACCACCTAGTGTATCAGATCTTCTGTCAGGTTTTCTATTGCTGTAAACTCAGACAGGCTTCTTTCTCCCGAAATCTAGGAAATAGTTCCTGTTGTCCATGTCTAGTGGGCCTCTCTAATGGAGTGAACTGACAAATTCCAGAGTGGTGTCTTGTGTCCCTGACTTCAGCCTCTACATAAAGTTGCCTCCCAGTAGTCAGTAATTCTACTTGTAGAAGTTTTTAGCAATACTAAATAGATAACTCAGGCATAAAGATCTTTAATATGGTTGAAGATAAAAGGCAACTTAAAGCAAAAAAAAAATAGCCTTAAGAACAGACTGAGAGCGCTTGGGAGGTGGAGGCAAGAGGAAGATCAGAAGTTCAAGGCCACATGAGACACTCTCCAAACACAATGAATAAAAAGAAACTAAGTAGGCAGCTATATCACATGTACCTATAATCCCAGCACTCGGGAGGTTAAGGCAGGAAGATTAAAAGTTTAAGGCTGGTCTGGGCTATATAGTGAGACCTTTTCAAAAACCCAAGAAAGAAAAAGAGAAAGAAGGTGAGGGACAGGACAGATCATGGAGAATACCCAGAGCCTGAAAGCTGCAGGCCAACTTCCTCTTACCTGGTCCAGCATGTAGTTTGACATTTTAGTGTGTGCACTGTGCACTCTGCATGGCTTAGCCTGACCTTGCTGTTGCAGGGCAGGGTGGATTATAGTTTGGAAAGGCTAACAAGAGTACCGACAGAGGAAAAAGGGACTTATATGTGTATATGTCTTTTGGGGGAGTAGCATTTTAAAGTAAAGCAAAATTGAATTCCATTATATTGCCTGTACATTGCAGTAAGGAATAATGGGAGATTATCCTAACAGCCCTGGAGTGGTTTTGTTCTTTAATCTATAGGGTTTTAGTTTATTTTTACAGCCCCAGCACTTAGTGAGAAACAAAACATTCTTAAGAGTAATCAATAGGGCATCAGTGTTTTTCAGTAAAGAGACCTGTTCACCCCATTCATCACTTACCTCAGTGAAATGTTTCAAAAAACAAAAAATCTGGAGGCCAGTGAAGGGGCTGACAACTTCCTTTTTCAAGTAAGATCATTGCCATCTCTTATTACTGGAATTGTAGAAAAGACATTTACACACCAAAAAGCAAAGGACAGGATCTCAAGGTAAAAGACATTCAGTCTGGTCCTTGACATGCAGGGTTGATTAGAAGCCTCGTGTGTGAAAATACATACCTGTGATGTTTTTCTGTTTTGTGAGACGACTCATAACTTTTGAGTTCTGTTGCCAAAGACAGTGAAAACCAATCACTTTTGGTTGGTTGGTTTTATGTTTATAGTGGTTTTGTTTGGAGCAGCTACATCCTCTTAGTCTTTGGATTTTTGAAGCCAGATCTTGTATGTAGACCAGGTAGGACTTGAACTCAAGATCCTCCTGCCTCTGCCCAAGAAATTCTAGTATTAAACGATGTCCCATAGTGCTTTGCCTGCTTATATTTTATATTCTATGGATCTGTCTTACTGAAGTGTCACATGATGATTATATACTAGTAGTACATCACTTGATGTTCTTAGATTCAGTAGACAACAATGTTAAAAATGCAAAATGTGTAGATGAAAGGTATAAATATTGTCTTAGTCATTTCTAAATCATTTGCTGTTATTGCTTAATGGAGGTCTTGCTTCCTAAACAATTTTCTAAGATAAAATCATACCATTTACATATCTGACTCTACTTTTTTGTTTAGAAGCTTTATTTTCTCTTGGTCTGGAAGAGCTTGGTTCTTTAGAGGATAAGGATAAGCCTGATGCAAAGGTACTAAATCTATAATTTATTGGGTCTTTTAGAGTATTCAAGAAATGGTGGGAGGGGATGCATGTGTATATGTGTGCTGTGTGCATTCCTGTACATATGCATGTTTGCCTGTGTGGGAGTGTGCATGTGTATGTGAGCATACACGTGTGTATACGTAGAGGCCAGAGGTTGACGTCCTCCATCACTTTTCACCTTATTCACTGAGGCAGGGAGTCTCACTTACACTGTTTCAGCTAATTTATCTAGCGCACTTGTCCCAGTGAACTCCATTCTGCCTTCTGAGAGCAGAGATTAAGGCTGCTCATCACACCCAGCCTGCCTTTACATGGGTGCTAGGGATTCGAACTCCAGTGTTCATTCTTGTGTGGCAAGCACATTACCCTTTGTAGCATCTCTCTAGCCCTGGAAATGGCACAATTCATAGAAAACAAAGTCATTTGTTACAAATATTATCTTTATTGGCAGAAAGTGACTTGCCTCATACTTAATCAGCAACGAAATTTTCCTTCAAAAAAGAGTGGTTTTTCACCAGAAGTGGTATTGCACACCTTTAATGCCAGCACTAGGGAGGCAAAGGCAGTCGGATCTCTGAGTTCAAGGCCAGCCTGGTCTACAAAGTGAGTTCCAAGGCAGCTAGGGCTGTTACACTGAGAAACCTTGTCTCAAAAAAACCAAAAAAAAAAAAAAAAAAAAAGTCTTTCAAAATGTCATGCTGCTGTTGCAAACATGTCTTGCTTTGCTGTGCTTCTCAAGGCAGAGGAGAAGCTCGGAAACTACCCAGGCTAGCCAACCAGAACATCCGTTCAGTACACTTATTTGCAGTAATCCACTGGGGAAACCCTAGAGCCCAGCATTTTATCACTTTAGTGTTCTGGAAATACATTAAGGAGAAATTAGGACATTGTTTTGTATGTTGCTGTGGTGAAGTTTTTTAAAGCACAGCTCTAACCATGTTCTTCCTGCTGGAACCTCGTTCAGAAGCCTCTCCTCTCACGCAGGCTCAGGTCCGTGGAACAGTGGTTTTTTGTGATGCAGTCCCATGCTTCAAAAAAGGCTTTGTGGCAAGAAATGACTTTAGTGCAGATCAGTTTCTTTCCACTCTGTTGCAGAGCAATGCTTTTGTAGTATATATTTTTAATATCATGGGAATACAGAATTGTCACAGGTCTTCCTGAATGCTTACTCTCCCTCTGAATCTTTAAAGTTGGCCTGCACACTGGACGGTGAGAGGCCCTGCTCTCTGGACGGGAGCTAGCAGAAAGGGAGGCAGGGTGTAGCCTAGCTTCTGAAGCTTCAGAACTCCAGACTGAGATCTGTGTGCCTGAAACATGCCTGCATTCCCCTGGAATATGTGTATGGAAATGTTTTAGAGGACAAGTGAACTATGGGAACTGTGTGATCATTTGTGTGGTTGTTAGGACCCATTTGAATTTTGTTTTGTTCTTTAAGTAAGGATTTCTTTGTGTCACACCCCTAGCTGTCCTGGAACTAGCTCTTGTAGACCAGGCTGACCTCGAACTCACAGATACCACCTACCTCTGCCTCCTGTGCACTGGGATTAAAGGCGTGTGCACTACCACCGGCTGACTCCATTTGAATTTTTAATATTGATCTGAACTATGTCAAGGAAGAAAACGCCAGATCACTAAAACCTTTTGGATGAGTTAGAATTTTCAAAGAACTGAATCTTAATTAGTTGTACCTGTGTAATGAGGGATTTTTCTACCGAATCACTCTGCCCATGAACATCTGTCTGGAACCCACCTCTCTCCCCAGGTCCGGATCATACCTTTGCAGCTGCAGCGCTTGTTTGCTCAGCTTCTGCTCCTGGACCAGGAGGCTGCATCAACCACAGACCTCACTGACAGCTTTGGGTGGAGCAGCGGTGAGGTAGGAAGGTGCCAACAGGGAGGCTTCCTGTTTTGTCTGATGTCCTCTAAGTTTGTCTCGGACTCATCATGTTGGAATGTCTTCTCATGAATAGTTACAGGGCACATGTGCATGTTTAGGTCTTCTGAATAGAGACCGTTAAAACTGGCTATGTCCTGCAGTCGGGAAGAATGTTGTTGATATGGGGGAAATACGGGAACTGAGTTTTGTAATTTGTACTCAGCGATTTTTATATTGTTTAGTCGAGCTTTAACCCTTCTTACATCGATGTTATTTACTGTGTAGATGTCAAACTGTTCATTAACTTTTCAGTCTTCAGCAATAACGGATAAACTAGTGGATGTTTAGAATGTTGCCCACCTGTGTGATGTGCTTCTTGTTTGATGTGGGCACTCTGATGAGAGCGCACTGCGGTCAGATCAGTGCTTTGCTGGATCTTTTCATGTCCCTGTCCTGACCCCTAGCTTTTCATTTCATTTTCTTCCTGTATCTCCTGTAGAGCTTGACTCATTTTTATTTGTATTCCTAACAGGCATTCCACTACATACAAACAAACATCTATGGCAATAACTAAGGATCTTGTTGTCAAGGTCTTACTGTTTGTGGAATAGGTACATTCCTGCAAAATTCTCACCTGCGGCCTTCTAAGTAGGAGCACTCCTTATTAATTCCGTGATACTGCCCTCTGGGATCAAAGAAGTCAGGCTTGGACTTTGAAGCAGATAATAGCATGTTCCCTAAAAAGCATGTTACATTTGAGGCACAGGACTGATGCTTGAGGTGTATTCCTTTATCCTTCCTTCATTGAGGTTTACATGCCATAAAAGTCAGTCTTTTAAAAAGTATAGTTCAGTGGCTTTTAGTATTTTTACAGAATTGGGCAGCCATCACCGCCACCGTCACGTCAGATTGTTTTCACCTCTGCTCTGAAAAGAATCCCCATGCATTTGCAGCCACTCTCCATCCACCTCCTTCTCTGGCTCTTGGTTAATCTAAAACCTGCTTTCTGTTTGTAGATCTGCCTGTTCCTGAATATTACATAGGAATAGAGTTATACACTATGTGATCTTTTGTACCTTGCATGTTTCACTTAAGATAATGTTAGGTCATTCCTTGTCACTGTCCGGTGAGCCTCTGCTGTGTGGATATGCTACGTTTCAATGAAGACTTCTCTTTGTCTTTGAGCTTCCACTGAGTTGCTGGCTTCCAAATTCTTTTTCTTTTTTTTTAAATTTAATTTCTTTATTTTTTTTGGGAGTTTCACATTGTGCACCCCAATTCTTCTCAACTTCTGCTTCCCCCATATCCTCCCCACAAAAGAAAATTTTTAAAAAATCAAAACAAAACAAAGTAAGCAAACAATCAAAAACAAGAACAGAATACTCCCTCCCCAAAAGCAACAACAACAACAACAAAACCCTCTTTGTTCTTCTTTCCTGCTCTCCAACACCTCTTTATTTGTCCCGAGGCATTGGGAGCTTTGGCATCATATAGTATGCCCTTTGTCCAATCAACTTTACTAGCAAATGTTCATTGCAGTGAGTCATGCTGAACTGGCCTAGGGAAAGGTAGCCTTGCTTCTCTGAACACTGCAGCACGGGTGACTGATCTTGAGGGAATGGGCATAGGGGGCTGACTCTGCCCTCTCGCCTGAGGCAGGTGGCCCTAGTGGCCCAGACTGACCAGCTCAACTACCACCCAGGCCCACAGCCTGGTTTTTTTCTTTTTCTTTTTTTTCTTTGTGTGTGTGTGTGTGTGTGTGTGTGTCTGTGTGTGCATGCGTGCATGTGTTTTTTGAGACAGGGTTTTTTTTTTTTTTGGTGTAGCCCTGGTTGTCGTAGAACTCACTCTGTAGATCAGGCTATTCTTGTATTCACAGAGATCTGCCAGCCTCTGCCTCCCGAGTGCTGGGATTTAAGACATGCACCACCACCACCTGGCTGAAACACTTTTCTTAATTCTTTTATATTTTGTAAGTAAAGGGCTGAACCTGGGTGGTAGAAGGTCTCTGAGGTAACTTTGCCAAATAAATGGTTGCTTAGAAGCAGACCTTGAAGTTTTCCTTCTTTTTCAAGCCAGTGCTAGAAGACAGATTTACATCGCCTGCTATCGTTTATTTTAAAGGCAGGGAAAAGATCACCAGTCTCACACTTGGCTTCAGCTTTCATCCCCTTTATGACATATGTCACATAAACTAATTTTATATTGTTCCCCTGGCTGCCTCTCTTTCTACACACTGAATTGTTCCTCTGCCTCCTTTTGGCTTTCCATGGTGAAGGCAACAGTAACATCAATGTGCCAAGGCTGAAAGACACCTTGCTGTGTCTGTGACACTTTTATGTCAGTGGAATGGGCTCAGTAGCACTTGATGTTCTGCTTAAGGCCCCAGCTCCTACTGGTGCTAGGTCTTAGCCCCCTAATTGTCCCTTTCACTGCCCTTCTCTGCTTCTTGGTAATAGAGCACGTCTTGGAGGGGCAGATTGTTCTGAAAGACTAGTTCACACACCGTCAATGACTCAGAATGGGTTCAAGTTGAGAGTCAGTTTGAATTTTTCTCAGCAACACTGCATTGCTCTTGTTGTTGTTGGTTTATGTTTCCAAGTAGTCAGTTCTGGTTTCTGCTATCCCCAGGCATTGTGATTTAAGTGAGGTTTACCTGTGCACCCACTGCTGGCTTCTACACTGTCTAAACCTGTCCTGCTCTTTCCTCTGTCTTCCTGTGACAGGCGCAGTTCTCTCATAATTCAGAGCACACTTCACAGTCACTGAGTGAGTTGAATTGTTTATGCACACAAAACATTGCCTATTATAATTTTGTTTTGAAGTATAAATAAAAATAGGTGGTAATCTATCCAAAAAAATAGGTGGTAATCTATTCAAAGTTTTTCTTATATGTTTAATTGATAACATTCTTAAAAATCCATTCTTAAAAACTTAAAGCAAAAGTTATATTTAAAAGGCAGCTGTTTTAGCTGGATATTGTGCCTATAATGCAAGCACTCAGACTCATGCAGAAGATTGTAAATTCAGGGCCAGCCTTGGCAACCCAAAGACCTTGTCTCCAAATAAAAACTATTTCTTGGGACAGCGCAGGAGGATGGCGCAGGCGGACACTGGGGACTGGCGAGGCGGCAGACGAAGTGCAGGGGCCGTAGGAGGTGGGGACCGGCGCGCAACACCAAGAGCAGATCACCCCACTACAATTAAATCAAAGAGGTAGTCCTTTGGTTGGTGAGGTCCCTGGCAAGCAAGGAGCTGGGTCCTGTTCCTGAAGACCCTTCTAAGGGGTGAGAGGGATCGTGGCCCCCGGCAGGAGCCAAGAAACAGAGCGAGGGTATTTTGTAAGAAGAGCACCTGGCCAGCAGGGAAACCTGAACCGGTTTTAAAAGACCCATTAGATAGCATCGATAGGAGGAGATGGGCAGGCGCCAAGGCAAAAATTCACCCAATAATCTCAAAAACAACATAAAAACACCAGAACCCGGGGCTGGAGAGATGGCTCAGAGGTTAAGAGCATTGCCTGCTCTTCCAAAGGTCCTGAGTTCAATTCCCGGCAACCACATGGTGGCTCACAACCATCTGTAATGAGGTCTGGTGCCCTCTTCTGGCCTACAGACATACACACAGACAGAATATTGTATACATAACAAATAAATAAATAAATATTTAAAAAAAAGAGTAAAAAAAAAAACACCAGAACCCAATGGTCTAACAACAGAAGGACTGGAACACCCTAACACAGAAGAAGTGGAAAAAAATTGACTTTTGAAAGCAATAGAGTACCTTAAACAACATGTGAAAAACGCCCTTATAAAAATGGATGAGAAGTATAACAAAAAGTTTGAAGAAATGAGTAAATACGTACATGATACCCTGGGAAACCAAGAAAAACCGATCAAACAGGTAATAGAAACAGTTCAAGAACTGAAAACTGAAATGGAAGCAAGGAAGAAAACACAAACGGAGGACCAGTTGGATATGGAAAATCTAGGTCAACGAGCAGAGCCTAGAGAAACAAGCATAATCAATAGAATAGAAGAGATAGAAGAAATAATCTCAGATGCTAAGGACACCATAGAGAAAATAAACACACTGGTCAAAGAAAACAGCAAAGCCAACAAATTCTCAACACAAAACATTCAGGAACTATGGGACACAATAAAAAAACCAAACCTAAGAATAATAGGAATAGAAGAAGGAGAAGAGTCACAGCTTAAAGGCCCAGAAAATATTTTTAACAAAATTATGGAAGAAAACTTTCCCAACATAAAGAAAGATATTCCTTTGAATATTCAAGAAGCATACAGAACACCAAACAGACTGGATCAAAGAAAAACATCCTCTCGCCATATAATAATCAAAACACAAAATATATAGGTTAAAGAAAGAATATTAAGAGCTGCAAAGGAAAAAGGCCAAGTAACTTATAAAGGTAAACCCATCAGACTTACACCTGACTTCTCTATGGAAACCATGAAAGTCAGAAGGTCCTGGATAGAGGTACTTCAAAAACTAAGAGACCATGGATGCAAACCCAAACTACTATATCCAGCCAAGCTACTGTTCACTATCAACGGAGAAATCAAGACATTCCAGGATAAGAACAAATTTAAACAATACGTAGCCACAAATCCAGCCCTACAGAAAGTAATAGAAGGAAAATCGCAACCCAAGGAATCCAACCTTGCCAACACTGCCTACAATAACTCAGGCATCTAGCGACCCTTCACCAGCACAACTCAAAGAAGTAAGACACACGAATTCTACTAACAAAAACAATAAGAATAAACGGAGTAAACAACCACTGGTCATTAATATCACTTAATATTAATGGGCTCAATTCACCTATAAAAAGGCACAGGCTAAAAGATTGGATACGAAAACAGGATCCAACATTCTGCTGTTTGCAAGAAACACATCTCAACCACAAAGACAGGCATCTACTCAGAATAAAGGGTTGGGAAAAGGTGTTTCAAGCAAATGGTCCTAAGAAAAAGCAGGTGTGGCCATACTAATTTCTAACAAAGTTGACTTCAAACTTAAATCAATCAGAAGAGATGGAGAGGGACATTTTATACTCATAACAAGAACAATTCATCAGGATGAAGTCTCAATCCTGAATATCTATGCCCCTAATATAAAAGCACCCACTTATGTAAAAGAAATATTACTAGAACTCAAGGCAGACTTCAAACCACACATACTAGTAGTAGGAGACTTCAATACACCTCTCTCTCCAATGGACAGGTCAATCAGACAGAAACCCAATAGAGAATTAAGAGAATTATTGGAGGTAATGAAGCAAATGGATTTAACAGACATCTATAGAACACTCCACCCAAATAAGAAAGAATATACCTACAGCTCATGGAACCTTCTTGAAAATTGGCCACATACTCGGAAACAAAGGAAACCTCCAAAGATACAAAAAAATATCAGTGTCCACCTGTGTCTTATCATATCACCATGGATTAAAGTTAGAAGGCAACAACAATGCTACCCCCTGAAAGCCGACAAACTCATGGGAACTGAGCAGTCAACTACTGAACCACACCTGGGTCAAGGAAGAAATTAAGAAAGAAATTAAAGTCTTCCTTGAATTTAATCAAAATAAAGAGACAACATACTCAAACCGATGGAACACGATGAAAGCAGTGCTAAGAGGAAAGTTCATAGCACTAAGTGCCCACTTAAAGAAATGGAGAAAAGCTGGGCGATGGTGGCGAACACCTTTAATCCCAGCACTCGGGAGGCAGAGGCAGGTGGATTTCTGTGAGTTCGAGACCAGCCTGGTCTACAGAGCTAGTTCCAGAACAGGCTCCAAAAGCCACAAAGAAACCCTGTCTCGAAAAAGAAAAAGAAAAAAAAAAAAACAGGGAAAGCATACATCGGGGACTTAATAGCATACCTGAAAGCTTTAGAAAAAAAAAGAAGCAGACGTGCCAAGGAGGAGCAGAAGACTGGAAATAATCAAACTGAGGGCGGAAATCAACAAAATAGAAACACAGAAAATAGTCCAAAGAATCAATGAAACAAAAAGTTGGTTCTTGGAGAAAATCAACAAGTTTGACAAACCCCTATCCAAATTAATTAAACAACAGAGAGAGAACACGCAATTAATAAGATCAGAAATGAAAACAGGGACATAACCACAGACACAGAGGAAATTCAGAGAATCATTAGATCTTACTACAAAAGCCTGTATGCCACAAAACTGGAAAACGCAAAAGAAATGAACACTTTTTAAAAGATAAGTACCATATACCAAAGCTAAACCAAGGCCAAGTGAACGATATAAATAGACCTGTTAGTTGCGAAGAACTAGAAACTGTTATCAAAAATCTCCCTTCCAAAAAAAGCCCAGGACCAGATGGTTTCATTGCGGAATTCTACCAGAAGTTCCAAGAAGACCTAATACCTATACTCCTTAATGTATTTCACAATATAGAAACAGAAGAGTCATTGCCAAAATCCTTTTATGAAGCTACCGTCACCCTGATACAAAAACCACACAAAGACTCAACCAAGAAAGAGAATTACAGGCCTATCTCACTCCTGAATATTGACGCAAAAATTCTCAATAAAATACTGGCAAACCGAATCCAAGAACACATTAGAAAAATTATCCATTATGATCAAGTAGGCTTCTCTCCAGAGATGCAGGGCTGGTTCAACATACACAAATATATCAATGTAATCCACCATATAAATAAACTGAAAGAAAAAAACCATATGATCATTTCATTAGATGCTGAAAAAGCATTCGACAAAATTCAACAACCCCTTTATGATAAAGGTCTTGGAGAGACTAGGGATACAAGGGTCATACCTAAATATAATAAAAGCTATTTACAGCAAGCTGACAGCTAACATTAAATTAAACGGAGAAAAACTTAAAGCCATCCTACTAAAATCAGGAACACGACAAGGCTGTCCACTCTTGCCATACCTCTTCAATATAGTGCTTGAAGTTCTAGCAATAGCAATAAGACAACATAATGGGATCAAGGGGATTTGTATTGGAAAGGAAGAAGTTAAGCTTTCGTTATTTTCAGATGATATGATAGTGTACATAAGCGACCCCAAAAACCCTACCAAAGAACTCCTACAGCTGATAAACACGTCCAGTAATGTGGCAGGATACAAGGTCAACTTCAAAAAATCAGTGGCCTTCCTATACACTAAGGATAATGAAACAGAGAGGGAAATCAGAGAAGCAACACCTTTCACGATGGCCACAAATAACATAAAATATCTTGGTGTAACTCTGACCAAGGAGTGAAAGATCTATATGACAAGAACTTTAAGTCTTTGAAGAAAGAAAATGAAGTAGACACCAGAAAATGGAAGGATCTCCCCTGCTCTTGGATTGGGAGCATCAACATAGTAAAAATGGCAATTCTACCAGAAGTAATCTATAGATTCAATGCAATCCCCATCAAAATCCCATCAAAATTCTTCACAGATCCGGAGAAGACAATAATCAACTTTATATGGAAAAACAAAAAGCCCAGGATAGCCCAAACAATCTTATACAATAAAGGATTGTCTGGAGGCATTACCATCCCTGACTTCAAACTCTATTACAGAGCTACAGTATTAAAAGCAGCTTGGTATTGGCATAAAAAACAGAGAAGTCAACCAATGGAATAGAATAGAAGACCCTGACATTAACTCACAAACCTATGAACACCTGATTTTCGATAAAGGAGCTAAAAGTATACAATGGAAAAAAGAGAGCATCTTCAACAAATTGTGCTGGGAAAACTGGATGTCAACCTGTAGAAGAATGAAAATAGATCCATGTCTATCACCTTGCACAAAACTCAAGTCCAAATGGATTAAAGACCTCAATATCAGTCCAAATACACTGACCTGATAGAAGAGAAAGTGGGAAGTACTCTACAACACATGGGCACAGGAGACCACTTCCTACTTGTAACCCCAGCAGCACACACATTAAGGGCCTCATTGAATAAATGTGACCTCCTGAGACTGAGAAGCTTCTGTAAAGCAAAGGACACTGTCACTAAGACAAAAAGGCAACCCACTGACTGGGAGAAGATCTTCACCAACCCCGCAACTGACAAAGGTCTGATTTCCAAAATATATAAAGAACTCAAGAAACTAGACCGTAAAAGGCTAATCAACCCAATTATAAAATGGGGCACTGAGCTAAACAGAGAATTCTCAACAGAAGAAGTTCAAATGGCCAAAAGACACTTAAGGTCGTGCTCAACTTCCTTAGCAATCAGGGAAATGCAAATCAAGACAACTTTGAGATATCATCTTACACCTATCAGAATGGCTAAAGTCAAAAACACCAAGGATAGCCTTTGCTGGAGAGGCTGTGGAGGAATGGGTACCCTCATCCATTGCTGGTGGGAATGCAATCTTGTGCAACCACTGTGGAAGTCAGTGTTTCGGTTTTTCAGGAAATTCGGGATCAACTTACCCCTGGACCCAGCAATACCACTCCTGGGAATATACCCAAGAGATGCTCTATCATATGACAAAAGCATTTGTTCAACTATGTTCATAGCAGTAATATTTGTAATAGCCAGAACCTGGAAACAACCTAGATGCCCTTCATTGGAAGAATGGATGAAGAAAGTATGGAATATATACACGCTAGAGTACTACGCTGCGGTAAAAAACAATGACTTCTCGAATTTTGCATGCAAATGGATGGAAATAGAAAATACTATCCTGAGTGAGGTGTCCCAGACCCAAAAAGATGAACATGGGATGTACTCGCTCATTATTGGTTTCTAGCCATAAATAAGGGTCACGGAGTCTACAATAGGTGAACCTAAAGAAGCTAAGTAAGAAGGTGAACCCAAGGAAAAATATATAGTTATCCTCTTGGCTAAGGGAAGTAGACCAAATTGCCGGGGAGAAAATTGGGATCTTGGGGGTGGGGTGGGATGGGGGTAAGGGGAGATGGGAGAGAAAAGGTAGAAGGGAAGGAGGGGGGACTTGGGGAAACAGGAGAATTGGGATAAAGGAAAGGTGGATAGGGGAGCATGGAACTACAATTCTTAGTGAAGGGAGCCACTTTAGGGTGGGCAAGAGACTTGACCCTAGAGAGGCTCCCAACTGCCCAAGATGAGGTTCCCAGTTAGTTCCTTGGGCAGCTGAGGATTGGGAACCTGAAATGACCCTATCCTAGAGCAATACTGACGAATATCTTGCATATCATCATAGAACCTTCATCTGGTGATGGATAGAGATAGAGACAGAGACCCACACAGGAGCACTGGACTGAACTCCCAAGGTCCCAATGAGGAGCAGAAGGACGGAGAACATGAGCAAAGAAGTCGGGACCACGAGGCGTGCACCCACCCACTGAGACAGTGGAGCTGATCTACTGGGAGCTCACCAAGGCCAGCTGGACTGTGACCGAAAAAGCATGGGTTAAAACCGGACTCTCTGAACATGGCGAACAATGAGGGCTGATCAGACGCCAAGGACAATGGCACGGGGTTTTGATCCTACTTAATGTGCTGGCTTTGTGGGAGCATAGCCAGTTTGGATGTTCACCTTCCTAGATATGGACGGAGGGGGGAGGACCTAGGACTTACCACAGGGCAGGGAACCTGGACTGCTCTGTGGACTGGAGAGGGAGGGGGAGAGGAGTGGGGGGAGGGGGAGAAGGGTGGGAGCAGGGGGAGAAGGGTGGGAGGAGGGGGAAGGAAATGGGAGGCTGGGAGGAGGTGGAAACTTGTTTTTTGTTTATGTTTTTTTTTCTTCTTTTCTCAATAAAAAAAAACTGGAAAAAATATAAAAATGAAAAAAAAACAAAACAACAAAATAAAAAACAAACAAACAAACAAAAAAAACCCAAGAGATTTCTTGTAGGATGTGGAAGGCGTTCATAGCTAGGGCTATAGCCCCTCAAGGACAGGACAGATCTGAAGGATGGGTGGTGTGGGAGAATTGTCTGTATTCTGTCAATAATATTTTAAATAAACACTGATTGGCCAGGCAGGAAGTATAGGTGGGACAGGTAGGGCAATGAGAACAGGAGTATTCTGGGAAGCAGGAATGTCCCTCAGCATTCCTGCCCAGAGCAAGGAAGAAGCTGGATGTGAACTGCACTGCTGGAAAAGGTATTGAGCCTTGTGGCAAACATAGATAAGAATAATGGGTTAATATAAACTATAAGAACTAATAAGAAGCCTTAGTTAAAGAGCCAATGAGTTTATAACCTATGGAGACCTGTGTGTGATTTTCTTTGGGACTTGTCATATGTGGGAACTGGGCAGGAAAGAAACCCCAACAAGCCTGGCCCTCGTGTTACTGGGCTATATAAGTTATAAGAGCTAATACAAAGCCTGAGCTAATGGGCCAATCAGTTTATCATTAATATAGACTCTCTGTGTGATTTTCTTTGGGACCAAAAAGCTGTGGGACCTGATGGGAGGACAGAAACCCCAACAAGCAGGCCCTCATGTTACAGAATGGCGCCCATGTAGATAACTGCATCCATAGAAAGCCTGAGAAACCTTGGGAAAGAATAAAGCATGTTTTCTTGGTAGGAACAATTTCTCAGGTCTGCTCTGCTTCCTATAGGCAAGCAAGCACTCTCATCTAAGAGAGGCTTCCTGGCTCAGCTTTGGCTGCAAAATCCTACAGGTCTTTTTTTTTTTTTAATTTGTTTATTTATTAAAGATTTCTGTCTCTTCCCCGCCACCACCTCCCGTTTCCCTCCCCCTCCCCCAATAAAGTCCCCCTCCCTCGTCAGCCCAAAGAGCAATCAGGGTTCCCTGCCCTGTGGGAAGTCCAAGGAACCCCCAGCTCCATCCAGGTCTAATAAGGTGAGCATCCAAGCTGCCTAGGCTCCCACAAAGCCAGTACGTGCAGTAGGATCAAAAACCCATTGCCATTGTTCTTGAGTTCTCAGTAGTCCTCATTGTCTGCTATGTTCCAGAGAGTCCGGTTTTATCCCAGGCTTTTTCAGATCCAAGGAAGGACCCACCTTGCTCACTGCGGGCAGGCTATGGGAACAAAGGAGCTACCGGCCACCCCTTTGTCCGAAATCTCTTGTTTTTAAGAGCTAGGCGAAATTGCTGAAACCCTTCGTTGCCCAGCTTTCAAGGGCATACTTGAACAACCTATTATGCCTGGATTCTCTGAACTGCCCTTGGTTGGATGAGGCAGGGGAGAGAGTTTTCTTGTTTCTGCCTACATTCAGAAGCTCCAGGAACTTTAGGAGGCCACACCTTCAGGCTTTTCCTAGTCTTCTGCTCAAATATCAGGTCCAACTCTCCTAGGTTGCCAGGACAGCCACAAGTCTGAGAGATGTGGACAACCTACTCTTCCTTGTCCTTCTAGGCACCACCCCAGGAAAGGACAAAGGAGCTACTTTCTTCCTATTTTCCACAGCCACCTCTCCTCAGACAGCTCTGAGCCCTGAGCTGACAGACTCTCCCACCTTTCCTTGGAGTGAACCAGGGATCCCAGTTTTCTAGAAACTTGAGTTGTCTTTGCTCCTCCCCTCTGGCCAGAGGCAGGATGGGGAAGTGCAGAGGGAGGGGGAAGGGCAGAGTGGGGGAGGAAACCCGCCAGACACAAGGGGACCAAACCAAGTGTGAATGAAGCCAAGTATGTCACAGCTGAGCGGGTTTCACTTTCTTTCTTCTCCTCTTTGAAGGACCTGGAAAGAGTTCTCTCTGAACATCCCAGAGGCTCAGAGTGGTACACTCCTTGGCTCAAGGCACCTTCAGGGCTGTGTAGGGGATGGCAGGAGGGGACAATGGATCCAGTAGCAGGTAAGTCCTTTCCCTTCTCCTTGTCCTGTGATCTGCTAAGATGGATGTTTGTATGTGTTACCAGGGCCTCCCAGTCTGGGTCCATGGGTCCATGGGAACTTGAGAGAATGAGATCACAAAGAGATTAAGAACTGGGACAAGCCAGGCGGCAGTGGTGCACGCCTTTAATCCCAGCACACAGGACACAGAGGCAGGTGGTTCTCTGTGAGTTTGAGACCAGCCTGGTCTACAAGAGCTAGTTCTAGGAGAGGCTCCAAATCTACAGAGAAACCCTGTCTTGAAAATCTAAAAAAATTGGGGTGGGGGGGACAAGCAGTTGTCACTGCTGTTGGCTAGCTATTGGAGAGTCCTATAGCCACCTCAACTCACCTCACTTCATTCCTTGTTCCTGTCACATAACTGGGCTGACACTGTGTGGACTTCTGGGAGCTCCTGTAGGAGTGGCCTGTTCATCAGGACTCTGACCTCTCATCTCTCTCTAATTATCATTCTAAAAGATAACTTTGTCCAAAAATGATCTTTATGAAATCATGAAAACCTAATTCCTTCTGTTGCCGAGTTTTTCTCAGTTGAGTTGGGGACAGTTGAGCTCTGAGTCCTCCTGTGTGGCTTAGGTCAGTTCATGAAGGAAGCGAAAGCTGATGAAGACCAATGACTAAAGGAAGCAGGTGGGGAGTGGGTGCAGCCTTTATGCCTTTATCTTTTGTTTAACCTATGGTGACTACATAGTGATTAGAAATGGATCGAAATTATCTTACCTTACAAACACATGGGAAGAGAGCCTGGAGAGTTGGCCCAGCGGTTAAGAGACATAATGGGTTGGGTCCCCAACACCCATCCTGGGGCTTCCAATTGCCTCTGACTCCAGCTCCAGAAGACCAGACATCCCCTTAAGTCTTCCACAGGCAGTGTGCTTCCATGCAGGAGACACACATTGAGACAGACACACATATACATAATTGCAAAGGAAAATAGAAGAATCAAAACAAAAAGTGTATGGAGCTAATTGTCCTCTAACAGGGACTCAGTCAAGGCTACTTCTGGTCCTGCAACAGTTCTAAGAAAGCATCGCTTCTCCGATGAAGTTTAGTCAAAACCAATAGTGATGCCGACAGACGGCTGTCTCTTTTGGGAGTGGGGTGGTATAAATTACTGGTTCAGTTTCTTTACTACCAGCCTGTTCAGGGGACACCACTCTCAGAGTGTAAATTTTGGTAGTTTCTGTTTTTAAATATATTTGGCCATTTTTGTAGCTGCCGTCAACCAATCTGCAGATACAGGGATGGCTGCTCTCTCGTCTCTGCTGCCCTTTCAATGTCTGAGGAATTCATATCTTGCGTCTTGGTATTCGTTTGTTTTTTCCTTGTTAACCTGACTAGAGATATAATTTAAAAAGATAAAGATAACTTTACTGATCTTTCTAAAGGAGTAGTTTTTTGGTGTGATATATAATTACACCCCTTGGGTTTAAGGATAATTCTAATTTATTTTAATTTTATGGACTTTTACTGAATTTTTATTACATCTTTAGTTTTCATTTGGGATGAAATTGCTTTTCTTACGTTTCCTGATTCTTCAGAAGATTTTCATATGGACCTCTCTTATCATTTGATACATACATTTAACACTATACATTTCCCCCGAGCTACTGTCTTTGGTGAATCTCAGCTTTAATTTTTTTTTAACTTCAGAGTAAGAGAAAGCGCCGTATTTTTACCTGTTTACACCCATAGTATTCTTTTCAAATTACATTCATTTATTGTATGTGTGCAAGTGTGTATATTATATATACACAGTGTGTAAATTGGGATCAGAGGACAACTTGTGAGAGTTGATTCTCTCCTTCCACCATGTAGGCCTTGGGGATCAAACTCAGGGTCTTTGTCTACTGAGCCATCTCACCAGCTCCTCAAGTGACTCTCTTTTCTTTACAACATTAGTGGCAGTTTTCAAATGTATTCTATTTTAATGGTTATATTTAGACCATTCACATTTAGACCAATTATTAACACAGGGCACCATCTGAGACATTCATAAAAACTTTCATTTTACTTTTACCTCTGTCCCCAGACAGCGTCTTCTGACTATATCCACTCTCCTGGCCTCCCACTTCATATTCCTCTCTCTGCCTAGCTATATCCCTTTCTGTCTCTACTGCCCTAGTGCTGGGATTAAAGGTGTGTGACTTTCAAGTTCTGGGATTAAAGGTGTGAGCAACCACCGCCTGGCTCTGTTTCTTTTTTAGACTGGAAGGATCTTGTGTAGCCCAGGGTGGCCTTGAACTAGCAGAGATCCCCCCGCCTCTGTCTCCCCGAGTCCTGGGATTAAAGGTGTGCACCAACATTGCCTGGCTTCTAGTGGCTTAGCTCTGCACTCTTATCTCTAGGCAAGCTTTATTGATTAAAACATAAACAAAATATCACTACACTTTCTTTTTAGGCCTTTTCCTTTTGTCCATAGCACTTTATGATTCTTTTTTTTCCTTGAATTCCTTCATCAATTTTTTTTTTTTTTTTTTTTTTTTTTTTTTAGTACTGGAGATTTCTTCTGGGCATCCTCTTGAGAATGATGTTTGGAGAAACCTCTGTATCTTATGGCTCTTTGTTTTTGCCAAACAGTCTGTTTTCTTCACTGCTCATTGCTTTGCGGCATTTGAAGTTTAGTTTTAACACCGTGGCACTTTTGGGTTTCTGATTAATTTGCTGCATTGCTTTAGTTTGGCCGCAGCATTCAATTTATCTTGTGTGAAATAATTCAGCTCTAACTCCTGGTTTTGCTCCAATTCACTTATGAAGAGCTGAGTTCAGATCCCTAGAACCCACATAAAATCTGGATGTGGTGATGTGTGTTTTTAACTCCAGAATTAGGGCAGTGGACACAGTTGGGTCTCTGAAGTTCACTGGCCAGCTAATCCAGCTGAATTAATGATATTCAGGTTCAGTGAAAGACCTTGTCTCAAAAAAAAAAGTGAGAGCACCTGGACCCCTTACCCCCATACCAGGCACATATACATGAGCACACACAACCTCCTCAAGTTTAAGATAAAAATTATTGTGTAATTTTGTTATATTACTACATGTGGAATATAGACTCTTTGTGAAACATAATACTTCTGAAGGTTTTTGACATTGGATATCTTTGATATCCTTTGTGTCTGTTTGTCGTGTAACCCTGACTAGCCTGGAATTCACTACATAGACCAGGCTGGCCTTGAATTCGTGGTGAACCTTCCGCCTCTGCCTCTGAAGTGCTGGGATTAGAGGTGTGCATAACCACATCCTTTTTTTTCCCTTAAAAATTATGGGGAATGTCTAAAGCTAGTTTTCTGGGTTAAATCTAATGTGAGTTACCATTAGTTATAAACTTCAGACTTTTAGAATATTTATTCTTAAATGTAGTTAGCAATAGACCTATCACGATCACAAGTAAGGTATTTTTATGGAAATAACAATATTTTCTAAATTAACAATAAAGGATAGGATGTAATCTTGCTTTAACTTTTTGAAAATGCCTTTACTCTCTTGTTTAGGCAAAGTTCCCTGATATCCCTGGTTACTTCCGTGTCTAATCAGCTGTGATGCCATAGCCCAGGGAACCTTTGAGAAGTGCACTGGAAACTTTCTGGAGGAGGAGAGAGATAAAGAGCAGATGGTATTTCAGTATTAGTCTGAGAAGAGCGTGTCCTCAGTGACATCCGAAGAAGTCTTGAGCAGTGTCAGGATTGCCCAGACTACACCGCACAAGTCACCATTCTCAGTGACTTAGCATTTGGGTGACATTTTAAGCATTTTAAAAAAAGTTGTACCCTCAGTGACAGCACCAGTTGATGTGCTGGTGTTGATGGGGGAGGGGCTTTCATAAGGCCCCACCCCTAGATGAAGAGCTACAGGGAATTGATGGCTTCTGAGAAGAGGAGAATCAACCATTATTCTCCAGGGATAACCTCATTCTGTAAGGTTGTCCAGGGCCTAGTGGTCAGCCCTAAACACATATACATAGGAACAACACTAAAAGATATCAGCAAATTCTATCTATCTATCTATCTATCTATCTATCTATCTATCTATCTACCTACCTATCTCTCTCTCATGTACCTATCTCTGTATATGTATTTGTGTGTGTGTGTATATATATATATATGTGTGTGTGTGTGTGTGTGTGTGTGTGTGTGTGTGCGTGTGTGTGCGTGAGAGAGAGAGAGAGAGAGAGAGAGAGAGAGAATAATTAAAGAAGATATTGGAGGGGGAGTGGAGAAGGAAAGCATGGGGGACTTGAGGGAGAAAGGGAGAAGTAGAAATGATATAAATACAGTATTCATGTATGAAATTTTCAAAAACATGATAAAATTCTGAAGTAAGCAAAAGGCAAAAAGAAAGATGTTCCCTATTTTAATGTTTTTTATTTTTATTTTTAATTCATTATTTAGGTTAGTGAACATAATAGCGGAGCTCATCATGGCATCTTCATACTCATGTGTCGTGTTTTTACTCTTCTCCTCCCCCACTTGCAGGAGCTGGTTCTCTCCTTCTACCCTCTGGGTTCCAGGGTTGAACTCAGGTCATCACACAAGAGGGCAAGCTCTTTGGCCACTGAGCCATCTCACTAGCCCTCCTGCCACTTGTTGTGTAGTAGAAATTTGCTGGTCGGTATTGATTTCTTTTTTCCATTATTTGAGATGGGGTCTTGCCTCGAAGTCACTAGGTCAGGGCCAGCAAATGCCAGTGGGTAAAGGAGCTTCCCAGGCAAACCAGGCAACCTGAGTCCGATGCCCAGAACCAGAAAAAGAGTGAAAAGAGAGAACGAAGTCCACTCCACAAAGTTGTCCTCTGACCTCTACATGTGCTAATACTGTGAAGTGTAAATACTCAGTAAAATTATAAAGAAAGCAAATCACTATGTAGGCCATGATGGTCCTTCTGCTTCAGCCTCCAGGATGCCATGACTACAGACCCTTGTACTATGCCCAGCTCTCTTGCTTCTGCCATTGTACTATCCAACATAATTTGTTTCCATTTGTCCACCAGAATGAGGTCGATAGCATGAACAAACAACTTCCATGTCTCATTGGGCTTCTGGGCCTCCTTTCCCTAGAGGGTCCTTTCTCTGGACTCTGTCTTTGGGCAGAGAGCAGCAGCCACTTGTGATATCAGGCACTATAGCTGACGACAGCGTGGTTAAGAAGTGCTGGTTCTGAGTTGTTAGAGAGATCCCCTCCATCACTGCAGGGAGGTGGGGAGCAAGGAGGAGAGAAGAAAACATGTGAAGTCATAGAGGATGAGCCACTCAGTGTGTACTTGGGTAGAACGCTTCCTCAGTCCTGGATCAACTGTTTATCAATTTTGCCTTCACATATGAGCTGGAAGAAGAGGGTGTAGCAGTCTTTGCTGTTTCCTTGTACCCTGCCATATGGATTGTTTCATTTCTGCGGCTGTGATAAGAGACCCTGACACAAAGAGACCTGGTTGAGAAGGAACTTGTACTCTCATAGGTCCAGCTTATGGTTCATCATTGCAGGGAAACTAGGCTGAAACTTGAAACAGCTGGTCATACCCATAATCCAAAGAAGAGAGAAGAGAATGCAAAAGTGCCTGTCAGTGTTCAATTTATTCCCGACACTTAAAGCTGTTTAGGATCCTCCTACCTAGGAATTGGTGCTGCCCACAGCGGGCTGGATCTTCCCATAGCAATTAGCATAATGAAGACACACCCAGACTGATGGATCCATAGACCACCTTAATCTAGACAGTCCCTTACAACTCACACAATCTCAGATGATTTTAGAGTATGTCAGGTTGACAATTAAAACTAATCATTGTGTTGAGTATGGTGGAGCACTCAGAAGAATCTCTGAGGCTAGCCTGGTCTATATAACATATTCTAGGCAAGCCAGACTTACAGGTAGTATCCTGTCTCACAAAAATAAAACCAAAAGAATCACAACTTGTACCAGCATTTTAGATGTTTAAAGTTTCAGTTTTACTTAAAATTGTTCCTTTTAGGGGACCATCCTTCATACCAAAAGTTATCCAGCCACTGGTAGCCTCTTGTAAACCAGTTTCTACTTCTACATGAAATATATCCCTTAGGGCAAGCTCAGAGTACCCAAGCGAAGAGGAGTCACCTGACTATGGGCTCATCTTCAAACACTTCAGAGAAAATAAGGTGGAAATCGCAAGTGCCATCACAAGGCCGTTTCCTTTCCTTATGAGCCTCCGAGACCGCGGCTACATCTCTGAGCAGAAGTTCCGGGTGAGTGAGGAGAAGGAACTCAGCCCTGACAGTCAGCCTGCCCTGTGATGTATTCCTCTGAACCTCGGAATGCTGCCAACAGGCTGAAGGGCCTCCAGGGAGGGGGGACCTTCACTTCTTGGAAGTCAGAGGTGACAGGAGAAGCAGGCATCACAGGAAACATTCATATTGGTCTCTGCAGTAATTGGGGTTGAGTTAAATGGTGAGAGGGGATAGATGGGGTGTGGGAATTCCCTAAAGGGCAGAGCACCCCAGGTTTACTTGTGCAGTGTAACAACAGAAACTAGGATGCCAGTGGACACATCCAAGCAGGGCTTCCTTACAAAGTTTACTTATTTCAAATCCCAGAGCCTGAGAGTTTTGAAAGTCACAGGCAGTGTGTCACGTGAGAATAGAACCAGAAGTCTTGCTTGCTTCTCTCTCTCCAAATTCTCCTTGCTGTTCAGGCACCACTGAGGCCCTAAAATGTAGTAAAAGTTGGTGATGGGGTCCCCTGGGGATAATGATGACAAGCCTTTGCCCTATGGCCAGGATGTTCACTTGGTTGCCTTGAGCCCTGCAGACCAGGTCAGTCTCTGGGGAGTTCCTGTGTGGTCCCAGACAGCCTCTCATGACCTGTTAGGTTCATAGTGGAGCATCTTGGCCTGGCTCTTACAGACATATCCTTTGATCATTCTTCAGAGATACTCCTTCCTGTGAACTGTGTGTCAGCATCAGAGCTGCTCTCGGATAAGCACGGGTCTGTCATTGCAGAGAGGACATGTAAGATGTCACCTGATCAATGCAAAACTCAGACACTTCACAAGAAATCAAATGGCGTTTGAACCATTCTAAGCCTCTCTTATAAAATCATAAATCCATTGTGACATAATTCTTCCTTCAATATTTTTAAGACTTGTCAACAAAGTTGTGAAAACCTGATCCCACCGGAAAGAGTAGTGTATGACATCCTCAGTGACCTACAGAATGAGTTCAGCCTATCACTTCTCAAAGTGATATTCAGCGCGACGCATCTGAACGCCTACCCAGACTTAAAGGAGACTCTAAGAAACTTCCCAGATGGTAACTATAGCTCTCACTTGCTTCCGGGAGTTCAAGGCAATTTCATTCATTCATTCAATCACTCATTCATTTTTTTTCACTGATAGTTAACATAGAATTTACTGAGGGACCATGACATGCCAAACACAGGGGTAATGTAGGAAATGCACATGGCCCATGTAGTCAGGAGCTTACACATAGGCCATGTAACGGGGATAAGTGTTCAGCCCAAACCTGTGTTTCATACTATTAAGACACACTATAAATGGCAAGTTTCCTTAGAAAGGAGCAGGGTCTCTGATGCTTACAAACATGTCCAACCATAAAAATATGTCTCTTGTATCAGAAAATTTACCATTCAGTGGAGTCCTACATCAACTTCCTTCTTTGACAAAGAGAGAGATCACAGGGGAAACCCCTCTTGGACCCAGGTACCAGAGAGGGCACTCTGTGTCAACTTAGAGTATGAAAAGAAGGTGGGCTTTTAGAGTTGAGTGACTAGGATCACTGAACATGGTTCTCAGGGGAGATCTTGGGAACATGAGGAGTGCGATGAGCCTGATCCAAAGGTGAAACAGAGAGATGGTAGAATTGGAGCCTGTCACATGGAGATAAGAGCTCTAGGGTCAAAGGAAGCTCAGAGATGAAAGGAGGCTGTGCTAAAGAGCATTGAGATCAACAAGGAAGAAAAGGGCTGAGGCATGTGTGATGCTTTATATTGTAGAAGAACAGCACTGGGGACCAAAAGATGAGAAGAAAGTAATAGGAATGAGCAGAGAGAAAAGAGACAGAGCAGGGCTCTAGGTGGATGGGGGCAAGTATCTCACATGAGGTGCTGAGGGCCAGCACTATGAAAGAGTGCTTGGAGGTATCTGCCTCATTGCTGTCTAATTCAGTCATTGTCTTGTTTCTCTTCAGGGTCCAACAATCACAGGACTCCTCAGAGGATAAATGGAAGAGATGCTGATGAGAGGCCCAGACTGCCAGCAGTTGTTACAGAAGGTGATTCTGTTCTTAGATTGCAAATTACCTCACTGGTGCTGTTTTCCTGTCTTCACCCTTTTTGCCTCACCATTCCCAACACATGCACGTGCACACGCACACGCAAGCATGTATACACACACGCACATGCATGCACACAATGCACATATTTATGCATGCATGAACACACAAAAATACACACACACACACACACACACTTTTGTTCAGGTTGTGGATGCTGTCCCTAGTGGGAGACAAGAAGGGAAGGAGGATGAGTCTTTGAAAAGAAGAGCTTTTGCATATTTAAAGGGTACAAATTCATAAAAATGAAGATTAGAGGCAAGAACAGAAGATTCCTAAGCAGACTTGAGTTTATCTAAATCAATCTGGCTTAATATATAGTCATGTGTCACTTAATAATGGGGAAGAAATTTCTGAGATATGTGCTGTGAAGTGAGTTCTTTATTGTGTTGACAGTGTAGAGTGCTCTGCCCCTAAAGATCCCAGTTATTGGGTCACTCACTCACTGATCGTATCAGCCTACATGATGTCTGTCTTAACGTGGTCCATCCTAGGTTAAAATGTCATATGATTGTCACACGAATGTGTTCTCAGGATGGAGTTTGATAAGAAAGTGAAAAATGTAAACACATTTGTTAGAGATCACACAGGAACAATGAAATGTGGCATTAGGGGAAATGTGTAAAATCTATAAAAATAGATGATGAGAGGGAAGACAGAAATGGAAAGATAGGGCAGCAGTCAGCAAGAAAAGGTCAGATCAGTGAATTCCATAAATAGATGCATGGTAGAGAGACAGCAGTGTGGGAAGATGGTGCTGGAGACTGGAAAAGGAGATGGGGCCAGGCAAGCTGCTCACAGACATTGGCAAATCTTGGAGGTGCAAGCATGCCCACTCTCAGGCAATGACTTGATACTCTCTCAGAGTCCCGCCTATTCACACCAGGTATGAATTCAGGTCGTTACCAGCTGTCTTTCATGTTTTTTCTCTTTAATGACCCAGAAATCTTCTTTACAAATGAGTGGAGAAGACAGATCAGAAGTCCAGAAGGTGATAAGTTTTTCTTTTCTTTTTTAATTAGTTAATTTTATTTTATGTGCCCCGATGTTTCGCCTGCATGATGTCTGTGTGAGGGTGTCAAGTCCTTTTGAACTGGTGTTGTGAGCCACCATATGGGTGCTGGGAATTGAACTCAGGACCTCAGGAAGAAGAGTCACTGATCTTAACCACTGTGTCATTTCTCCAGCTCCAATGATGCAGATTTTAATGACCTATTTTATAAGTAGCTTTATTTCCATTGTCACAGAGAAGAACCTTCATTCCTTTTACCTCCTTTCCTGTTCACCAATCTGTCATCCATGTACCAACACAGCCATCTAGTTATCTATCTACTGCTGATCTATACATCTACATATCCATCTATCCATACGTCTACTAACTCACCCACATATCAATATAACCACCCATCCACCTGCCAGTCTGTTTACCTATCTATCCATCTGTGCATCTGTTCATCCATTCTTCCAACCATCCATCCATCTTTCCAACCCGTCGTTCTTTTCTTTTCTCCCACCCCTCCCCACAAATGGCCAGATTATGTTTAGCTTTTGAATTGTTTTCAGGAGACACAAGCAGCATAGAAATCAAAATTCAAGCTGGTTGAGATTTTCTTGAGTACAGATTGTACATCAGGAGAGGGGAGTTGAGAACTCCAGATGGAGCCATCAAATCTGGGGTTCTGAGTTAAAGCTAGTTTTACCTAAATAGACATGGAATCCTAATATCACCATTTTGGGTGCAGTACTGAGCAGGATTGATCCCCTTTAGCTACTTTCCCCTTTGTTGGGCATGAGGAGTACAACTGAAATTGATAAATCTCTTGGGGATGACTTGGGAAGGGGATCTCTCCTTCTTTGTCCACGGTGAAGAAGACTTCCTCTGACTTGAAAGGATGCTAAAACAGAATCTACAGAAAGGACAGAAAAGAAAGGTTTAGATTCAAATTTGAGTTGAAAAAAACAGAAACAGCAAGTTAACTAAAGAGAACAGACTTAACTAGAGAAATGAGAACAGTCTCTCTCTGTGTGTGTGTGTGTGTGTGTGTGTGTGTGTGTATGTGTGTGTGGGGGGAGCTAATTTCAATTATAAAACAAGGTGCAGAGTTTAAAATGTGGAGAACGTTATGTAAAGGGAAGATGCTGATAGATAGTGTAGGAGAGTCATCAGCCCTACACACAGAGAAAAGACAAAGAAGAATGAACTAAAACCCAGTAGAAGGCCAGTTAAATGGCATGTGCTTCCAAGCTTGATGACCTGAGTTCTATTCCTGGGACTCACACGAAGGGAAAAGAGAGCTGATTCCTGTAAGCTGTCTTGTGGCCTCCATGTATGTGTCATGGTATGTGAGACACTCTCCCATACCCAGATAAATACAATAGCAACAGCAGCTACAACATAATAATAACAATAAAATTTTAATTCAGTTGAGAGCAAAAATTATCTTCAGGGAGAGAGAAAACAGATTGAGATACTGAAGGGGCCTAGCCAAACCCAACTCTTGGCTTAAGGTGAGCGCATTAACTGCGAGTTTTCAGATTATTGTCACCAACTTTTCAGGTGGCCTTGGAAAATGTGCAAGGGTGATCAGTCTCTCCCAGGTACTCTTATCTGCTCCCATCTGTAATTCCAAAATACAAACCCCCAGACTTGCCTGTCAGTTTTCCATCTGCAGGCTTGGATGTCTTCACACAACTCTCTAAGAGACTCCTCTATGCAGATGTTCTTCAAGAAGATGTTTGCATAGTTGCCCATGGACCTGCCTCCTCTGCTGGTGTCTCTGTCTCAGCATAGGACACTGTTTCTCCCTTCCCAAGCAGGGCTGTTAGTGACTGCCCCTCACCAATGTAATCCAGTCTTCCACGTATCACCCCTGTCCATCTTCTCCCTTTTCCAACAGAAAAGCCAAATCATATCTCTCTTATTTTAATTTATATTTATATGTATGAGAGTTTTGCCTGCATATATCTGTCTGTCTGCACCACATACTTGATTGGTGTTTAAGGAGGACAGTAGAGGGTGTCAAGCCCCTTGCCTCTGAAATTGCAGACAGTTGTGAGCTTCCAAGGGACACTGGGAATTGAACCTGAGTCTCCTGGAAGAGCAGCAAGCACTCTTAACTACTGAGCCATCTTCACAGGACCCCCCTCGACATCATATCTCTTGTTTTTACCTTACAACTTCAGAGACAGTTCCTTAGTCTCAGGTGCCTTTCCTCATTCAGTCTTGTTCCATCAAATGCATTGTCTCCAACTCTTCGAGTCACTCAGACATGCAGGTGGTACACCCTCCTCTCCCCTTTAGTTTAACAACTTCTTGCTGTCATAAGGATTCTGTTTATTTTCCTCCCTAAAGTCCCCCACCTTCCTGTCTGCCTCTCTTGTTCTTCAAGACAGTAGATTGTATAAGACATTCTTAGTTACTTTGACTCCCTGATTCTTCTTGGACCCTTTGCCTTCTGTGTGGAACAGGGAGAAAAGCTTGTGACTCCTGTTTGGAAGAATTCAGTTCTTAGGAGTAGACTATGTGGATGCTTTGTTCATGTTGAAGTGGTGGTTGCTGGGGAAAGATGATGCCTTGCTCTACTCACTCTTTGTATTGCACAGTCAATGTTTCCATTTTGATCCCTTGTCCTCCTTATTTTCTTATATTTTGCAAGTTTCCTGGGTCCCACCTGAGAAAACTGATGTCCCCCTGCATGGTTTGTTGTATTCTTCTTTCTTTTCAGCATCCTGTAGTCCTGGAAATTCCCAAATGAATGATGAACAGGCAGAGGAGGTACCTAGCCTCCCACAATGCAACAGAGGTGAGTGAGCCTTTACTTGTCAGTCAGCTAGTGAAACTGCAAGAGAGAAGGTGTCTTCTCGTCTTCCCCTATGCCCCCACTTAACCTGTTCTTTATTTTCTCAGAGAGAAGAAACCATAGAAGCATCAATGTGGGTCATAAACAAAGGGGAATGAGGTGTTCAGGAAAGGAAGAGATTTTGGCCAATGTTCTGCCTCTGGTGGCAGAGGAGTCATGTCAGTCTCCCTGCAGAGTCCCAAAACAGAGACCTTCACCTAGGAGACACTAAGCCAGCTTGACTATCCTGGTTGTCGCCAGTGGCTCTCCTGATGTGTTTTTCTTTTCTTTTCTTTTTTTTTTTTTTTTGGTTTTTCGAGACAGGGTTTCTCTGTGGTTTTGGAGCCTGTCCTGGAACTAGCTCTTGTAGACCAGGCTGGCCTCGAACTCACAGAGATCCGCCTGCCTCTGCCTCCCGAGTGCTGGGATTAAAGGCGTGCGCCACCACCGCCCGGCCTGATGTGTTTTTCTTTAGCCGTTTAAATCCACTGAGTCTTCCATTCCTTTCTACAGAGGGAAGTAGTTCTTGTGAACAAATGTTTGATAGACAAGAGCCCCACGATGACACATTCTCCTCACCACCGAGCCCTGAAGCAGGTGAGCAAGGGGAGTGTGGTGTGGTCTGCAGGGTGCTGGGCACTGAATTCTGAGCTGGTGTTTCCTTTTGCATTTGCTCTGCACACATCGTGATGAAGAGATGCTCATGCCCTGGCTATTGTTCTTCATATTTGCCCACGGCATTCTGGGGAAAATTCAGGGAAGAAAAAGTCATGAGAAGCATCATGAAGAAATATTATTTGTGGTTAGGTACTCACATATCAATTTAGTAGGAATCTGCGGGGCCAGACAACATTCATTGCCTTTGTCTCTTCACAGTTACTAAGGCCATACTATATTGAATCCATAGAACAGTTTCTTGCTCTCATTTCTTATTCCCCATGGAAACTAAGAAGTTTATAATTTTTAACTTCTATGCAGGCTGATCATTTTTGTTGTGTTTTCATAAACTTGTTAAAGTGCTCAAAGAGGTTGGGAGAGTTCAACTGTTAAAGGCTAGGCTCACAACCATATATATATATATACTACAGGCCCATAGTATCTGGCAGACTCTTCCACGAAGCAGGAAATTTCAAAGACAGTTCTGCCTATATTGGTAGTTTGTCAGTCACTTTCTTCTGTGTCCTGCAAAATGTCTGTCAGACTTTTTCATGAAGCAGAAACCCCAAAGGATCATCTCACCTTTAGGCAAGTTCAGCAGTCATTTTTCTGTGGGTCCTGCATGCCCAGTTCATTAAGCAGTCCAGACAAGGGCAGTTTCTTGCCCAATTGGCTAAACAACTCCATAAGGAGCCTCTTTGATGCCCATCTTCCTCTTGAAGTAACTTGTACTACCAGAAGACGATGTGTCTCATTGTCATGAAAAGTTCTAAGTTATTAAAACATTTCAAATGCCATATTTGAAGGTCTCTGAAAAATTTGAAGAATACCTATCTAACTGAAATATATCTCCATACATATAGAAAATCTAATACGACTACAAGCTTGACTATTATAGGTGAATATCTATTAAGTTATATTTCTTACTTATGCATTACATTCTTAAATGAACTACAGAAACACAATATTTTAATCAAGGGCAGAAATATATAGTGTAACCAAATTTACCTTAAATTTGTATCAATAAACCAAGATCCAAACCACAGCAAATTATTCATCTCTATAGCATATCCCTCTTTAAATGTAAACACACAATTATGAACAATATTTGGGAATATGGGCATAGTTCTGTCCATACTGCTTCCTGCTGTTTGGGGGCACTGTTAATCAGGTCTTTCATGGTGCATTCTTTGTGCTAGGTTCATCTCAGTCAGCAGTCAGGTGAAGTAATTTTTTGAGGGGTGTTTAAGGCAACCTCCGGGGGCTCTTGTTTCATCAAACCACACCAGTCTGGAAGCAATCTAAAGGATCTCATCCTCTGTGGAAACAAGAGAAGAACCTCTTTTCCAAAGCAACATATCCTTAGGCCCAAATTTGGAAGTCATAATACCTTTATAATTGCCATGTTGGTTTAGCTTAGCAGCCCATACAATGAAATGTCTCTTTGTACTTAGCTCATTCACAGTCAAAAAAATTAAAGATAACACAATAATATACATAATCCAGACTCTCTGTGAATTTTCCATTTTTACATGACTTATTTCTCTTTACTGCGTTTAATCCTTGCCTATCTGTACTCTGCCTCTTTAAAGACTTTACCCTTTTTTAAGCTTTAACTTTATTTTGTGATTATCTATACTATATATATATATATATATATATATATATATATATTTGAAATATATATCTCAAAGAGGAGTATTGTATCATCTGACTGATGTAATTTAATGAAACCCAAAGCTATTCAATCAGTATTTTTTACATTATTTGGGCACTTTCCCTACATTCTTTGACACATATGCCATTTTGCCTTCCCTTTATTCTTAAAACCCTTAGCACTTTGTAAAGGGGGGAATTGTTACAGTTGTAATTCTCTAGAAGCACAGGAGTCAGTAAATTTCTGGTATGTTTCAGAACTTGACAATGACAAGGAGATCAGAGGTCAAGTTTCCAGATGGTCTCGCTTGGGCTCTAGGTGGTTAGATTCCCATCATCTAAACCCAGAGTTTATGCCTTTGCCTACTCAGGGGAGCCCACAAGGGTTCAGCAGAAAGAGGTTTTATTTAGCAAATAGGGTTGCTTAAAGAGAACAGAAAAAAAAAACATCGCGGAGAATTAGAAAGTGTGAGAATGTAGTTTTGCATATCCAGAAGGATAGTGCTAGAAACTATTAACACAAAGGCAATGTAAAATGTGGTGCATACTGCAGAGGTGAACAAGACAGTAAATGCTAGGGAGAGAAAATCCAGAGAGCTAGTGAGAGGCACAAAGGTCTTCCCAAGCAGCGTTGAAAATGGAGCTGCTAGGAGAAATAGCTACCACCTAGTGTTAACCAAGGAACAGCTATGCTTTGTGAGTCCTGTTCTCTCCTGGCTGGCTGGGTCTGGCCAGGAGTGCGCTTGGCCACCACATCTTATCACCTCCCAGGGCCACGTCTGGGGTGGGTCCTTCACCTCTGCTGTAGCTAGGCAAAGTACTGTTCCCTCTGAATGAACACTTGTAGAATATATGTGCAACCATAGGACTTATCAATTGATGAACCTTCATAAGTGACTATAGGGGACTAGTAGGTTTCTAGTGCATGAGTAGAGTGTGGATGGTATAGATTGGTGGCTGTCCGAAGCATGACAATATGACTGGTCATTTGGCTATACAAATCCACTTGCTGGACTCACAATTAGGATTATTTTGGTTACTTCTTTTTTTTTTTTTAAAAAATACGTGAATGCATGTGTATTTAAGTGTGATTTTGTGCAAGTGAGGAGCTCCCAGAGACCTGAAGAGGGTAACATATCCAGAGCTAAGTTACAGGTGGTTGTGATACACTTGCTATTGATTATGGGAACTGTACTAACATCTTCAGGAAAAATAGTATGACTCTTCACTGCTGAGCCATCTTTCTAGCTCTGATACAGAAACTTCCAGTTCTTAGTTTCTCCCTTAGGAAATCCATCATTTGAGGCCTTGCAAGAGAATATTGTCCATACCAAAATTATCTTTTCCGTAAGAGGACACTGAGTACAAAATTTGAAGTCTCTTCACTCAGTGAGAGTTATAGGTCTGTGGTTTGAAAGAATTGTGTCTGTGGATAGGGATAGAAAAGAGAAGTTAAAATATTTTTAACTTAAGTTACTTACTGAAAATATTTTTTCATAAATTATCTTTTGATGATATTATTTCCCCTTCCCCGACCCATCCCAAATCCTCTCCATATCCTTATCCATACAACTTCATGTTCTTTTCTTTCCTTTTTTTCCTTCCTACTTTCCCTTTTCCCTCCCACACTCCCTCCTTTCCACCCTCCATCCCTCCTTCTCTCTGTGTATATGTGTGCATATCTTGTTTTCTCTCACAATATCAAAACAAACAAACAAACAAGATAAAAACCACAAAAGAAAGCAAAAGAAGCACACATAGAAATGGTGAAGTCTGTGTCAGCCAACTACTACTGATCACAGGGCCTTCCCTGAAATGTGGTTGATATACCGAGTGGCACTCTGCTGGGGGAAAATGATTTTTCCTCTTCCAGCAGGTATCAATTGTTAACAGCTTCTTGGTTAGAGGGAACTTGTGCCCACTTCCTGATCTCAGTCCTGGGAGGAAAGTTAGAATGCTAACTATTCTACTCAGAAGGAAGAAAACTATCCAGTGTTTCCAACTCATAATAGAGTTGTGGCCATTGCAGAATCATAATGATTGAAGGTGATTCCAGCACAAAGCCTGGCTAATAGCCACCATCACCCATCGCTGTGGCCATGAGCTACAGGCCCCTGATGTCTCTCATGGTTTGAACTCATAGCCCTAGAGTCTGGCTGCTGGGGGAAGCTGTTATCTCATTCCTGACTGCCAAGACTATGAAATAACTACTCAGAAACTATATTAGTTTCAATACTGTTTGGTCAATAGCTTAAGCATATTTCTGACTAACTCTTATATCTTAAATTAACCCATTTCTATTAATCTATGTATTGCCATGTGGCTGTGGCTTACCAGTGATATTCTGATGTGTCTGTCTTCTGTAGGTGGCTACATTGCTTCTCCCTTACTCTGCCTACTCTCTCAATATATCTCTTTCAGCCTCGCTTTACTCTGTTAAGCCATTGGCCAAAAGTAGCTTCTTTATTAACCAATGGCAGTAAAGCATATTCACAGCATACATTACCTCCCACATCACCTCCCCTTTTCTGTCTAAATATGAAGGAAAGTTTTAACTTTAACATGGAAAGATTACATATAAAAAAACAGGTATCAAGCAAGAATTATAGTTATAATATTTATATCTACTTTATCACTTATCATAACTAAGGAAAACTATAAATATAACTATCTATTATTTAACTCCATCAAAGACCCCAGAAGGATATAATATTACCTAAGTAAATAGGAAGTGCATTGTAAGCAATTTCCAAAACTCTAGAATTCACAGAGACATCTTGCAGCCTGGACAGTCACCCAAAGTTCTTCTTTAACGTTGCGGGCATCCATCTTCAGCCTAGAGGTCCATAGTATCCTGTGGACTTTTCCATGAAGCAGGAAATTTCAAAGACAGTTTCTCCAATACTGGCAGTTTGTCAGTGACTTTCTTCTGAGTCCTGCAGAATGTCTGGCAGACTCTTTCATGAAGCAGGAACCCCGATGGACTGTCTCTCCTTCTTTAGTCAGCTACAGCAGTCATTTTTCTGTGGGTCCTGCAAGTTCCGTCAAACAGTTCAGGCAAGGGCAGTTTCTTGCCCAAATGTTTAACAAACTCAACAAGGAGCCTCTTTGATACCTATCTTTCTCTTGAAGTAATTGTTGCTGCCAGGAGCAGATGTGTCTCATTATCAAGAAAAGTCGAAGTTTTTAAAACATTTTAAATTCCATATTCTGAAGGTCGCTGAAATATTTGAAGAATACCTATCTAACTGAAATATCTCCATGTAGTGGGAAAACCTATCTAACGTGACTACAAGCTTGATTTTTATAGATGATTATTGATTGACCTATATTTTATAATTAAACATTGCATTTCTAATTGAGCTGCACAAAAACAATATCTTAATCAAGAGTATATATAAAAATGTAACAAAATTGATCTTAAATTTATATCAATAAACCAAGATCCATACCAATGCAAAGTATTGATCTCTATATCATATCCCCCATTAAATATAAACAAACATTCATATATTTTAATATTCAAACAGAATTAAAGGATCATGATAATGCAGGTTATTCCAGTATAAGTAGTTGATAAAAGAGTATTTTTAAATCCATGAAGGTCTTCTCAATTCTTGTCCTCCTGGAGAATGGCTCCAACAATCCAACAAAATCTACCATAGGTTCTATGGTGATATGCAAGATATTCATCAGTATGGCTATAGGATAGGGCCATTTCAGGCTCCCTCTCCTCAGCTGCCCAAGGATCTAGCTGGGGACATATCCATGGACACCTGGGTACACCTCTAGAGTCAAGTCTCTTGCCAACGCTAAAATAGCTCCCTTAATTAAGATATACACTTCCTTGCTCCCATATCCACCCTTCCTCCATCTTAACCATCCCATTCCCTCAAGCTCTCCCCATCCCCCTTCTCTCTTTTTCTCCCCATCTCCCCTTACCCCCACCCCCAAGTTTCCAATTTTTGCCTGGCAATCTTGTCTCCTTCCAATATACAGGAGGATAACTATATGTTTTTCTTTGGGTTCACCTTCTTATTTAGTTTCTCTAGGATCACGGATTATAGGCTCAATGTCCTTTATTTATGGCTAGAATTCACTTATGGGTGAGTACATACCATATTCATCTTTTTGGGTCTGGATTACCTCACTCAGGATAGTGTTTCCTATTTCCGTCCATTTGCATGCAAAATTCAAGATGTCTTTTTTTTACCACTGAGTAATACTCTAATGTGTACATATATTCCACACTTTCTTTATCCATTCTTCCATTGAGGGGCATCTAGGTTGTTTCCAGGTTCTGGCTATTACAAATAATACTGCTATGAACATAGTTGAACAAATACTTTTGTAGTATGATAAAGCACCTCTTGAGTATATCCTCAAGAGTGGTATTGCTGGATCCTGGGGTAGGTTGATCCCGAATTTCCTAAGAAACTGCCACACTGATTTCCAAAGTGGTTGCACAAGTTTGCATTCCCACCAGCAATGAATGAGTGTTCCCCTTACTCCACATCCTCTCCAGTAAAGGCTATCATTGGTGTTTTTGATTTTAGCCATTCTGATAGGTGTAAGATGATATCTCAAAGTTGTTTTGATTTGCATTTTCCTGATCGCTAAGGAGGTTGAGCATGACCTTAAATGTCTTTTGGCCATTTGAACTTCTTCTGTTGAGAATTCTCTGTTCACTTCAGTGCCCCATTTTTTAATTGGGTTAATTAGCATTTTAAGGTATAGTTTCTTGAGTTCTTTATATAGTTTGGAGATCAGACTTTTGTCTGTTGTGGGGTTGGTAAAGATCTTCTTCCAGTCAGTAGGTTGCCTTTTTGTCTTAATGACAGTGACCTTTGCTTTACAAAAGCTTCTCAGTTTTATGAGGTCCCATTTATTCAATGTTGTCCTTATTGTCCGTGCTACTGGGGTTATACATAGGAAGTGGTCTCCTGTGCCCATGTGTTGTAGAGTACTTCCCACTTTCTCTTCTATCAGGTTCAGTGTGTTCAGATTTATATTGAAGTCTTTAATCCGTTTGGACTTGATTTTTGTGCATGGTGATAGATATAGATCTATTTTCATTCTTTTACAGGTTGATATCCAGTTATGCCAGCACCATTTGTTGAAGATGCTTTCTTTCTTCCATTGTATACTTTTAGCTCCTTTGTTGAAAATCAGGTGTTCATAGGTTTGTGGGTTAAAATCCGGGTCTTCTATATGATTCCATTGATCAACATCTCTGTTTTTGTGCCAATACCAAGCTGTTTTCATTACTGTAGCTCTGTAATAGAGTTTGATATCAGGTATGGTAATGCTTCCGGAAGTACCTTTATTGTATAAGATTGTTTTGGCTATCCTGGGTTTTTTGTTTTTTCATGTAAAGCTGATTATTGTTCTCTCAAGGTCTGTGAAAAATTTTGTTGGGATTTTGATGGGGATTGCATTGAATCTATAGATTGCAGAACCTTCATCTGGTGATGGATGAAGCTAGAGACAGTGACCCACATTGGGGCACTGGACTGAGCTCCCAAGGTCCAAATGAGGAGTAGAAGGAGGGAGGACATGAGCAAGGAAGTCAGGACTGCGAGGGGTGTGCCCACCCACTGAGATGGTGGGGCTGATCTAATGAGAGCTCACCAAGGCCAGCTGAACTGGGACTGATGGAGCATGTGATCAAATAGGACTCTCTGAATGTGGCGGACAATGAGGGCTGACTGAGATGCCAAGGACAATGGCACTGGGTTTTGATCCTACTGCATGTACTGGCTTTGTGGGAGCCTAGTCTGTTTGGATGCTCACCTTCCTAGACCTGGATGGAGCGGGGAGGACCTTGGATTTCCCACAGGACAGGGAACTTTGACTGCTCTTTGGACTGGAGAGGGAGGGGGAGGGAAATAGGAGGATTGGAGGCGGTGGAAATTTTTAAGTAAAAAAAAAAAAATCTACCATAGGAAGATCATGTCAGAAAGTATTGTTTCACTTTCTTAAAGGCCTTGTGAATTAGAGAAATCTTGTTTGCCTTGTAATCATTGTATATGAGTAATTTTTGGATACTATAATTTCTTTGGCTGATAGAGTGTAACTGAGAAGATAGAACAGACTTTCACAAAACTAGAATTCGTTCTTACTAGTTTCTTGTCAGCTTAGTAACAGCTACAAGGAAGTGATGTGTATATTGGAACAGAGACGACATGCAAGTCTTATTCATTATTTAACAAATTATGCTGCATATACATGCTTAACTAGACATCCATATATTATCTCAGCACCACAGTTCAGATTTCTGGGCATGCTCAGGGTAGCTCCCTTCTCAGTCTTTCCAGGCTGAAATCACCATGTCAGCCAGGCTGAGCTTTTCTCTGAAGGCTCTGAGAGAATTCCTACAACCTATTTTATCCAGCTGTTTATTCATTTATTTATTTATGAAATCCAGCTCCTTGTGGTTGTAGCACGGAGAATACAACTTTGCTACTGGTTGTTGATATGGATCATTCAGCTCGCCAGAGCTACTCATTTTCTCTGACAGGAGTCACCCTCCATCCTGAAGGGAGCAAGAGGCTCTGGAACCTTCTGCATGCTTCCAGTCTCTGATTTTCTGTTTTGCTACCAGCTGGAAAAAAAAAAACTTCACTGCTTATAAAGGGCTTATTTGATTAGACCAGGCCTACTCTGAGGCATGCTCTCTTTTAAGGCCAGCTCTGCCACATGACCTAAGCTAAGCACACGATTAAGAGCTTATCACGTTCACAGTCTCCACGATTATGGAAGAAGCTCTTAGAGAACTATCTTAGAATTCTACTTAACACCAGAGAGCTCAAGACACCCTATAGAAAATAAATGTCTGGAGGAGCCACTGATTTCTCAAGCAAGTGACATTACAGGGTTCACCAAATAAAAGTAGACCATGAATGTGCTAAGACAAGGATGTCTCTCCCTTAGAAGAGACAGAGAGACTACCATGATCAGGCACTTTGGGGACGGGCTGAGGACCTGCACCACACCTAGGTAGGGGCTGATGGCTCAGACTGATTATACAGACACATGCACAGGTGAACCTTTCCAGACCTCTGAAAGATGCCTGTGTTTGCTTAACCTGAAGGTTCATTTTGCAGAAAAGTCTCAACCTCAAGGTTATAGGGGTTTGTCAAAGAATGCAACGTTCTCCAGAGCATGGTCTGGAATGACAACTACTAGTGGGGACATGGGAACATTGGAGACCTCCTCTCTTGTTTTCTAGAGCTACTTGACAAACATGTGGAGTTCCCCCATTGTGGAGTGGAATTATTAGTGAGCTCCTGCCATGTATTAGGGGCTTGAGGCAGAGTCATTGCGAGAGCACAAGAAGGAAGTGAAAGCTCTGTCATAGGAGGCTGCGGCTCTGAAAAAAGAACCCCGTGATAAATGGAAAGAGGATGCTTGGTTATAAGGGTGAAGAGTGTGTTGCCATGTGTGAAGTACTAGGGTTCTTGTGAGAAATAGAGGCTGAAAGGGGACACATGACTGATTCCATGACAATAGTTGACCCGCGATTGCATACACAGTGAGAAAGACGACTTATTTCACAGACTGACAAGGCCCCACATGTCTGTGAATGTCCCAAGTTAGGGTAGGACCAAGAGTCTTTGCACAGTGTTTGGCCCCTGATGGGTGGATCCACATTCATTAGCTTTTGAGAATGGCTTGGCTTGGGGACGTGTTCCACCTTTGTTTCCATCTATTTGGTGTGTATGGGGGTCATTATCTTCCAATATTCAGAACGAATCAGGAGCAGACACAAGATAAAAGACTTTAAAAGTTAATGAGATGAAATGAAGCAAGAATAAACACAGAATATTTGCTAAATATTGTACCTACAAATTAAGACAGCAATTTCTTTTTTAAAATTTATTTATTTATTTTATATACCAACTAGAGGTTCCCTTCTCTCTTCTTCTCCTGTTCCCTCCCCCACCTCCTTTCTGCCCTACCCTCCTATCCCTCCTCCTCCATCTCCATTCAGAAGGAGTAAGGCCTTCTATGGTAGTCAGCAAAGCATGGCATATCATGTTAAGGCAGGATCAAGCGCTTCCCCCTTGCATCAAGGCTGGGTGAGGCATCCCACCATAAAGAATAGGTTCTAAAGAGCCAGCTCATGCGTCAGGGACAGGTCCTGACCCCCATAAACAGATCAAACTGTCACCCAAAAGTCAATCCCACGCCAGCTCCCCAGCTGTCAGTCCAGTCTCTGAGCTCCCACAAGCTCATGCCAGCTGTCTCTGTGGGTTTCCCCATCATGATCTTGATGCCTCCTGGAGAGCAATTTCTTTACATCAAATTGCATATGCATCTTTACCTAACCTAACTCAGAAATAGCATAACGAAACAAGTTGCTGTTGAAACCAAGTCAGTTGACAGTAGTTTACGAACATTGCACCCGAGCTGTGTAGAAGAGGTCAAGAATTTACACTTGCAGGCACTCCCAGAAAGTCTTCAGAGAATCTTGGCGGGAACACCATACTTAGAAGTGAGATAATCAGTCCCATGTCTGAAATGGAAAGCTTGCTAAGTGAAGGCCCTGACAGGAGTGGGAAGAAAGATTGTGTTCAAAGCACATGGCTCCTAGGCCACAGCTAGGTTCACCTGGAGCTTAAAGAAGAAGGTAGCTCAGGGGCTTAGACTCTACAAAGCAGAAGTGCTTAGCATAGGCTGCTAGGGAGGCACCAACCCAGCGTTTGGAGGGTGACTGCTGCTGATTGGCTGGATTTCACATGCATCTTTAGTGATTAGGTAGTCATTGGCCAATTTGGGATGGGTTTGAAACTGGTAAAACTAGCAAAAGTTATCCTTTACTATTTTCAAATAACAGATTTATTTTTCATCACAGAAGATAAGAATTTTGAAAATCTCCTTACAACTACACGTAGCAAATTAAAGGTGGAAAAATGAAAAATAATGTGTGTTGTGGACAGAGATAGCTCCATTGGATCCTGGGTGTGACTGCTGCAGCAGGTTTTGTTTGTTTTTGAGTTTTTGTTGTTTTTTATTTGATTGTTTGTTTGTTTCCCCAGAAAATAGCTCCTTCCTTCGTTCAGAATCTACGTTGCTGTGCAGTCAGAGAGTTCTTATCTGTCTCTGTCTCAGGATCCACGGACAGCAATGCTTTAGTTAGGGTTACTAGCCAGAATGCTTACTCACCGGGTGAAGAACGAAAGGGGCTAGAGAGCTTGCTTCAAGCCTGCTGTTCCATGACAGAGAAGGCGACTGTACCCTAAAATAATCACACAGATGCCGTTCTGATAAAGGGGGCAAGACAGAAGAGGAAAAAACAAAAAAGAGGAACTGAAAGTCAGACTAAAGGAGAATGTAAAAATATTTTTGGAGGAATAAGAAAAGGCGGTGGTTCAGTTAAGATATGAAATGGCCATGTGTCAGATGCTCTGGATGACAGTAGAAGACCCCAGTTCAAGGCTAGTTTGGGCTAGAGTGAGTTTAAAGCCATCCAGGAAAATTAGTTGGCACCCTGTCTAACAGTGAACACAAAGAAAACATGGGAGGGTATAGCCCAATAGTAGACTGCTTGCCTAGAATGGGTGAGGCCCTGAGTTTGGTACCCAGTATTGCAAAATTGAACAACAAACAAACTGATACCCACAATTTTGACACAGGAGCAGAGCCATCCACAAGTGAAAATGAGATGTGTTCCTGTGTCATGTGTTCCCCCGCATTCGTGCCAGAGGACCCGGAAGCAAGGATGAGAAGCAGCCAAACAGGTAACTAATAGACAAGGCTGCACAAGGTTGTGGGTTAGGCATGGCTCAGTGAGTGCCATAGCATCCAGCTTGTGGTCCAGTCCATCCCTGAATCCAGTTCTTTGCATTTGCCCACTTGGAGCTGGAGAGAATCAGGAACCCTTTGCAGAGCTGCATTGGAGAGGATGGAGGAGGTTGATCCCATGTGGATGAAGTAGAAGCAATGCATTCTTAAAACTGGTACTTACCTTGTGTGCTACCTTGGTGAACTGAATTGCTCCCATTCTTCCCTGTCACCCAAGACAGCAGGTAAACGTCTGCAGCTGGACAGTAAAGTTGCTTTGTCAGGGCCTTAGGAAGGACCCGATCTAGTATGAGCCCGCTGCTGGTGAGGAGGAAAAGAGTTCAGGCCAACTCTTCTCAACCCAGTGTGCATTTCCAACCAGACTCCTCAAATGTCAAATGAACTAATCAGGGCTTGCCTAGAAATTTTCCCACAAAATTAGTATTTTATTTGTGCAAAAAAAATATGTAAAGATTTAAAATGTCCCATTGGGGGTGTGAGGTCAAAAATGACCAGTGCCCTCCCTGGATTCCTAGTTCTCAGTTCAGCAGCCTTGGGTTCTTCTAGAAGGAGGAAAGGAATGACGGTTTGAACACTGATGTAAGCAAGGCCTTTGCAGTGTCCTAAGATTTGTAATTTCGCTTCAATAGTTCTTACCTCATTGCCATTTATTGTTTTCTAGATACCGTGGAGACTGGAAACAACACCACTGTAAGAAAATCCAGGGGGAAGAGAAGTAAGGAAACGTATGAGAGTTTATGTGCTTTTGGTGTTATTGATAAGTTATTTACTCCTAGAATTATTATTGCTTTTGTGTGTGACAATGGGGTAGACTTTGGTGACCTCCCCTGAGTTCCTCCTTGCCCTTAGAACCTGTATTCCTAATGACAAAGACCTTCTACACAAACGATTAAGATAAGGCCTTGATTGGTCGGGGCATTGTCTGACTGTTGGTGTAGGGGTGGCCACTCTGATTTTATGGGTCTGAAGAATTGGGGAACTTTTTTTAGGTGGTGGTGGTGCATGCCTTTAGTTCCAGAATTCAAGAGGCAGAGGCAGGCAGATCTCTGGGAGTTTGAAGCCAGTCTGGTCTACAGCGCAAGTTCCAGGACAGCCAAGGTTACACAAAGAAGCCCTGTCTGAAAAAACAAAACAAACAAACAAAAAAAATGAGAAGTCTTTCTTAGATACAGAGAGAGGAAATGACTGTGGAGGAGTCGCCAGAAGGATTCAAGACTGTTGGGTCTGAGGATGCAGGAAGGGACCAAGGAACTTGGGTGACCTTGAAGACCTGGAAAAGGCAAGGGAATTGGCTCTTCTCGAGGAACAGATGAAGGGCTGTGGACACCTAGACTTGAGACTGGTGAGATACACATCAGATATAGAACTGACATAATTGTGAAATAAACTCGTGATGTTTAAAGCTATTAAATGTTTGGTAATTTGTTCTCAGAGAAGTAAAGAGTCGTACATATTTTGGAATAGTGAGGAATTATGTAATAGTCTTCATGACAGTGACAGACCACATGTATGAGAGCGGTCTCATAAGATGGCATTACTGTGTAGGGTTGCAGCTGACTTAGTCTGTAAGTACATTGATGGTCTCACAGTGAGAAGATTCTAACAACACATTTCTCAGGATGCACCCCATTGGTAAGCAATGAATAAGTTTGCTGATAGTTGGATATAACCCTACCATATCCCTAAATATTCAGAAGTAGTATTGAAATTAGGCAATGAGGAGAGACTGAAGAATTTGCTTGCCATTTGTCTTTTTTTTTTTTTTTGACATGGTTTCACTGTATGGCTCTGGCTGGTCTAGAGCCTGCTGTATAGACAGATCATGTTGGCCTTGAACTCATAGAGATCTGCTTGCCTCTGCCTCCTCAATATTAATATTAGGGAAAAGCCTCACTCAGTTGCTGGGCCCTTGAGGAGTAATTTCAAATTACTCAAATAAGAAAAGTCTTAGAATGCCCCAAGCAGTGAATTCAAAGACTCAGGAGGAAGTGGCAAGCACTCTGGAGAAAACCTACATTCATTCAGTTTATATCCTCTTGATATTTGATCACATGGTCATTAACTAGGGCTCAATGTCCTTTGCAGTTCTTATTTAAGATAAAATTTATTGGGAAAGGCCCAAATCCTAAGAGCACCCTTTGATGAATCCTGCTAACTGCATTATTTTTACAATAAAAACCTTGTGGAGGGGCTGGAGAGAAGGCTCAGTGGTTAAGAGCACTGGCTGCTCTTCCAAAGGACCCAAATTCAGTTCCAAACACCCACATGGCAGTTCACACCTGTCTGTAGCTCCGGTTTCAGGGGACCTAACACCTTCGCACCAATGCACATAAAATAAAGTGAAATAAATTACTTTTAAAAAGTCTTATGGAGACACAGAACTCAAACAGGAGCCTGCGAAGGTTCTCTGTGTCCTTTCTGCCCACTACCCATCAAGGCAGCCCCTTTTTTTCAAAGATAATTTAGGTTGATTTGTAAGTGCTGTATAAGTAGGATTTCCCAGCATGTTCTTTGCTGTGAAGTTTCCATCCCTCCACAGAATGACTTTGCAATTAACTCACAGTGAGGAATGCAGTGCCAGTTGGCTTCTTTTTATTGCTAATGAGTATATACATTGTCTGAATAGCCCAAATTTGTTTGTGTGTTTTCTTTGGCATTTCCCGCTTGGGATATTATGAAGAGGCTGTTAGGAGCATCCTTGCAGAAGCCTCTCTGAGGCCCCGGGCTTTCATATTCTTACAGGGTAGAAATCTTATTGTCCCTCTGCCAAGATCCACAAGGACTGTGATCCGAAGCAGGCCATGTAGATGCCGCACACACAGGTCTATGTGGAAACAAAGAGCATGGCGTGCTGAAAGTCCCTGTCTTATAAGGCAACGGTGGCAAATGTGACCTTTTCCCTGTGACATTTAACAAAGTTGATAAAGTATAATTTCTGATTGTCTCTGACATCTCTAAAGTGAAACTCTCTGTTTCTGTAAGGGGAAGATATGTGAATGCCTGCCCTTCACCCAGGTCCTAAGAAAACACGTCCCTAAAAAGACACGTTTATAATAGCTGGGCACCTCTAAACAAGACATTCTGAAACTACTGGGTGCGACCGAGAACAGATCATGAGACAGACCACAAAACCCACTTTAAGAGTTTATTGAGAGAGAGAAAGACACGTGCACAGGCCTGAGGAAGTTGGTGCAGGAAGAGAGAGTTGGGCATGCGTGTAGGACAGTTAAAGGCTGCCTAGCACATGTGCACAGGGGCTTACATATGCATCATGAATAAATCATGTGACCACGTTACACATAGGTCACGTAGGGCTTGAGGGCCCTGGGTGGCTATGTAAGTTGCCTGAGCTCTTGATGGCACATGCACGGCCAGGGAACCTGGAAGTGCCAGCACTTGGGGTGGCTAGACATTTTGTCAAACTGCTGGGTGGTAGAAATGATAACATTTCACCCTTTTGTTTATTATAAAAATTTGTGTGGGGGGGGCTAGGGGTAGCCGATGTGTGGAAATAGGGTGTTGGATCTCTAGAGAGCTACTTCCTGATGGCTGGTGAGTGCCAGAGAATTGGGGTGCTTGGCCGCGTCTTGGGGTAGCTGGTTACTTTTGTGTTTTCCAGGCTTTGTGTAACTGTCGGTCTGGCAGTTTGGACCTGACAAGATGCTGGCAAGGTAGAATATTATGTTTAGAAAAAATTTGATCCTGGTGACTGAGGGAGGAGGGCCCCAAGATGGAGGATAGAGTGGGGTTCCCCAGGGCTCCTGAAATGGAGGAGGGAGTTTCCCAGGGGTCCCAAGACCAGAGAAGAATTAAATGATTCTTATTCTGGATGACCAGGGAAGAGTTAAATGATACTTACCCTGGGCCAGTCTGGTCTGTTCCGGTGGGTCCAATTTAGCTCTCTGGAGCTTATGACATGTTGAAATTTATAAAAAGATAAATTTTAGACACTTTAAAAACTCATGGTTATGATAGTATCGTGTTGGAATAGAAAATTATTGATAGTTGTATAGTGAGAGAGGAGGGAAGGGAAGAAAGGGGAATTATTAGACCTTTTAATATTTTGCCTGAAGCAAATCTTAAGGCACTTGTTTCTTTTACCATCATGGTAATACCTTAATATCCAGGAAACACTGCTGTAGTCAGTGATAAACCTATTATGTCAAAAATATTTTGTGAGTCTCCCTTGGAATTTGGGGTGCAAATGTCCAAATGGTAAGAAACAATAATAGTCTGGGGACCATGATGCACTTCCAACTATTTAATGATAGTCCCTGTAACAACAGCTGAATAGTTAACTGGAAATTTAAGTATGGCATTGGAGATACAGAGAAACTGGTAAAGCAGACAGGAGAAAGAAGAATAAAGGGGTAATCAGAAAGGAGAACACATAGGGTTCCTGGTACAGGAGAGTTAAGTACGGGAGGGAGACTTTATTCTTCTGGAACTGGAGACAAAGCAACTGATCTTGGCGTCCTCTGGGACTTAAGGGAACAGGGCCCTGTTTGAGTTACCATATAGGAGGAGAGGGTGTCTTGAGCTGGAAGAAGAAAAGGTTTGAGGTGAGACTGGTGAATCCATTGAAGGAGGAGGTCCTTGAGCTTGGCAGCTGTGGAAGTCACAAGAATTACTTTAAAGAGGCCCTGCCATTTAGGAGAAAGGCATGAGAGGCGTTGGTCTAGGTGAGAGAAAAGGAGCTGGTCCCCGATTTTAATTGGAGGCGGGCAGGGCTTGGTGCATGGTTGAAGTTTTGAGTAGTCAGTAAAATCCCATAAGGGGGAACAATAGGGTAAGCAGGTAATCAGAGATGGTGTGAGGGTTTAGGTGAGAGGTGGGAGTCAAAACCAGCCACCCATACGTGAGTTCAAAGGGTGAGATGGAAAGGGGTCTTTTGGGGAGGGCCGAGAGCCCAAAGAGAGCCAGAGGCAAAAGCTTTACCCAGTCAAGGTGACATTCCTGTGACATCTTAACAAGAGTATTTTTAAAGAAACGGTTAGTTCATTCTACCTTCCTTGAGGTCTGAGGATGGTATGGGATATGAAAATGTCAGGGAATGTTAAGAGCCTTAGACAAAGTTTGAGGGATCTGGGCCATTGTCTGACTGAAGAGAGGTTAGAATTCCAAGCCAGGGGATAATTTCCCAGAGAAGGACATCAGAAATTGTCCGGGCCCGCTTGTTAGTGGTGGGAAACACTTCAATCCATCCAGACATTGTATCTACCAAAACCAAAAGATATTTAACCCCTCTGACTGTGACCATATGAATAAAATCAAGCTGCCAGTCAGTTCCTGGAAGGGAGCCGCTGGCCTGGTCGGTGGTTAAAGGGAAGCTACGGGATTTGGACTTGGGATCTGACTTTTGACAGATTTTACAAGATGCAGTGATATTTTCTAAGAACTCTTAAGTTCTCAGGGGTGGTTTGGAGGTGAGCCTTGACAAGGTGAGACAGAGCCTGGCTATTAGGATGAAAGAGCTGATGTAGGTAGGACAGAATTTGTTGAGTGTCAGGGGGTGTCTATGAGAATGTGGGTTGTGCTGTATGAACCCCCAGAAGTGATTGAAGTAAGTTTGGGCCCCGGAGTGCTGATGCCCTGGCTGCTTGGTCAGCTTGGTTATTTCCCTTAGAAATAATGGAGCTGTTGGTCTGATGAGACCGACAGTGAATAATTCCTATAGCTTTGGGGAGATGGGAGGCCTTTAACATGTCCATAATGTGGCCTGAGTTAGTTATGGATCCTCCTTTCATTGTAAGAAGCCCATTCTCCTTTCAGATAGCTGTGTGGGACAGGAGAATATGAGAGGCATATTTGGAGTCTGTAACCTTTAAGGATTGTCCCTATGCCAACTGGAAGGCACTGGTGAGGGCTATTAATTCAGTCTGCTGGTTAGTGGTACGGGCAGGGAGTGCCTGTGCCTCCACCACCCCAGTATCTGACACTGTGGCATAACCTGCTCTACAGATCCTCTTGTATAAAAAGGAGCTGCCATCTGTGTACCAGGTATAAGTGGCCTGGGCCAATGTGCCTTCGTGTATATGTGAGGGGTGGGGCAGTAGTTCCTCTAAGGTTTCTATGCAAGAGTGAGATGGGGAATATTAGGTTGAGGTAGGAGATTTGAGATATTAAGGGGTGGGAAGCATTGGAAAGCGAGTGTGTCATCTTCCACTAGTACCACCTGGAGGGAAAGCACTCGGGAAGGAGGTAAAGTTTGTAAGCCTTTGTAAATTAAGGAATGGGACAGGTTATGGTGGGAGAAGACAGTGATGGGTGACCCAAAGGTTAGTGAGATCAGCGGCCACAAAAGCACATATGCAGGGTGCCCAGCCCCCAGTGGTAAGGTCCAGCTTCTTTAGCAGGTATGCTACAGGTGCAAGGGAAGGTCCCGACTGATGCCATAGGAACCCCAAAGGCATATCCCTCCTTTTCTGTTACATAGAGAGAGAAAGAAGGAGTTAGCTCTGAGAGACGGAGAGTTGGAGCCTGGATAAGGGCCTGTTGAAACCTCTGGAAGGGCTTAGTAATGGGATGGGGGAGGAGCTCATGCATAGAACCGAGAGCAACTTTGTATAAGAGGTGGGCAAGAAGAGAAAAAGAGGGGATCCAGGAATACAAGAAGCCAGCTGTTCCTAGGAACAATAAAATCTCCTCTTTTGTAGAAGGTACTGCAAGAAAAAACTTGATTAGTTTTTTCCTGTCTAAGGTAATAGCTTCTTGGGTTGGGGTAATAATAGTTAATGCCAAGTAAATGACCAGAGAGGTAGACAGTTGGACCTTAGAAGGTGAGATTCTATAGCCCCTTTTGGACAGGAAATTTAAAAGAGCAGAGGTATCAGTTTTGCTGATCTCTAGGGATGGACTGCAAAGTAAATTATCATCTACATACAATATGAGTTTAGACTTAGGGAGGGACAGTGAGAGTAGATCAGAAGCTAAAGCCTGACAGGTATGGGCTGTCTTGGAATCCCTGGGGAAGGACAGTCCAGGTAAGCTGTGTGGAGAATTGAGTGTTAGGGTCATTCCAGGTGAAGGCAAAGATATCTTGAGATTGAGAGCTGAGAGGAATAGAGAAAAAGGCATCCTTGAGATCCAGAACTGAGAAGTGGGAGGTTCCTGGAGGAATAGTGGGAAGAAGTGTGTAAGGATTAGGTACTACAGGATAAAGTGGGACCACTGCAGAATTAATGAGCTGGAGGTTTTGAACCAGGCTATAGGCTCTGTTAGGCTTTTTAATTGCAAGTATAGGAGTGTAAAAAGGAGAAGAGGTGGGGCGAAGTAGCTTATTTCTTAGAAGGTCAAAGATAATAGGTTTAAGTCTCCTAAGACTCTGGAGTAGGAGTGGGTACTGAGCTTGGGTAAAGTACCTGGTAGGATCCTGTAATTGGGTGACAATAGGGGAATGGTGTCTAGTAACAGAGGGGTTTTGGTTGTCTTAGACTTGGGGATCCACCAGAGAGGAAAAGACACATTGAAGCTGGGAGGTTGGAAGGCTAGGAGGAGGCAGAGAGGAGCTGTTGGAGGGCCTGGGGTGAGGTGACCGGAAGGAGCAAACAAAATAGAAGCTCCCACTTCAGCTAAAAAATCTCCTCCCATAAGAGGTACAGGGAAGTTGGCATGACTAAAAATGAATGAGTGAGAGGAATACCCCCGAAAATACAATTGTGTGGTGGGATCTGATGAGGTAGGTAATGCTGCCCCCCTGCCTCAAGAATAGGGAAACTAGAAGGAGATGTAGGTCCCCCAAACTCTCTCCATACTAAGTATGTGGCTCTGGTGTCCAAGAGAAGGGAGATACTATGATATTTACCCATGGCTCCCTATTACAGATGACAGTTGTGGTCAGGTCAAAGGAGCCTGGGCAACCTCAGTCGTCCATGGCTAGACCTAGAAGGTTGATTTGGGAGTTGTCTGAGTCTGATGTCTCCATGCCACAATGTGCACGAGACACGATCACCAAATGCTCTTCACTGTGGCACTTTGGACCCAGTATTGTTGGACCAATATGAGGATTAGAGCATTCCCAGGCCCAATATTCAGTTTTACCACATTTGAAACATGGGCCCCAGGGCACAAGGGAGTGACATGGACAGGGTTGTCAGTTGCCTAAGCCGGTGGAATGGCCTTGGCCAGCATTTGACATTTCTGTCTATGGTTCCTATCATGCCTTCCATGGTACACCTTAAAAGCCATCCCTAAAACTTCTGCCTGTGGGATATCAAGGGGCCTTTCTCCAAACACTTAAGTTTAGACCTAATGTTGAGGAAGCTCTGGGAAAAGAAATGGGTCATGAGGAGCTGTTTGCCCTCCCCAGAGGTCAAAATTTAGATCTCTGGATCTAAATTAGTGTACTGCAAGAGAACCTTTGTGACAAGTTCTAAGAATGCAGATGGATTTTCATTTGGATCCTGAACAACATCTAAGAGTTTATCAGAGTTTACTGGCTTGAGGGCAGCCTTAAGAATATGCACCAGGAGGCAAGTCGTAAACTGGTCTCTAGCTAAAATAGCACCTGGGGTGTTATAATCCCAGTGTGGATCCCACTCAGGGACCGCTTCTGCCCCAGGGCGATGTGCTGCATTAGTCTGGTGAACCTCATCTGCATGTACTCGGGCTCCCAAACTTGCCTGTGCTCCTCAGGAAGTAGGTTGTCAGTTAGGATGATAAAAATATCATGAAAGGTGAGACTATAAGATTGGGTAATCTATCGGAGTTGTTTTATGAAAGAGGTGGGATTAGATGTGTAAGGACACAGTTTTTTGTTCTGTGTGAGAGAGTTCTGAGCATGAGAAACAAAAGTGTACCTTGACCATTTTATCCACACTGGCTATCTCTCACAACTGCTGCTGACTTGGTTTGGTCAGGGTCAGGTTCCTTAGCAGCATGTGTGTGCATGAAAGAGGGGTAAAAGGGAGTCAGGCGGCTGCCGCAGCATGGCACTAGAAAGGAGGAAGGATCCAGAGGGGCTAACGGAGCAGTTGGTGGGTGGGGGAGGGGGGGGTGAGAGAACTGGAGAGGTAGAAGTAGCTGTCGGCTGAGGTTTGAAGAGTAGGGTTTCATTAACAGGGTCCAGAGAAGAAGCGGATGTTCCTATTGGCTTAGTTGGCATAGTCAGGAACATGTGAGCAGGTGAACATCTTGCAAGGACAGAGAGCTTAGAACTTAGATAGGAAAAGACTTGGATATAAGATAACTCTTTCCATCTGCCTGTGCACTGACAAAAGTTAGAAAGCACCGTCAGAATATCGGGATCTAAGGTGCCGTTAGGTGGCCACTTTAGGTTATTATCTTAGGTGTTCTTAGGGCATTTCTTAGTATAAAGGCGGATAAGCTTGGGAATCTGTAAGTAAGGCATTAAGCTTTGAGGATTTAGGGTCTCTAAAGGACATCCCAGGGAGGAGGGTGGACTGATAGTTTTTGAGGGTTCCTTTCCCATGGCTAAAAATGTGAGAAAGGCGAGGACCCAATGGCAATCATGAACATCTTTGGGATAAAGCGAGGGTCGAGGGCTAAGTCGAAGTCAATCAGGAATTGAGGACTGGATAGGACCACTCTGAGTGGCCCGAGAGAGGACAACAATCTGAGAGACGAGGGCAAAAGTCAGAGTGGCAAGTAGTCAAATCTCAGTCCTTAGCCATGGGGAATAACCAGAGATGAATGTCAGTGAAGGGCTCAACCGTAGTCTTGAAGGCTGTGGTTGGGGGCATCCCCCCCTCACCGTTTCTAGGAATACCATAGGGTTGCTGGGAGATCAACGGTCAAGTCCTTGGTTTCAGAGAAACAGTTAAGCTGACAAAAAGAGAAAAAACTCACCAATCACAGCCACTGGATACTTGTTCATTCCTTATGTCATGTTAATGAGGTCTGTGGCCTTCTCCCTCCGCTTTTGGAGTGAAGTGTATAAGCATGCAGAAAATAAATAAATTCAGCACACACTGAGTTTCCCTCCCGATGCTGTTCTGTGTTTCTGCCTTTTATTTCTTTCATATCTCTGTTCCCATTGCTCAATAATTCTAATCTTTGTGCTTCTACCTCTGAATTTCGTTGAGACTGGACCCCGACAAACCCTCACGTGACTAAACTGTTGTTAGAATTCTTCCTCATTTCTAGGATCTGAAGTTTGAAAACAGTATCTGAATATGTCTGACATATAAGGCTAAGAGAATTACATCTATATCCCTGAAAAATTGATTTTATTATTTTTGTTTTGTAGGAAAGAAGAAAGGCCACAACTGGTCAAGAATAAAACGGAGAAGGCCACAAGCTGTACTGCCAAATAGTAAGCAAGCAGCTGGACAGAGTTACAGCTGTTGAGTTTTTTAAGGTGTTGCCTGTTGCATGCTTGGAGGCCTGTGAATTTCTGAGCCTTAATAGTGTGTGTGTGTGTGTGTGTGTGTGTGTGTGTGTGTATGTGTGTTGTATTCACACTTGTGCATATGGGCACACATACTTGCACCCACAAGTATAGGCCTGAGGAGGATGTTGAATGTCCTGCTCTCTCTCTCTGTTTTATTCCTTTGGTGGTTGTCAGGCAGTAAACCCCAGTGAGCTTCTTGTCTCTAGTCCCTTAATACTAGCATTATAGGTGCACACATACATATTTTTTATGTTGATGCTGGTATCTGAACTCAGGTCCTTATGTTTGCTCACTGGTGCTCTTAGCCCCTGAGCAACCTCCACCCTCCCACGCAAGGTTTATGTAGGTTCTCTCAGACATGGGTTAAGAGGTTGTAACAAAGAGTCGTGATATTATAATGTCTTTTACAAATGGTTAGTTTCTCATACATATGGTCATCCAACAGTAAGTGGTTCAGAGTTGAAAGGGAGGTGCTGTCATCCTCAGTATGAAATTTTTGTTGGTTTGAAAAAAATGTTTCAAAGAAGGTTGAATGAAGCAAACAGGTTGCAGTTGTATATGTGTAAATGTGTGTATGTGCTCCACCTATCCATCCTCCTGCCTTGCTATGGGCTGTTCAGCTCTGTATTAGACCAATCAGCTGTTTTAGACAAGGAAAGTAACACAGCTTCACAGAGTTAAACAAATGCAAGATAAAAGAATGCAGCACATCTTTGCATCATTAAAACAAATGTTCTACAGCATAAACTAACGTAACACATCTTAAAATAATGTACCACAGCATGAAACCATTCATTTTGTTTATAAATTCCTGCCTTTTAATGTAACTATGTATCTGTCTAGAGAGAGAGAGAGAAATGTACTTAGAAATAGAAAGATAATCGACATTCCATTTTCGCAAATGTTCATTGAAGGGCTGGTGAGATGCTCAGTGGTAAAGTGCTTGCTACACAAGTCTGAGGCCCTGAATTTGGATCCCTAGCACCCACATAAAAAACTGGACATGATTACACATCCGCAGTTCTTCACTGGTAAATCCATCAGGTTTGCTAAACAGCAAGCTCAGGTGGCTAAATTGCTGAGTTCTGGTTTTGGTGTCGGACCTTGTCAACAGTTAAGGTGGAGAGCCACTGACAAAGACGCTCGACTTTGGTATCTGGCCTTCATACACATTCAGGCACACCTGCTTGTGGGCACACAAAGGACCACAACATGTAAACATTTATATGCAAAGAGAGAGAGAGAGAGAGAGAGAGAGAGAGATATCAATCTTAGAAGGTTTTTGAACAGGTTAATCACAGAAGTATCTACATGGTGATGTTTCCTACAATGTTATTCCTATAACTTGTATATATTTACAAACAGCACCCTACCATCTGATTTTAGTAACAGTCTAAGGGATTTCTTTTTCTTGGACAAAAGCTAAATGTCTTTTTTTAAATGATTATCAATTTTGCATCAGATCCATGAAGCAGGCTTTGGAATCCCACTCAATATTAATTTCACCAAACTAAGAATCATACACTCTTGACAATGACCCAGCTGTGCTATTGATTGATATGTATATTTTTTGCTTAGAAAGGAGAAATGATGGCTGTGTTTATTTTTCGAACACATATTTTGGAAACCACATTTTCATTCAAGCCTCTATGTAGACAGCCCTTTCTAAAGTGTTAATACAACAGAATCCTTCACAGGCTTTAACTTAGCCTTCTGCCTGCTTGGACACTGCTCCTTGTCAGGAGCTCTCATCAGCAGTGTGTGCAGAAGGTACTCTGACGTAACAAAGAGGCTCCCTTGTTCCTTCCCATTATCAGCTGTTGTTTGGATCAATCTGCATTTGCCTGTGTCTCTCCTAGATGTCAGCAGAGTTCGTCGCCAGGCGGCTGTCAGGAGAAAGAAAACAGAAAAGAATCCAGGCCGTTCCGCCAAGACCAGGGGTAAGATGGCCTCTGTGGGTCTTTCCCTTCACCCCAAGTACACACAGATTTTGTTAAAGTTTTAAGGTTTCTAAAGCCTTAAAATTTCCTACTCAGACTTATCTATCAATTTGAGAGCAGTAAAATCTAAAAGCAAAGGTGTTTGGAGCAAGAATATGAACTGTATTTATATCATCAATCTTGTGTGTCCTAATTTCTTCCTTACCTTTGAGTTGAACCTGATATTTATTTATTTATTTATTTATTTATTTATTTATTTATTTTTGGTTTTTCGAGACTGGGTTTTTCTGTTGTTTTGGAGCCTGTCCTGGAACTAGCTCTTGTTGACCAGGCTGGTCTCTAACTCACAGAGATCCGCCTGCCTCTGCTTCCCAAGTCCTGGAATTAAAGGCGTGTGCCACCACCGCCCTGCTGAACCTGATTTTTATGAAAATGCTTTTTGTTTACACATTGGCTATTAAAATGTCTAGACTTGGTGAATTATAAGCAGAAAGCAAATGTACTCTCTCATAGTCCTTTTCCTCCTCCCTTTCGGTGAGTTCTTTCTTACCTTGAGCAGGCCCTGTAACTTCCCAATCCCTAGAGCTGGAATGGAGGATGAATGGCTGCAGGGATAATTCTTCTCAGTGGGCTATGGGTGTGGGCTGTCAGAAGGAGGGGGAGGAAGGAGACCCCTTGGAAAGTTGTTCCTGAGTGGAAGCCCTTCTGCTGCTGGTGCCCCCACCATCTACAGAGAGGAAGCAAGAGCATCAGTTTCCATGACAGCTTTGTGAGCTGAATTAACCACGGAGACATTGCCTGTTTATTCACTGTCTCTGAGAAACTAGAATCTTGATGATGCAGCTGAAACAAGACCTAGAGCTCTGGGCCACTGTAATGTTGCCTCCATTCACCGGGAAGAGTGGAGACAATCTCTGCCATACACGGGTATCACCCACCAGTGAATGCACATCAAGGTGGCCCAGAGTGGTGGGAGAGACCTGGGTCCAAGCCTTCTCTTCTGTGACTACATGGACTTCGGCCTATCCCTGGGCTCTTATTTCCTCAGTTTCTCCATTTGTAAAGAGGAGGGTGATTTATGTCAACCATCCGATGTCCATTGTAGTCTTGATCAGTTACTCCTCAAATAGTATTAGCATCACAGACAGTGCTCCCTTCCCTCATCACGGTCTCTGCACATCAGGGCAAACAGCTTCTCATCTCCCAGAAATTTGTTTGAGGAATTTTCATCTCTATGTCTACGGAGTTGTAGCTCTGCTCTACATAAGAGCTTTCAGATTATTCTACAAATTTCTGGGATTCTCTCTCAGTTACAGACAGAAAATGCTTTTGTGAAGGAGAGATGGAGCAGAGCAGACAGAAAGAGGAATAATTCCACCCAACTCTGCTAGGTTGCCCATCATCTCTCCCTGCTAGCCCAGTCAGAGCTCAAATGGGGGGGAGATAAGAGGACCATCTCTGCCTACCATCATTAGTACAATAGAACAGTCAGACAGCGCCTGATTCATGGCCATGTAGCAATCAGTGTGGTCACTGGAGTAAGAATCGGTACAGTTTATCAAAGCCAAAAGATTCTGCTAAACCTTTTTTTTTTTTAATCAATTAGGGGTAAAATATTTGTCATTACGTAGCCAATATGCCATTTGCAAGAAAGACTTAGAAGTTAGAGATCTGAGGATCAAAGTGTTAAAGGAAGAGGGAGCATGTGCACCTCCAAAGTGAGACAAAAGAAGAAATCTTCTTTTTCAGTTCCAAGAAGGCGCAGAAATGAAAATGCAGATTTCAGTGCTGAGCTGCTTCCTGTGACATGTGGTGACGTGAAGGGAACATTACACAAGAATAGATTCAGGCAAGGTAGGTAGCGTGGGTTTTATTTTATTTTTTTTTTATAAATATTTCTTTTCTTTCTTTCTTTTTTTTTTAAAGATTTATTTATTTATTATGTATACACCATTCCTTCCATGTATGCTTACATGCCAGAAGAGGGCACCAGATCTCATTATAGATGGCTGTGAGCCACCATGTGGTTGCTGGGAATTGAACTCAGGACCTCTGGAAGAGCAGTCAGTGCTCTTAACCTCTGAGCCATCTCTCCAGCCCCCGGTAGCGTGGGTTTTAATTCACAACTGCTAAATAAAAACATCACAAGCAATAAGGGAATTACTTAAGGAACTGGGGGAGGTGCCTTGAAAACAGGAGGAATCCTAACGCTTGAAGAAACCATGCCTAGTAGATGCTCACAGTAACATAGATGGAGCCATGAGATGCCCAGAGAACCAGAGAAACTTCCCTCCAGAGATGGAAATTACTGCATATTTTCCTTCAGTCAGGCATAAATGGGGAGGGACCCTCAGCCTCTGCCTGCACATCCCTGTGTCAGTAGCACCAGGGCAGGGCACTTGTCATGGTGAGAGCATCACAGGATTGAGAATCAGAGAACCCAAGTTCCAGACTCAGCTTTGCCAAGAGAAGAGGTCTCTTTTTGTTGTATGGGCGGGGCTTTCTGGGCATGAAATTTCTCGTTGTTAAATAGAGGACAACAATATAAAGCCTGATCCACGGTATATCCATGAGGAATAACTTATATTATTGGTAAAACAAATTCTGGTTTGCAAAAAACAAAAACAAAATCCACAAAAATCCCCCCCCCCTCAGCCAAAACCTACTATGATGGACTTCACCTCAGATCTCTTTTATTATGAACCTGTGGATGGCAGTTGACAGAAATACATTGTCCCAATTTTTACAGCTGTACTGAGTTATAATTCATATACCATATAATTCAGCACTTAGAGTCCATGATCAATGGGGGTTTATTCTTTGGTACATAGAAAAATTACCATGCAAACATATTTGTCCCCCCCTGTCTATTAGGAGTTGATACTCATCCCCATTTAATTCTTCTGAACATTCACCCTGCTAATTCCTGTCCTGTAAATTTGCCTCCTTACACACTACATACAAGTGACACGCTGCAGTGTATGTCACCTGTGACTGCCTGCTTTCACTTAGCATGATGACATCAAGCCTCATCTGTGTAGTTTATGCAAAATATGTTTTAACTCACAAGTAATGCCATATTCCATTGTATGACTATTTCATATTTTCCTCATTTATTCTTCAATCTGCCTCATAATGCTGTTTTGATAATTTGTGTATACACACTGAATTTGAGGCATACACACAGAAGTGGAATTGATAGGTCATTTGATGATTATATGTTGAACTCAGTAATGAATTACCAAATATTTTGGTAATAGTTAAACTGTTTTCAGTTACAGCAGTGTGTGAGAACTTCAACTTCCCTACAACAAATAGCTACTATTTCTTGTTTTTTTATTACGATCATCTTGGTGGTATGTGAAACGGTGTTGTGATTTTGCTTGCATTTTCATAACAATGAAGATGCCCCAAATATGACTATCTTTTTATTAACGGTAGTCCATATTTTCATGGGACAATATTTACTTATGTTTACTAGTTTTTACCTCCAACTGCAGTGATGGGCACCTGTTCAATAGTCTTTTTAATTTGGGTAGACAATGATGTCATGGAACTCCTGGGTTGCAAAATCCAACTGCAGCCTCAGCTCTAAGATGAGGACCCCACCTCCACCTTCCGGGAGCCTCCTGGGATGGGTTTTTCTCCAGCCCGAGAGATCAACACCAGGGTGAAATCCACGCACCCCATGCAGTCAGTCACTACCTTGTCCTTTTCTACGTGAGCCTGAAGTAGTTTTTAAAAGGTATCTGTTGGTGGCGGTTGTCATTTTCTTCAGGCATGAAAATCAAAGAAACATGGAAGGCTTCAACAAAGCCCTTTAGGGAACTCCAGGGCTGAGCTGGGACTCCTGAAGCCAGAGAGGGGGGCGACTCTTCGGCTACTGACTTTGAGCACTGTCTGGGTGGCTCCAGTTCTAGTGTGGTGGGAGGCCATGAACTGAGCTCCAGGGACAAAGCAGACTCATGATCAGTCTACTGTGGTTTTACAGGGATCTCCATAAAGTCCATACAGAGTGAAGCTGGGGACTGGTACACACCTAGAGAGTTTGAAATCTTGGGAGGCTTTGGACGATCAAAGAATTGGAAATTGAGTGTGCGCAGCTACAACTGGCCCCTGAAATTCCTGATCCAGGTATTGCAGTGGAAGGGAGAGGGGAGTCAGTGCCTTTTCTTCTTGCACTGTTTACAGATCAAATAGCTATGAGATATGGGAAATCCTCATGCAGGTCAGGTTTTCCTATCACTCAGAAGAGAGGCTGCCCACATCCATAGCCTCATTTCTGGGAGATGCACCTTGCTGGTGTTGACAAATGATAGATACAGAATCTCTGAGGAGGAAATGGCCATTCTGGGTTGGGGTTCTTGCAGAGAAATTTCTGCATTGAAGCCAAAGGAAGAGTTGACTGTCAGACAAGTGAAAGGGAATCTAGAGATAGACATGCAAGCAGCTGCACCAAAAGCAGTTGTGTGGATGCAGGGGGATGAGTTATGTGATATAAACCATCAATTCAGGATGTTCGTGCAGGAACTTAGTGCCATCCAAATTATCTCAAATTTGAAATGTATACAAGGAATCAGTGATGTCCTTGAGGTTAAAAATGGCAGATTTAATATGATCATTGTGATTGTCAGCATTATTTGGTATGAAGGGGTTGAACTCAGGTCTCCATGTAAGCTAAAGCAGACGTCAGCTCTCTGCTAACCCGATCCTGGTTCTACTTTGCATGCTGTTACTCTGATAAAATCTATGACCTAAAGCAACATAGTGAAGGAAAGAGTTTATTTGGCTTATAGGCAGAAGTCCATCATAGAGAGAAGGCAAGGCAGGAATACAAGGTAGAAGTATGGAAGCAGGAACTGAAGAAGAACTACAGAAGAACAGTATTTACTGGCTTGCTCCTTGGCTCATGTTCAACTGCTTTTCTTATTCATCATAGCCCATGTTAATAGGGATGGCATTACCCACAGTGGACTTGCCACATCAATCCACAATTAATAAAATGCCCCCAGAGACATGCCTATAGGTATCTGAGATAGACAATTCTTCAAATGATGTTTTCTCTTCTTAGGTATGTCAAGTTGACAACCAAACTAAGCAGGACACATCTATAATGTTATAGGTAATAGACTATCATAGACATGATATCAACATCTCCCTATCCTACAAGCTAGTTTTTATCCTCGAATTCTTAGCTTAAATATCTCACCCCTTCTTGACTGGGCCCTCACCTCACAGAGACCCTTCTTAAACAGTGAGATTGATTCTCTGTGCTGGTGGTTGTGGCATACTCTTTTAATCCGAGCACTCCTGAGGCAGAGGCAGCTGGATCTCTGAGTTCAAAGACAGTCTTGTCTACAGTGTGAGTAGGTTGCCAGACCTCCTCAGAGAAACCCTTTCTCAAAAAGGAGAGAGAGAGAGAGAGAGAGAGAGAGAGAGAGAGAGAGAGAGAATGTGTATCTTCCACAAACTTTCTATTTTATCTCTCATAACCAAATTTTTGTTATGTGCTCCAAACTCATCAGAACATGTGACACCCTATATGCATGAAACACATGTGTGTTGGCTGCCTAGTCCTGGTGTGGAACAAGCTGAATTGTGTCTAGTGGGAACAGAGATTGTGTAATGGTTGAACAAGGATTGTAAGCGAAAATTCTCAGGAACTGAGGAAGAGAGATGTGAGGTCTTTCCAGCTGCCACAGGCCAGCGTCTGTCTCTAAGTTGTATGCAATGAGAGGGGAATGGAGTCAGATAACGTGGGTCTGAATGGAAGATCCAGGCAGAACTTCTGGAAGGAGGTTCAATTCCCAATTCACACCTCTGAAATACATGCTCAGATCCTTCTGTCTTGCAGAGAAAATTTCTCCCCAATTCTCCACGAATTTATGGCAAGAGAAAAAAGGTGAGTTCTTATCGTGTGGTTTTACTCACAAAACTTCTTATTTTATGGTGTCTCGGTTGGGTTGTCAAGCTTAAAGTCACCCTTCTTCCTTCCTCTACTATTTCTTTTCATGTTTTCAGCCTGTGTCTTCACTCAGGCTGTGAGTAAGGTCAGGTCTTCCTTCAGTGTTGACTCCTTTGAGCTGGAGATGATAAAAAATCACCAACATAGACTTCAATGGGCCGCAAAACACTCCATACTATGCTTCATAGCTCACTGTGAATTTGAACTTCAGGCCTGTGTATTATTTGTCATTTGCATTATTGTCTGACTGGTTTGGATTCTGAACCACTGGGACATATCAATCACTCAGTTTCCTGAAAGGAAACTACCTCCCAACCTGGTCAATGACTACTTCAAAGTCCATATCCTCTACCTCCCTCTAAATTCTAAGAGTATCTCTTTCTGAATGACTCAAATGAGATAGAATTGTCCAACCCACAGAACCATTTTTATTCCTGGATGCAGCGTTTCATAGCAACAGGGGCTCTTGCCTTTTCTTTTGAGTCTCTATTAGTAAGAACAGGATTCTCAGAGAAAGAGAAGCCACGATCCATTTCCACTTTCATAATCCTGCTAGGGCCTCTTCATCTGCTCAGAGCCATGGGTTCTGGAATCTTTCTTGTCAATCTCGGTGTCACATGACAACTTCCCAGCTCATACAGGATCATTTAAGCTTTCTGGTGATGGCTGGTGTGTGTCAGACAGCCCGGTATGGTTACCAGAACCACAGATTCTGTATGCTAATATCTGCATTGAGACACCTGGATTCTCTTTTCCCAAGCGAAGCCATATTTACTCATCTTTTAATGCACAATTGCCAGGTATACACAGAAGACCCATGGTCTGCACAGAAGATAGAAACCGTAGCCCCGAGGGACCTCAAAGATTGTGTCCCAGTCACTGCTTACATTACAGAATAACAAACAGTGTGACATGGGAGACTCTAGAACAGTGACAGTGAGAGCCCCCTTCTCAGGTGATTGGACCGCAGATCATGCTTGTCTCCAGCTCTTGCCCCTGGACTGGGGTTATGGGCTGAGATGGCTTGTGTCACAGAAGGGAAGGATGACAAATCTTCCCAATGAATGTGCAAAGCAATGTGAAGTCCATTTTTTCTTCTAAACGTCCAGTTGGTCTGGCTGCTCTTTGAGTTGTGAATAGAGCTCGGAAGGCCATTAAGAGGAAGAGCTGCAGCCCTGGGTGCCTTAGGTTCATTTGATTTTCAGGGCTATGGCCCTAGGAGAGCTACAGAAGGTGATAGATTTCCTCTCTAGGATCACCCAGACTCCAGAACTCTTTGAGCCTTAGGTGTTCTGGGCTATAATTGGTGTATCATAGCTTCAGGCTCACTTCAGCTACTCTGGGGTAAGGAGCTTGTGGTCAAGGCTGATACATCCTGGGTGGTCAAACTGAAGAAAAATGGCCGAGAGCCATTAATGTTGGAGGAGAGGTAGAATTGTTCAAACCGGCCTGTAAAAAACAGATGCTGCCTCTTTGCCTGACTCAACAAAGGCTTCCTGAGGACCAAGAGCCAGGGAGTGGAATTTGTTTTGGGTCCAATAATAGTTTGACATCACCTGTTTCTCTGGAGAGATGTACAGGTCCATAAAAATAGGTATGGAAAAGAAGTAGATATATTTAAGAGAAACCCTCCAGACAGAATGAATTAAACCAATATTTTCAATCAAAAAATTCTAGAGTGAATGCCCTCTGTCAAGTGGGAGAGATTCTGGGAACCCCCTACAGGTGCGAGAGACCATGGCTTCTAAAGGCTGAGGTGAAAGTGAAGTTGAGAAATACATTTGAGTGGCCATGACTAAAAACCCTTAGTGGGAGATTAGGTGGTGGCCTTATGAGACTGAAGTAGCTTCTTTGATTTTGCTGTTGGCATTAAGCTTTAATTTGTTAGATGGGAATTCTTGAGCTGTTCCTACCCCATCGACTCCCAGTAATAATACTAATTTTAGCCTTGGATGATGGCACATTTTTGGAATGCCAGCACTCCATGTTCCATATGTAGAAACACGAAGATCAGTAGTTCAAGTCCAGCCCCAACTGGTTATATAGTGAATCTAAAACCAGCCTGGCCTACCCAAGACCTATCTCAAAAATAACATCAATAATGCTGGTGGTGATAAAACTAATTTAAACAACTATCATTTAAATCTTACATTTAACATTGTCATTCAAATTTTCTCTTTCAGCAGAGAACACAGGATTTGTCTAGTGCCCCAGCTAACTCTCAGGTAAGTACTGACTCTTAGCTACAATCCCTGGAAAGTCCCAGCCTTCACCTTTGTCGCCTCTCCCCTGAAAGGGTCCCTGTCTGCTTGGGTGTGTTGCCCTGGGCGATGAACAAAGATTACCAGATTTGTTCCCCACCCAGACAGGAGGAGCCAGTCTGTGTGCTTGGGCCAGAAGCATCCTACCATGTGTTTCAGCACGTGTTCTCATGTTCTCATCCTACCATGTGTTAGCATGTGTTCTCATGTTCTCATTCTACCATGTGATAGCACGTGTTCTCATGTTCTCTTTCTACCATGTGATAGCACGTGTTCTCATGTTCTCATTCTACCATGTGATAGCACGTGTTCTCATGTTCTCATTCTACCATGTGATAGCACGTGTTCTCATGTTCTCATTCTACCATGTGATAGCACGTGTTCTCATGTTCTCATTCTACCATGTGATAGCACGTGTTCTCATGTTCTCATTCTATCATGTGATAGCACGTGTTCTCATGTTCTCATTCTACCATGTGTTAGCACGTGTTCTCATTCTACCGTGTGTTAGCACGTGTTCTCATGTTCTCATTCTATCATGTGATAGCATGTGTTCTCATGTTCTCATTCTACCATGTGATAGCACGTGTTCTCATGTTCTCATTCTACCATGTGATACCATGTGTTCTCATGTTCTCATCCTACCATTTGTTAGCACGTGTTCTCATTCTACCATGTCTTTCACCACATGTTCTCATGTTCTCATCCTACCGTGTGTTAGCATATGTCCTTATTCTACCATGTGTTAGCACATGTTCTCATGTTCTCATCCTACCATGCGTTAGCACATGTTCTCATCCTACCATGTGTTAGTATGTGTTCTCATGTTCTCATCCTACCATGTGTTAGCATGTGTTCTCATGTTCTCATCCTACCATGTGTTAGCATGTGTTCTCATGTTCTCATTCTACCATGTGTTAGCATGTGTTTTCATGTTCTCATCCTACCATGCGTTAGCACATGTTCTCATGTTCTCATTTTAACATGTGTTAGCATGTATACTCATGTTCGCATCCTGCCATGTGTTAGCACATGTTTTCATGTTCTCATACTACCATGTGTTTCGCCACGTGTTCTCATCCTAACATGTGTTAGCATGTATTCTCATGTTCTCATACTACTGTGTGTTCTACCACGTGTTCTCATCCTACCATGTCTTTTACCACGTGTTCTCATTTATACTAAAGGTGAGGGAAGGAGACAGAGATCCAGATCTCTGGGGTCCCTGGCACAGGGTCTGGAGTGGCAGTGGGCATGGCTGGCTGTGAATGAAAGAAAAAGAGCAAATACGAGAAGAGACAGTGTCTGTAAAAGGCAGTGTGTGGAAAGAACATGTCCCAGTCTGTATCCCAAATGCATGTAGAGCTCAGGAGAAACAGGCCAGGCTTCATGCATAAATCCTAGGTCTGGATCACTCCACTTCCTACAGATAGCTGCCTGCAGAGTAAGTAGATCCTCATGCCTCATGAATTCCCTAAGGTCACTGTGAAGGGCGCCATCAGGAATCCCATCTGGCTAGGACCAAAACCATCACCACTGAACAATTCACAGGGTATTTTTCCTCGGTCACCTTGGATGGTTTTCAAGCATAGGTAAACCATTTGTATTAATTGGGGTTCTCTAGAGTCACAGAACTTATAGAAAGAATCCCTCTATTCATACACACACACACACACATATAAATTTTAAAAATATTTAATAAATATTATATATATATATATATATATAATTTATTGGAATGACTTAAGGGCTGCAATCCAACTAACCCAACCAAGGTTTGTTGTGAATGGAAAATCCAAGAATCTAGTAATTGTTCAGTCCCATGGGGCTGGTGTCTCTGCTGGTCCTCTGTACATGCTGGAACCCTGAAGAAGTAGGCTCCACTCCAGTGCCAATGAAGGGATGGAGGTGCTGACAAGGCAAGGGCAAGCACGTAAAGAAGAACCAATCCTTCTTTCTTCCATGTCTTTATATAGGCTTCCAGCAGAGGGTTTGGACCAGATTATCAATGTGTCTTCCCGCCTCAAGGTCTGGATTAAAGGTGTGTGTCATTCCACCTCAAGATCCAGATCTAAGGCATTCTGTCTTCCTGCCACAATATCTGGATCAGAGATGTGCCTCCATTTCTGGATTGTAGTTCATTCCAGATATAGTCAACTTGACAACAAAGAATAGTCATCAAAATCCACCTCCTGTCAACTGGACACACAATTGTATCTCCTTTGTCATGATTAATTTCCAAATAAAAACAGTGACAAGGTCATAATAATGCCTAAACATAATATAACTATGCCATGTACACTCACAAGCACATTATATGTTAACCTGTGTTGTTGGAGTCTGCTTGTTTGTTCCTGGCTGCTCAGCCCCAAAAAAACCACACAGAAACTGTATTAATTACAACACTGCTTGGCCTATTAGCTTATGCATATTTATAGCTCATTCTTATCCCTTAGATTAACCAATTTCTATTATTTTATATTTTACCATGAGGTTCATGGCCTACCAGCAAGGTCCCAGCTGGCAGCTTGTATCTTTCCCCTCTGGCCACTCCATGATGTCTCTCTGACCCTGCCTTCTTTCTCCCAGCATTCAGTTTAGTTTTCCCTGACTAGCTCTGTTCTGTCCTGCTATAAGCCCAAAGCAGTTTCTTTATTAATTAAGCAATAAAAGCAAAACATAAGCAGAAGGACTTCCTACACCATTTCCCTTTTTCTGTTTAAATGAAAAAGACGGTTTTAACTTTAGCATCGTAAACTTACATATAGCAAAAGAGTTATCAAGCAAGAATTATAGTTACAATATTTATATCTACTTTATCTCTTGTCATAACCAAGGAAAACTATAATTATAACTATCTACTTTTCAACTCCATCAAAGACTCCAGAAGGATATAATATTATCTAAGTTAACAGGAAGCATATTGTAAGCAACTTACAAAACTCTAGAATTGACAGAGACATCTTACTGCCTGGACAGTCACCCAAAATTCTTCTGTACTGTTGGGGCATCCATCTTCAGTCTACAGGTCCATAGTATACAGCAGACTTTTCCATAAAACAGGAAATTTCAAAGACAGTTCCACCTATATTGGCAGTTTGTCAGTCACTTTCTTTTGTGTCCTGCAGAATGTCTGGCAGACTCTTTCATGAAGCAGGAACCCTGAAGGACTATCTCACCTTCTTTAGGCAACTCCAGCAGTCATTTCTCTGTGGATCCTGCATGCCGAGTTTATGCAGCATAACATTAAGCAGTCCAGGCAAGAGCAGTTTCTTGCCCAAATGGCTAACAAACTCCATAAGGAGCCTCTTTGATGCCCATCATCCTCTTGAAGTAGATTGGTGCTGCCAGAAGCAGATGAGTTTCATTGTCATGAGATGTCTTAAGTTAATAATTTAAATATTTTAAATGTCATTTTCTGAAGGTCTCTGAAAGATTTAAAGAAAACCTATCTAACTGAAATAGATCTCTATATATCTAAAAAACCTAACATGACTATAAGCTTGATTACTATAGATGATTATCTATTAACCTTTATTTCTTAATTATGTATTACATTTTTAAATGAGCTGCAAAACACAATATTTTAATCAAGAACAGAAATATATATATACATGTATAACAAAATTGATTTTAAATTTGTATCAATATGCATCTCTATAGCAAACCAGGTCATAATTGCACCTAATATGACATAACTATCCCTCATATAACCACAAACAAATTTTAAATTCAGAATAGGTGGCAATGTCCCTCAGGGGACAATCTATTAGTATTCTCTTAGTTGTTACAACATATGATAAGGATATTGAAAGAACAAATATCTGCACAAATACATTCTTAGCAAAATACATCAGAAGCACTTGTGTTGGTTATAATCCTCATTTCTGCAACTGATCACGTGGCCTTAGATGATCTTTAGATCTGCTTTCCTCTACTACCTAGTCTGTATTTCCTCCACCTGAGGAAAGCATGACAACAGATCTTAGCTCTTTTTACCAGAAAAAATGATCCATACCTTTGTTCCTCATGGGTCTGTGCTCTTTGTCATCTTGCCTGGATTAGGTTGCTGTAATTTTCCATTAACTTTAATCATAGGATACGGTAGCACTAAGAGATGCCCTAAAGTATCTCCTTCTGTCCAGACATAATCCTTCTTACTGCCTTGGTGAACAGAAGCCCATGTTGTTGAGCCCAGGCATAACCTCATCTCAGTTATCATGGCCTCTTCATTCAAGGGCCCATTGAGCAATGACAGGAATATCTTGGGAAAGAGACTAACCACTACCTGATAATTGAACTCATCCTTAGCTAAAGTCACTTTCTGATGGGCATTTACATGGGACACAAGTATCTTTGCATCCTTTGCCCATTTGGAGAGCTCTATCCACATACTTCTTTCCCAGATGTCTTTCTCACCAGTTTTCCAGTCATGCTCTTTCCAAGTCCCTGACTATTCATTGACTACAGCCCAGGAATCAGTGAACAATTGCACATCTCTCCAAACAAACTGCAGTGGCATGTGTACTGCCTGAAGTTCTGTCCACTGTGAAAATTTTCCTTTACTAGTATCTCTCAGGGTTTGTTGCAAGGAGGGCCCCCTTGTTCATCCCAGCTGCCCAGAACTGAAATAACCACACAGAAACTGTATTAATTTAATCACTGCTTGGCCCATTAACTCTAGATTCTTATTGGCTAACTCTTAGATCTTAATTTAACCCATTTCTATTAATCATGTATCACCATGAGATCATGGCCTATCAGCAAAATTTCAGCATGTCTATCTCCAGTGGCGGATCCATGGCGTTCCTTGACTCTGCCCTTCTTTCTCCCAGAATTCAGTCCAGTCCTCTCCACCTACCTAAGTTCTGTCCTATCAACAGGTCAAGGTAGTTTCTTTATTCATTAATGGTAATCACAGCACACAGAGGGGACTCCCACATCAAGGGTTGTTCCAGGAAGGGGTTGTAATGCTGCAGCTGCCCCCTTCTGGTTAGTGCCTGCATAATATGCAGAACCATCAATAAACCAGACCCTAGTCTTTTCTTTTTTAGTCAGCTGATCATAGGGAACCCCTATAAGGCTATAGGTGCATGCTTGGCAACAGACAGCATTGTAACAGGAATAGAAACCATAGGCATTTGGGCAACTTGTTCTTCTCTTTTTTTTTCAAGACAGGGTTTCTCTGTGTAACAGCCCTCACCATCCTGGAACTAACTCTGTAGACCAAACTGGCCTTGAAATCACAGAGTTCTACCTGCCTCTGCCTCCCAAGTGCTGGGATTAAAGGCATACACCGCCACCACCACCCAGCTACAGCTTCTTTATGGAACTTGCTTGTGCCTTCAGGACCTGTTCAGGTGCAATCACGTATATACTACTTCCATTTGATAACAGATTGCTCCTGTGAACCTCTTACTTTATGACTTGATGGGCTCAATAACACTCATCTCATGATGAGAATTTCAAGCCACATGGTAACTTGGTGGCCCATTGTCAAATGTTCAGTCTCCACGAAGGCCTAACGGCAGGCCAAAAGCTTTCCTTCAAAGGAATAGTTGTCTGCAGGTGATGGTAGAACCTTGTTCCAAAATCCCAAAGGTCTTCTGTGATTCATCTATAGGGATCTGCCAAAGGCTCCAAACAACATCCCTCTCTGCCACTGACACCTCAAGTACCATAGGGTCTGCTGGATCATAAGGTCCAAGTGATAGAGCATCCCAGACCCGCTGAAGAGCCTTCTCCTCTTCCAGGCCACCCACAAAGACAGCAACTTTCTGAGGCACTTGGTATATGGGCTGAAGTATAACACACCCAAGGATCTGGATCTTCAGGATCCAGATAGGCCCACTAAATGTCATGCTTCTTTCTTGATGGTGGGAGGAACTAGGTGCAATAACTTATCCTTCACCTTAGAAGGAATATCTTTGCATGCCTCACACTACTGAATTTCTAAGAATTTCATTGAGGTAGAAGGTCCTTGAATTTTGGCTGGATTTATCTCCCATCTTCTAGCACACATATGTTACCAATGAGTTCAAAGTGGTTCCTGCTCACTGGTCCAATTATTATAATGTTGTCAATATAGTGCACCAGTGTGATATTTTTTGGAAGAGACAAACAAGATCCCTTCTAACTAAGTTATGACACAGGGCAGCAGAGTTATTACATCCCTGAGGTAAACTGTAAAGTTATACTGTTGGTTTTGCCAACTGAAAGCAAATTGCTTCTGGTTGTCCTAATTGACAGGTACCAAGGAAAAGGCATTATAGGTGTCTTATTGGGGTTCTTTCTCAGGGGAATCTGGTTACCCTTTCATTAAAGATGTTCTGGATCTGCAAAGTAGCTCAAGTGTAGAAACTGATTCACTGGCCTGTTGAAGGAAGGTCACTTGTTAGTCCTGGCTGCCCAGAACTGAAATAATCACACAGAAACCATATTATTTAAATCGCTGCTTGGCCCATTAGCTTTAGCTTCTTATTTGCTAACTCTTACATCTTAATTTAACCCATTTTTAGTAATCTGTGTAACACCACAAGGTCATGGCCTGCCAGCAAAGTTTCAGTGTGTCTGTCTCTGGCGGAGGCTCATGGCTTCTCTATTGACTCCTCCTTCTTTCTCCCAGCATTCAGTTTAGTTTTCCCCACCTACCTAACTTCTGCCCTGCTATAGGTTCAAAGCAGTTTCTTTATTCATCAATGATAATCACAGCATACATAGGGAAATCCCATATCACTGGCCAGGATTGCCTTTTGCCATGACCCAGTGTAGCCTTCCTTTTAAATATTTAAGGATTTTTTGACTTAAAGAGGTCAAACAGAACTGCAGTAGGTTTCTTATCTGTTTCATGCCTGGAAGAACCATGATTGATTGGCCAGTACCAAAGATCCATATGAGTAATGCCACTGTAAAACTCACTGTAAAGCTGTGCTGACCATTATAGGTTCAGCCATTATGAACATTGTTTTGTCTACACTGCCCCTTGTGATAGCTATAGTCACCTGGCAATAGTCTCTGAAGACTCAGTGCTGTGAACTGTTCCAATTAAACTCATTGCATTTAATTTATCCAGTTGAGCAGCAGCATCTCCAACCCAAAGGTCTGGTACCAAAAAAAAGGGTGACAACAAAACTCTTCAAATGCACTGATGCCCCTCCCACCATTTTGCATCTTATAGGATTTTGTGAGGGGCATATCTTCTGGGCCTTTCCATTGTGGAGGATTAGGTTCCTCACAGTGGACCCATCTTGGCATTGTAGTTTCCCTGAGCCTTAAAATCCCTTCATCAACACTAAGCCAAGGGATATCAGTCATCTCCAACTCCTCTTCAGTAGGTCAGCTTTTGATAAATGCTTCAGTCAACCATTCAAACAAGCTTTTGACACCTATATTATTTTATGAGAGATTCCATATTAAACCTAGAATCTCCACTCAGTGGGCCCCTACCAATAAACTCAGCTAGATCCAGTTTTATGTTCCTTCCACCATTATCCCACACCTTTAAGATCCATATCCATACACATTCCCAAGATTTCTGCTTGAATGAATTAGCAAAATCCGTAAGCTCCTTAGTAGTGTAGCACATTTTTTTCATGGACTACACTTTCTATATCTGCTCTAGGAGTCTGCTTTGCCTTGAGTCTGATTATAGGATTAAAGGCAATTACTGGTAGGCCTTGAGGGACATCAGTATTGTCTTTCTTGGCATTTCAGAGAAAGTCCCTGCTGGTTTAGCAGACAATGAAGGACTTATTACCTCAGTAAAAGGTGAAAGGGTGGGGTTGAGAGTATACTCCTTCAGGTGAGATAAACCCTTGAGAATCTGAGGGTTCAAAGTTTTCAGCTTCAGTAGAGTCCTCCCACACATCTCCACCCCAAGACATAGGATCCCATTCTTTACCAATTGACATCCTTACTTTTTATGCTGACCCTCTGAGACTGAGACTTGAATTCAGACTCTAATTCAGGCAACCTTGTAATAAGAGATTCAGTTTGCCCACAACTTGAACTCTGTGGCTACTGGCAGGAAGATTCTTTTCCATGGCACACTTAGAAACTTTTAGACTATTTATTCACATCTGGAGCAGGTCAGCTTTAAATTCATTGTCCTCCACTGTATTCTGAAATTGGTTAATTTTATCATGGAGCTCATTCCTATTCTCTTATCAGTTTATCCAGGGATGCAAAGAGCAACCAGCCAGCAGCATCATTTATCTTATTTTTCCCCAAACTGTCCAAAGTTTCATACATAGGGTCACCAAATCCTTTGACACTCACAATTGTTTAATCTAGATAGTCAAGAACATTTATATTTTTAAGTTTGTGATAGAGTTCACACTATGGGCTTTCAGTACTTTCTGAGTTCCCCAGGAGATGGAGTGCCTGTGGAGATGTTAACCTATTTCAGATACTTAGAAGATTCATCTTTCTACTTCTCTTCTTGTAGAACCACTCTGGTACCAAAATCTGTATTAGTCAGGGTTCTCTAGAGTCATAGAATTCATGGAAAGAATCTATCTATCTATCTATCTATCTATCTATCTATCTATCTATCAACCTATCCATCCATATATATATATGATATCATATATATATATATCCGTCTGCTTATCTATGTATCTACACATAAAGGGACTTTATTGGAATGACTTACTGACTACAGTCTAACTAATTCAACATGGGCTAGTTGTGAATGGAAAGTCCAAGAATCTAGTAGTTGCACAGTCCCATGATGCTGGGTATCTCAGCTGGTCCTTTGTAAATACTAGACCCTCAAAGAAGTAGGTTCCAGTGCCAGTGAAGGAATAGATGTGCTGGCACGGCAAGGGCAATCAGGAAAAGAAGAATGAATGATCTCTTCCTTCTTCCATTTTCCTTATATAGGCTTCCAACAGAAGCTGTGGCCCAGATTAAAGATGTATCTTGGCCTTAAGATCTGAAATAAATGCGTGTGTCATTGTGTCTCAAAATCCTGATCAAGGACATGTTGTCTTCCTGCCTCAAGATTCAAATCAAATATGTTCTCCATTTCTGGACTGTAATTCATCTCAGATATGGTCAAGTTGCCAAGCAAGAATAGTCTCCCTAATCCTTCCAGTCCTGTCAATGTTCTGCGCTCACCAGCATTTTTGTATTTTGCAGATCTTGGTAAACAAAACAAAATTTTAAATAAACTTAATAATTAGTGTTCTGAGGACAAGGAACTGGATGGATTTGGGAAGTGAGAGGTAGCAGAGAAGCAGGATCTGAGGTGTATGGAGCACGTTTTCTAAAATGGAAATGTCGAAGAAAGAGAAGGGCACAGTAGGACAATGGCTACAGTTTAAAGGGATGAGTGCATCTAGGTGCCTCTAGGGGGTCCCAGAGGAGACATTGCTGAGCATTAGGACATGTAGGGGTACAGAGGAGAGATGAGACACCCTAAAACTGAGGACACAAAGGGAAACCTGCAGCAGGAGAGTGCCTCTGATCATATGGATGGCCAAGGATGGAAATCTAAGGAACGCCAACCTTGTGTCTGGAGGAGGAAGGAGAAGGCCCCAGGAAGGAAAGTGGTCCAGTAGTTTGGGTGATAGAGCAAAACCAACAAGACTGATGCCTCAGGTCAGGCTTCTCCTAAAGGCAGGGATGGTGGAGGGCACAGAATGGTTGATCCTCCCACCTTGCCTACTTCTTTTCTTCCCATCACTCATTCAGTGGTGGACCAGTCCTCAGGCCAGTCTCATATTTGTCCCTCAGACAGCCACAAGAAGAAAAATTTTCCCAACAGCCCATGGACTACATGGGAGATTTTTCTTTCACTTCTCCTTTCCTTCCCTCTCTTCTTTCTTAATTATTTTTTGAGATAGGATCTCATGTGGGCTCAAATGACTTCAAACTCACTATGTAGCCAAGCATGGCCTTGAACTCCTGATCCTCCTGTCTCAACTTTCCAGTGCCTAGATTCCTGGAATGCTCCATCATGTCTGACACGGGAGTTTTCTATGTGGGCATAGAGTCACTACCCAGTTCTCCACCTGTCACCATTCTTCCTGAAGGTGGCACCAGTAACCCATATGCTCCTGTACACGAGCACTCATACACTTTCTGGTTCCTGTGTTGACACTGACCAATAGGAAAGCCCCACCAGCTTCCCAAGGGAGGTTGTGAGGGAAGAAGGTAAGCCAGGCCATGGTGGTCAGGAGAATCTTGCAGCCTGACTGACTATTAGTCACAGTACTTCTTTGTTTATGCAGAACTTAGTAATCAGGCATATATTCATGTTGTTCCAAAACATAGAGCTTATCATATTTGTTTTGGGACATGTGTTTTAGTTTCTTTTGCTCATCTTTTAGTCATCATTCATAGACAGAACAGAGTTATCATTTCCATTCATTATCTCTCATATTTTGACATCATTAAAAAACAGTTATTTTTATTCATTAACCATATAATTCAATTTTTAAGAATCTAGAGGCATCCCAAGAAAAGTCTTCAGGCCTAAACTGCTGCAGGTATTATTCAAATTCTGGTTTAATACAATGCTTATATTTTATATTTCTATATTTGTCTATATGTCTAATCCTGGCATTTGGTTGTTCCTTGGTCACACTACACCACAGTGACTCTGTATGTGCAAACTTTTCTAAGAAAGGAGATCCTAACATCTCATTCTTTTTATCAACACTTTAGTCCATACTTTGACAATCAATATAACTGCAGATAATCTAAGTTTATTGCTGTATATGCCATGTAATTGTCTGAGTGTACAGTGGGAAGAGGCTTGCAATCTGATCTGTGGCCCAGATCACTCCTCTAGCCCACCAAATTTTGTTGACCTTTTGAAGGTTACTTTGCTTTGGTTATCTTGGTCCCGAGTAACTACAGGGACAGATGCTTCAACAATATCTCATATCCTCATAAAGAGACCTCTGGTTTTTTTTCTGTACATCACAACTTCAAGGAAGACCTTGGAGGTAGATAAGGATATCTCCTTAAAAACAGGAGGGGTACTATGTTCAAGACTTTCCTGGGGAAGTTTAGAAGCAGTACTCCTGGGAGAAGGCATAAATGATTCATAAAATATTTTTCATCAATCCAATATCCCCAATATGTGTTGTCTGAGGTTTTCTGTCCTGCCCAATTCCCCCAGTCATTAAGCCCCAAAGAAATCACACAGAGATTTACATTAGTTATAAACTGATTGGCCTAGTATCTCAGACTTCTTATTTACTTATTCTTGTAACTTATATTAGCCATTATTCATGTCTATGTTAGCCACGTGGCTGGTACCTTATTCAGTGAGGCCGTCACATCTTGCTTCTTCTGTGGCTGTGCCACAGCTGCAGACTAGGACTTCCTTCTTCCCAGAATTCTCCTGTTCTCATTGACCCACCTGTACTTCCTGTCTGGTTGTCCCAACTATACTTCCTGCCTGGATACTGGCCAATCAGTGTTTATTTAAAATATAATTGACAGAATACAGACCATTGTCCCACACAAAATATGTACAATTATTAAAAGCCTCTTAAATACACAACAGGTGGAGATAAAACTCAGAGGTGGCATGGTGGCCATTATGTGGCCCAGCTTTGCTTTTGCTGTTCCCATCAAGATGTGACTGTGCCAAATTTGACTAAAGGTTCTCTGTGTTAGGCCTGGCAAGAAGTCCAATCTCTATTGATTTGGGAAGGTTTTTCTCTTTCATAGAACAGAGCTCTCCTTTATGCTTCAAGAAAATGATGGCAGAGCTTTGGTCTCTGTCTCAGTTTCCTTTTCCTGTGGCTATGATAAAATACCCTGGCAGAGGCAGCTTAAGGGAGGACAGGCTTAACAGACTCACAGTTCTAGGCTCCAGGTCATCCTTGCAGGGGAGTCGAAGTGGGAGAAACATAAAACAACTGTCCCATCACATCCACCACCAGGAGCACAGAGCAATGAGTTAATGAATGTTTATGATCACTGCACTTTCTCCACGCACACATTCCAGGAACCCACAGTGGGCAGGGTTAACTGTAATTAATATACTCTCAATTAGACATTCTCAGAGGTTCACAAATAAAACCCTCACAGTCTCCACCCTGGGTGGTTGCCATGACTACACTCCTTGGATTTTAGAGATGGTGACTCCAGGCCTTACATGCACATTTTCTTGGGTCGTGTGGAATCTTCTACAAGATTCCAACAGCCATAGAGTCCTTTGCTTTGTACCCACTTGGCTGGTCATCTGTACTCATACCCTGACTTCTCAGAGTCCCCACCACAGGCTCAGGGCTCTCTAGGTACAGAACCCAGTGTCTAAAACACTTCTCTGCAGACCCTTTCTTCAATTCATTGCATGTTCATGGCTCAGTTACAGGATGTGGTATTCTCTTAGTTTACTCCATCAAATTGGATTCCCAGTACATCTCCCTTTGATGAGTTGATGCCATTGCTATGTGGAAAAATGGACTTAATATTTTATTTCAGAAACTCATTTTTTGTATATGATAGAAAAAATTTTCAGATTATGTAAAATCTTGTTTTGTTGCTAGTCTTTCTGTGTCAGGATCTTTGGTTTCCCAAGGAAGATTGTTTTGGGATTGGTTCATGGCTCCCTTCAATCAAACTTCACTGAAGAGCACCAAGTCTTGTTCTGCAATTTACATTCCAAGGTGTTCCACAGTGTCTCAGGAAGAAGCATCCATGCCCCTGCAGGTTCATGCAAAGGCTTCACGTTGAGGATTGCCACAGTAGTGGCTCTGTGGGTCTCATCGCTCAGTGATGTAAATGTTCTACTTTCTACATGCAGAACTCAGATGAATGCGAGGTGTGCCAGAATGTAGGATTGCTCTTCTGCTGTGACACTTGCCCCAGAGCCTTCCATGAGGAGTGTCACATCCCTGTAGTAGAGGCTGAGAAGTAAGTGAGTTGTGGTCCCTCTCTGTCTTCTCCTAGACACCCTTTCCTTGTCACACACATTACCCTTGAAGATTGTGAACTTATGCCTCAACAGGGGGTAAGCAAGAGCTCTTACTAAAAGACACCAAACAGGAAGAAGCAGAGAGCTGTTTCTAGATGCCGCCAGCAAGAGGTTAATGTTCTCTGTGTTAGGGTTGATTTCTCCTCTGATACAAAGGCTAGACCCTTTGTCTGCACACTAACTACTACTACCTTTTCCTCAAAGTTGTTCACCAGAGCCCCTCGTGCAAAGGATTGAGAGTGGCATATGCCAAGTTCTTTTGTACTTATTCATGAAAGAAGGAAACATGACCACTACCCACATTTAACCAGGTAGATATGGAGCAATCAAAGTCTAAAGTTCCCAGAATTTGTGGAAGACCGTTTTTTGTGTACAGACCTAATAGCCTGGCCTCTCTGCTTCCCACCAGCCACCATAAATCCCACTTTTTCCAAGGACTGGATCCTACCACAACTGTGATAAGAGCACTGGCAGCTTAAGATCCCACATGGGGTCCCCCAGAGCCTGGGGACCTCTCCCCGAGATGACACCATCAGCCATTCTGAAAGCACAATGACAGGCATAGAACAGTGGCTGTTTTCAGTCTTGTCCCCTCCTCACTTCATGTCCAACTTTTCAGGACACCATGGAGTTGCATTTTCTGCAGGATGCAGTCCTTAGGAAGCCAACAGACTCATCCGGAATCTGAGGTACTGCAGAGGCAGATGGCGCCCCAGGAGCAGTTGGTGAGTCCCTGTGATCCCCACACTTTTGCCTTTCCCCTGGAAGAGCACAAACAGGCTTGGGGACAGAAGAACAGCAGCAATGGAGCCTGCTCTTTCAAGCCACACTCCATCACGCTGCTGTCACAATACAACCCATTGGCATAAAAACTAACTCAGCCTTTATAAGTCTGTAATCAAGAGACACTCATGTTGGGGCACATTCCAGATATGTCTGAGTGGTGCCTTCCTCCTGGGTATGTGTATGGATTCTGCCTTAGTAAGTCACTTTGATTGAGTCTCCTTTTCTTGTAGAAGTGTGAATTTGTCCTCTTGAGAATCTACTGCTGTTCTGAGAGTTCCTTTTTTTCCAAGATGCCATATTATTTTTATGTAAGTAATGGTGATGAGCCCTCCCATCACTGGGAACTATGATGTTACATGAATGTGAGGGCCATTTGTGGAATTGGGATCACAATCTCCCAGGACCACAGACTCTGTTGTTTCTGTGGACTTTCTGGGGCCCTGTGGAAGGTAAGCTGAGCCATGTCTGTCACTCTCCCATTGTTATTTCTGTCATCAGTTTAGAGAGATGTCTGTGGGTATAATGGAACCTATGTGGTTGGACTTGATCAAGAAAAAGCTTAAAGGGAAAGAATACTTCCACGTGAAAGAGTTTGTGCAAGACATGAGGCTCATCTTCCAGAACCACAGGACCACGTTCAAGGTCAGCATCCCTCTCTGCCTGCATCTCATTTTCTTTCCTCTGGGTTGATTACTCTTTCCCTAATTTCTGGTACCTGTAATAAGGTTGCATAAGCAAGAAGTCTAAGAGTGCCCGACACAGTGGGGCATGCCTTCAAAGGCTGAGGCAGGAGGATTGTCTTGTGTTCAAAGCCTGACTTGTCTACAGTGTGAGACCCTATCTCAAAGGAAAAAAAGTCCGGAAGTGAACAATATTTTTTCGATTTAATATGTAGACTGTGTTACAGTAACAGAAAGGTTGCCAGCACCACAGAGCTCTTTTCCTTCCCAGTCTATAAGGGTAGAGGACCAGAAAGAGGACAATTAAGCTGCATGTCCCCAGACAAGGACATTTATATCTATTAATTGATTGATCTTTTTAAAAATATATGCTCTTCTTTTTTTTTTGTTTGTTTGAAAATACATGTATTTTAAAATACATGTTGCCAGACTTTTTTGGCCCACCAGCTCCCAAATAATGACTTGGAGACTTATTCCTAGTTTTGAAAGCTTGACATTAGCTTAGGTCTTTTTCCCCACTTGCTCTTAAAGCTTAAATTATTAAAGATTGAATTATTAAAGATTAAATTATTAATTTATGTTCTGCCATACAGTTTATTACCTCTCCTCAGTAATGTGAATCCGACTTCCTCTGCATCTGGCTGGAGAATCCCTCGGCTTTCTCATTCCCATCTCTTCCCAGAAGTCCCACCTATCCTCTCCTGACTAGTTGTTGGCCATCCAGCTCTTCATTAAGCCAATCAGAAGGCACCTTAAGTAGCTGAAGTAATACAGAGACACATCTTCAGAGTGTAAAAAAAGATTATTCCGTAACACTAGGTGTGATGGCACAAGATTTTAATCTCTCTGTGTGTGTATGCACATGCATGTATATGCATTTAGCAGAAATGTCACAGTGTATGTGCATGTGAGTGTAGTCAAAGACCTCAGATCCCCCAAAGCTAATATTATAGCAGCCTGCATGATCACCAAGTTGTTTCTCTAGATCCTAGTTGTCTTAGTTAAGGTTTCTATCATTGTGAATAGACACTATGAGCATGCAATTTTTATAAAAGAAAACTTATTTGGAGCTAGCTTACAGTTGCAGAGGTTTAGTCCATTAACATCATGGTGTATGATGTGCAGGCAGACATGGTGTTGGAGAAGGTGCTGAGAGTTTTACATGTTGATCCACGGCAGCAGAAAGAATCTGTGTCTAACTGGGTGTATCTTGAACATAGGAGACCTCAAAGCCATCCCACAGTGACACACTTTCTCCAACAAGGCCACATCTATTCCAATAAAGCTACAACTCCTAGTGGTAGTAGTACCACTCCCGGTGGCGACCATTTTTTGGAAAACTTCACACTAGTTTAAATATATATATATGTGTGTGTTTTATGGACATGTGTGATGTGTATGTATGTATACATGGGTAAGCGTATGTTCATGTGTAAATGCAGATGCATGTGTGTCATACTACACATGAGGATCAAGTTAGAGGGCAACTGTGGGTGCTTTTCATATATCACCTTGTTGACACAAGGCAATCCATTTGTCATCACTGTAGAGTGTTGGAATTACAGATGTGTGTTACTGCATAAAGCTTTCCATGGGTTTGGGGGATCTGAACTCAGGTCCTCACACTTGTGTGGCGAGCATTGACACACTGAGTCAACTCCCCAATCTGAAAATTTTCTGCTTGTTTCTTTATATAGACAAGATTCTCAGAAATAGCAAAGTCTGAGTTACCTTACATGTGACTGGACCATGAAGTTAACAGATTCCATCAGAGGGTAGACGTGCTGAGGAAATGGTTCTCTCACTGATAATGAGCACCATCATTCTTGCCTTTGTTGTTTTCTAGGACCTCAACTTTGGCCAAATGGGACTTAGACTGGAGTCTGAGTTTGAGAAGAATTTCAAGGAAGTGTTTGCTATTCAGGACACAAATGAAAACAGTTGACTGATGTCACAGATGCTGCTGGTGTGCTAGCACCATGTCCTTTTCCTGTCAGGTCTTCCCATCTGCAGCAGTGAACGTTCTTTACTGACGCCATCATATCCAGAGGATTTTCTGGGTCACATGGGGACAGCTGCAAATGGGAGTCACACTTCCAGGTCTTGTGGTCCATCCCCCTGCCTCCAGCGGGAACAAAGGGTGTGATAGATTGCTATTCTTTGCTCCCCAAGGATCTAGGCTAGAGGCAGTCTCCAGATGGCCTGGCCCTACTTCCCCTGTGACACATATGTTCCTGACAGCCCTTCATAATTAACCACAATTCTCCAAGATGTCAACTCATGTGGTGAGACACTCCTGTATTCCCAACCCTTGGAATGCTGAGGCAGGAGGATAGCTGCAAATGTGATGCCAGCCTGGGCTACATCGTGAGTTTCAGTGACTCTGGTAATAAAGCAAGGTCCTAGTTCAAGAGCAAACAAACAATTCACCAAATAAAATTTTAAAAAGGCCTTATATAGTGGTATATTATTTGTGTTTTAATAAATAAAGTTTGCCTTAAGATCAGTGCAAAGCAGCCACACTAATCAGTTATTCATACAGGCCAGGCAGTGGTAGCAAACATCTTTGATCCCAGCAGCCACAGCAGTTAGCCATAGACACTGGGCGGTGGTGCACACCTTTAATGCCAGCAACAGAGGGGAATATAAGATGGAAGGAGACAGGTTTCAGTCTCAGTCTCTATCTGAGGATATGTAGAGGTAGGATTGTCCATTTTAGTCTGAGGTAGAGGTAAGAGCCAGTGGCTGGCTGCTTGGCTTTTCTGATCCTCAGGTTGAAGCCCAATGTCTGTCTCTGGGTTTTTATGATTCATGCTACATTTGGTGCCAGCACTTGGCATACAAATTCACAATAAAGCCGTTTGCCTGTGGCATTATAGTCACTGGAATAGACCAGAGCTACAACTGGCCAGAGTCACTGCCCTGCCAGCTAGGTTTTTCTTTTTTCCTTTCCTGGAGGGCTCTCCCTGAACTCCCTTCTTGGGCTGCTACCAAACTAGGTGGCTGCCTTGAAATCCAGTCAGGCTTTTACTGTTGTACACAGCAGCAATCAGCCTCACATCTTCATCAACATCATCAGCAGTTTTGGAAAGACAACTGGGAGTTCTTAAAGAGAGGAATTAGTTAAAAGAAAGAGTTTTTTTTTTTAAACACATTAAAAAGTGGGAAACACCATTACATTGGAGGGATTTGTGTCTCTGTATGATAATATGCTAGACAGTTTGAAAATGGAATGATCAGATGGGAGGATCTCTAATTTAGATGGGATTCATGCAATATCAATTATAAACATTATCAGATTTATCATTTTGCCTTATCACTAAAAAGTTGGTTAATCTGAATGCTAAGATACAGACCTTAGAAAAACTTAATAAAACAGGCCACAGAGATATTCAAATCAAGACAGAGGAATTTAATGAAGAATTAATTTCAGCATTGCATTGTAAGAATAGAGAGGAACAGCCTAATATTTTCAAACAACCAACCTTAATATATCCAGTAACCTTACAGGAATTCCAAATGGCAGAGGTTCTGTTAACAGCTAGCTGGACTCCTGTACCAATGTTAGATTTAAGGAGATTCAAGGAAGCAATAGTCTCAAATGGCATGCATTCACCTTTGTGAAGCAAATATTAACCTCATGGTCAGTTTGCAATAGAATTATCACTAATGCCTGGATAGAGTTGGTTAAAGCTGTTTTAGAGCCTGTTCCACAATTACAATGGAGTAACTGGTTCAGAGAAGAGGCTAAGACTATTGAACAACAGAGAAAAGCTAGAGGTATAGAAAACCCCTAAGATCAAATACCTGGAAAAGGAGGTGATGCTACTATAGAAAGACAAGCTGTATATGATGATCACACCCTGGTTTTATTCCATGCAGCTTTAAATGCTTGGGGCAGAATTGAAGAAGGAGAAAAAAAAGATTAAAACATTTACTAAAGTCATACAGGGCCCAAAAGAAACTTTCAGAGATTTGTTACAAAGATTGAGATCAACAATAAATAGAATGATACCAAATTTAGAAGTTAGACAAATAATAATTGAACCTCTGGCTTTTGAAAATGCTAATTCTCTATGCGAAAGGATAATTAGGCTGCTAAAGCCAAGGTCAGCACCTTTGGAGGGATGGTTTCAAGATACAATTAATATTGTATCCCATGACCATGATGGTGCATGGTAGGAAAGAGGTGATTTCCAGAGATTTGAGAAAAACTTGAAATGTCAAATGTTATAATTGTGGCAAAAAAAGTTCACCTTAAACAGGTTTGTAGACAGGATGTTACTAGAAACAATTTTTTAAAGAATAATCCATTCAGAATTCTCCTCCCTTCTGGTTTTTGCAGAAGGTGTGGCAAAGGCAGGCATTGAAGTAATGAATTTATTTCAACAAGGGATAGTCAAGGTAATCCTTTGCCATTGGGAAAATCCATGAGGGGCCTCTAGCCAGCCCCTATGTCAAAGTGGGTTCAGTCATTTCCTGCCATCATAAAGGAATCTCCTTCCCAGAGCAATTTAAAACCCTAATGTCTATTGTAAGAAACCATACTGCTCTGGATGATAGACTGGCTATAGAAGAGAGAACAAAAAATTCAGGAGAAAGAAACCAGGAAATGAGTATTTTGGCAAACTTCTATAAAGAAAAAAAGACCAAAATTAAAATTACAAATAAATGACATTGTCATTGAAGGTCTGTACACAGGTACAAATGTAATAATAATTTCATCAGAATCTTGGCATCCAAATTGGCCTCTTCAGGAAGTAAATGTTCAGTTTCTAGAGATCAAGACTTATCTCAGGTAAAGCAGAGCACAAGATAGGTTGAATGTATAGGGCCGGAAGGACAGAGGAGAATATTAAAACAGTATGTGGCTAACATAGCAATGAATTTGCAGGGATGTGACTTGCTACAGCAATGGAATGCTCAGGTTAATATTCCCCCAATCTTACAATCAAACAAACCATAAATTAACATATGTTTCTGTGAATATATTACAAGATATTATAAAGAACAGTCACTGACTCTTCAGGCTGTACAAAATCAGGGCACAACCAGTTGCTAATCTTCTAAAGACACCAACAGCTCTACCTTTAAAATGGTTATCGGAGCATTATGCAGACATTAAAGAGACCACAGATGCCAGCCCAGAATATTATACCCAGCAAAACTTTCAATCACTATAAAAGTACAAAACAAGATATTCCATGACAGAACCAGACTTAACTGATACCTAGCCACAAACCCAGCCCTACACAAAGTACTACAAGTAAAACTCTAACCCAAGGAAATTGACCACATCAACAAAAACACAGACAATAGATCATCTCACAGCAGCAAATCACAAAGAAGGAGAAAACACACAAAATAACATCACCAACAATGAAAACTAAAATAACAGGAGATAGCTATCACTCATCATTAATATCTCTTAATATAAATGGACTCAACTCACCTATAAAGAGACACAGGCTGACAGATTGGATATGAGAACAGAATCCATCCTTCTTCTGCATACAAGAAACACACTTCAACTTCAAAGACAGACATTGCTTCAGAGTAAACATTGGGGAAAAAATTTCCAATCAAATGGACCTAAGCAAAAGCTTGTGTAGCTATCTTAATATCTAACAAAATAGGCTTCAAACTAAAACCAACAAAAGAGACAAAGAAGGACATTTTATATTAGTCACAGGAAAAATCCTTCAAGAGGAAATCTCAATACTGAACATCTATGCCCCGAATACAAGGGGACCCTTGTATGTAAAATAAACACTTCTAAAGCTTAAATAAAACATTAAACCCTACACACTAATAGTGAGAGAGCTCCACACTACACTCTCACCACTAGACAAGTCTGTCAGACAAAAAATTAACAGAGAAATAAGGGAACTAACAGATGTTATGACTCAAACGGACTTAACAGACATTGATAGAACATTTCATCCAAACGTAAAATAATATACATTCCTTTCAGCACCTCATTGAACCTTCTTAAAAACTGACCACATACTAGGTAACAAAACAAACCTCAACAGATACAAAAAAATTGAAATAACCCCACGTACCTTATTGGATCACCATGGCTTAAAACTAGAATTAAACAGTAACACTAGTTTCAGAAAGCCCACAAACACATGGAAATTAAACAATGCTCACATAAATCATCAATGGGTCAAGGAAGAAATAAAGGAAGAAATTTAAGACTTCCTAAAATTCAATGAGAATTACCTCACAAAATAGCCAAATTTATGTGACACAATGAAAGCTGTGTTAAGAGGAAAGTTCATAGCACTAAATGTCTACATAAAGGAGTTGGAAAAATTCCAACTAAATTAACAGAACATTTGAAAACTTTGGAACAAAAAAGGAAACTCACTCAGGAGAACTAAATGGCAGGAAATAATCAAATTGAGAGGTGAAATCAACAAAATAGAAACATAGGAAAAATACAAATCAATGAGACAAAGAGTTGATTCTTTGGGAAAATTAATAGACAAGCTTTTATCCAAACTAACCAAAAGGCAGAGAAGAGAGAGAGAATATCCAAATTAACAAAATCAGAAATGAAAAGGCAGACATACCAACAGACATGGAGGAAATCCAGAGAATCATTAGGCATATTTCAAAAACCTGTACTCCATAAAATTGGAAAACTTAAAGGAAATGGACAACTTTTTGGATAAATATCACTTACCAAAATTAAGTCAAGAACAGATAAACAAACTAATTAGACCTATAACTGCTAAAGAAATAGAAACAGACATCAACAGTCTCCCAACCAAAAAAAACAAAACAAACCACAAACCCAGAAACAGATGGTTTCAGCTCAGAATTCTACAAGATTTTCAAAGAACTAATAGCAATACTCCTCAAATTGTTCCACACAATAGAAACAGAAGAAACATTGTCAAACTCTTTTTATGAGGAGACTACAAATACCCTGATACCCAAACCACATACAGACATTACAAAGAAAGAGAATTACAGACCAATCTCACTCATGAACATTGATGCAAAATTACTTAATAAAATACGCAAACCAAATCCTAGAACACATCAAAAAATCATCCACCATGATCAAGTCAGCTTCATCCCAAAGATGCAGGGCTGGTTCAACATATGAAAATCTATCAATGTAATCCATCATATAAATAAACTAAAAGAAAAAACCATATAATCATTTCATTAGATGCTGAAAAAGCATTTGACAAAATCCAATACCCCTTCATGATAAAGGTCTTGGAGAGATTAGGGATAAAAGGAACATATCTAAATATAATAAAAGCAATATACACTAAGCCAACAGCCAACAAAAATTAAATGGAGAGAAACTCAAAGCAATTCCACTAAAATCAGGAACAAGACAAGGCTATCACTCTCTCCATATCTCTTCAACTTAGTGCTTGAAGTTCTAGGAATAGCAATAAGACAACAAAAGGAGATCAAGGGGATTTAAATAGAAAAGGAAGAAGTAAAACTTTTGTTATTTGCAGATGATATGATAGTGTACATAACTATTTTGGTTCCCATCGATGGCAGTAGAATCCTGGTCTAAGGAGACTACCTGAAACCACTGGGGGCTGGGGGTTGTATTCTTAGCTACTGCCCACTCTGACCAGAAAGTGGCTACTGCCCTCTGATAGTGCTGGCTCAGTAGTTAAGAGCACTGCATACTCTTCCAGAGGGCCCAGGTTCAGTTCCCAGGATCACATTCTGGCTTTTAACTGTCGGAAACTCCAGTCCCAGCGGGATCTGACACCCTCATAAAGATGTAAATGCAGGGGGAAAAAAAAACGATGCACATAAAATTAAAAAGAGAATAAAATCATTGTTAAAAAAGAAAGGTTGGGCAGTGACGGCTCACCTGGGAGGCAGAGGCTGGTGGATCTCTGAGTTCAAGGACAGCCTGGTCTACCCAGAGAGTTCAAGGACAGCCAGGGCACACAGAGGAGAAAGCCTGACTCAAAACAAAACAAAACAAAACAAAACAAAACAAAACAAAAAAACCTAGATAGCAGGCACAGAAAGGGAAGTCACTAGCCTTGCTGTGTGGTGTGTACGTAGCCAGCCTCTGTGGCAAGGGCCTGTGAATGAAAGGCATGTCTGATACCAATGACCTGCAGTCTCTGGGTCTCTCACCTGTACCCAGGTCACAGGGAATCTCTGTCCTTGCCCACTTGAAGAAACAGAAGCTGAACTGAAGGGCTATGGGAGATGATGCAGACTTGAGGTAGGGACTCACCGGACATGAGGCCCTGGACCAGCATCCCGCCTCCTCCTGAGCATTATCAGGACCCTGGGCTTCTTCAAAGGTGTTTCTCATGGATGGTCCTCAGATCTTCAGAAGATGGCAGGTGGACCTCCTGTGTGCCCGTGTCTTTGACCTCCTCCTTCTCTGCCTTGGAATCTCTTCCCATTCACACCTCCCACTAGAAATATTCAAATTTCCTCCTCTGTCTCCCCAGTAGTTCATAAATTTCAAAGCCTATGACTCCACAGCCTCACACCCCTTAGTTTCCTCCTGAGGTTTTAGGCAGAGGTCTGATGGTTAGGGTTGTTTGATAATTATTCTTGATTGTCAACTTAACTACGTTTGGAACTAAAACCCAACAATGGAGGGCTTGGTTGGATTTGGGTGGGTCGACTTCTGTTCTGGAATTTGAGGTAGGAAAACACGCCTTTGTTTGGGATCTTGAGGCGGTTAGACACACCTTTGCTCTGGGCTACACATTTTGTTGGGAGCACTTGGAAGAGGGAAGCTGTTAGTCTTTGCCTTCTTGCCCTATTTTTGCTACCACATCCATTCCTTCATTGGTATTGTTGGACTCTAGCGTCCAAACACCGAGAAGGAGTCGCCCCCAGAGACCATCTCACACACCACAGCCGATGCAAAAGCATGAGGATTTTATTAATTCTGTCATGACAGGGTCCCCCAGCATTCGAGAAGCCGAGGGACCTCGAATAGCTGGTACAGTCTACTTTTAAAGGGGCCACAGAAGCAAGGGGGGTTGTTCTTTGACTATTCTCATTGGCTTATTTAAAAGATCTATTATCAATAATTGGCTGAAGAGCTGTTGCCAGATCAGATGAGGTAAGAGGTCATTTTGACCCTGTTTCCCAGGGGACCGAACCAAAACATACATATATGGGTAATTGTTCAGGAACTGAGTACCTGCGAGTGTAGCTGTTAGGTCCTTGGTTCCCAGGGGAGGAGGGGAAGCACTATGGCACAGAGGCTGAGAGGATTCAGAATTGTCAAAAATGGCTTCAGGATTGTCTTAAAGTCTTAACAGTATTAGAGACTGCTTCTTCTGGATTCCAGAAAATGAATCCTACAAAAAAGGCCAGCTGAGACATCCTGCCTTGTGGATGGAGGAACTACTTGATCCTTGGGCTTTCCACTCATGGCCAATCATTGTTGCATTAGCTGGACTGCAGCCTGTAAGTCATTCTGGTAAAATCCTTTCTATACATAGAGAGACTCATTCCATAAGTTCTGTTCCTCTAGGGAACCCTGACGAAAACAGGATGTTAGACTCAGTCTCCGCACAGTCTCTAAGATCTCAAATGTTGCTACCCAAAGCCCACTAGGTCCTGGGGATAACTGCATCATGATCATGGGATTGCCAAGGCTTCCAGCCTCTGTACTCACCTGGTTCACAGGTAAGGGAACTTGAGGAAAGAGACAGGCTGAAGTGTAAATGAGTTTAGGGCCACAAAATGCCAGGTTTATCATTCTCCCCAACCTTGGTTCTATACTACCTGACAGACAACATGAAGGCAGAAGATGAGGGTCAAAATACTGTCTGTGGCTAGAGTTGCTTCAATGGTTAACAGTGCATTCTGCTCTTGCAGAGGACCAGGGTCTGGTTCCCAGCACCTGTATCCGGTGACACACTGCCGCTAACTCCAGCTTCATGGATCACACACGGTCTTCTCATATCATGAGCCATATGCATTCATGTGTGCATACCCCATACAGAAACATATAGATGATTTATGATAAAATAAAATCATTTAGAAAAACTTCATTCCTGATAGAAGCAGAATTGGAGACCTGGCTAAAATGTGAGACAGTGAAAGGAGCCCTGAAATCTGACCTCAGGCCTGGCCTCAGGCTGCTGCTGTCAGTCAGCCCCGCTCCAGCCCTGTCCCTGTGCATTTGAGCTAAGGATGAGAACAGAGCCCTGGTCTGCGCAGGCAAGAAGACTGCTGGAGACCTGACAGGACACAGGCTCACCCAGTCCCCTGGTTCCTCAGACAGAGCAACAGAGAGAAACCTGGTGTATCCTGGTGATCCCTCAGGGGCTTCCTGGAAGGACTCTCTGGGGGTGTCTGCCCATATCTCTTCAGGTCCACATCTCAGAAGGGTGGACATAAGGTGACCACTGTGGCAGCTTCCTCCCACCCTTGAGTTCTAGGCTGGGGTGACAACTCCTCAGTCAGTGCTCTAACCCAGAGCGTCAAAAAGCTGGGGGAATCTCTCCCCCTCCACCCCTACTTCCCCTGAGGTCTGAGGGAAAGCTTCTCTTGGTCAGGATCCAGCTCTGGATTTTCCTGCTAGCCTGAGAGATTACCTGAAAGTATTTGACCCTCCTCCCCCATCTCTCTCCCACCCAAGCCACTTAGTCATGGACAAGACAAGAAAAGGGGGGATTATACAGCCAACCCTGGTATAACTGCTCCCTAGACACAGGGGTGACTGAGAACAGTTTGGGTTTGAGGGGAGTTTTGTTGTTGTTGCTTGCAGGTTGTTGTTTTTTCCATCTTTGCATAAATGAGGCACTCCTGGGAGCTGGCCTTGCAAGTCCCTGCTGTGCCCCTTTGTAACCCACTAATCCACTGGCTCCCCCTCTCCCCCTCCTGTCACCACATTTCAGGAAAGAAAGAAGGGACAGTATCTCTGAGCAGCACAGTTGAGATTAGAGAAATACTTTCGTTTTTGTTTTCTTTTCCTCATCTGGGCGGAGCCTCTTCTGGTGAGTTAGTGTTCAGACCTACTTCCTGTCCTCAGCTGTGGGTCACAATTCACAGTCTGGAAGCCTCTGAGGAGAGCAAGGGATCAGAGCTCATCCTCCCAGGCCCCTGGCAGGAGTTGAGAGATGAAAAATAGCAGCCGCAGATCATCACCAGGTGCGTTTTTCTCCCTCTGTAACTTTGCCCTCTGACAGCTTGGGTGATTTCATGTCTTGATTAAGTGGCTGTAGTTTCAGTCAGCCCAAAGCCTTGTACGTGAAGAAGCTTTGTACCGTAGTTAGAGAGGAGAGACAAGAGAGAGGAAGAGGGGAGGGAAGGAGAGGGAGGAGATAGATAGACAGAGAGACAGACAGACAGAGAGACAGACAGCAAGAGCATTCGGAGTTTTGGAACTGAGTAAGATACCCTCCGGCAAGGCCAGCTTGCCACAACCCACAATCTTAATGTTCTTGTGTGCAACACCGTCAGCTGTCACCAGACTCAGGTCACAGCTGTCAGGGGACTCCTGGTGACGTCTGTGACCGGTTCTGTGGTTATCTCGTGAACTCTGAGTGTTACCTCCTGAACTCTGCCCCTCCCTGCTTTCACTAACTCACCTCAGGGAAGAAATTCAAATAGCAGAGTCTCCAGGTCAGCAGCTGGCTCCCCTCTGTTCTGGTTTTCTACCTGTCTGGCAGGACTTGTCACCTAGGAAGCTGTCCCAGGCTCACTCCTGGTCTGAGCTCTCCCTGTCAGATTTTGATCCCAGGAAGAAAAAAAAAAAAAAAAAAAAAAAAAAAAAAGGCAAGAAAGGCCCTGGCTAGCAGCGGCCATGGCAAGCTGCACGTTTTTATTTTCACTTCAGTGTCCTGTCCTAGGAGGGTGACTCCTCTGACAAGGAAATGGTCGACCTCTGTCTGCTCCGCAGTGGTGATCAGATGTGCTCCTCAGAAACAGTGCCTGTCAGGGTGTTTGCTACTGCACAGGAAGTGATACATTTCCAGTATTGCCATTGAACCTAGGGCCTCGACAGTGCTTGACTACGAGTCTCTATTTTAAAGATTTTAGAATCAAGGTTTTGCTAAGTGTCCCACCCTGGCCTTTAACTCCTTCTACAGCCCAGGCTGACCTTGAACTTGTCATTCAGTTCCCTACATCCTGGGATTACAGGCCTGCACAACAGAATGTGGTTTAGAAGCTTTTGATGTTGTGGAATATAGAAAGGATGAAGCCACTTTAAGTGTCCCCCATATATACTCCCCACAGCTCCTAGTCTTGAGTTCAAGCTTTCTCTCTCTCTCTCTCTCTCTCTCTCTCTCTCTCTCTCTTTTAATTTAAGACAGGGTCTTGTTTTATTTATTTTTTATATAGTCTCGGCTGTCCTGAAACTTGTTATGTAGACCAGGCTTGCCTGGGACTCACAGCAGAGATCTACTTGCTTCTGCCTCCCATATATTGGTATTAACGTTGTGCTCGTCATGCCTGGATCTTCCCTATCTTCTGAAACATTTTTACTCCCTTTTTTGGTGTGTGTGCACGTGTGTGTATGAGAGATAGAGATAGATAGATGGGAGGGAGGGCAGAGGGAGCTGGAGAGAGAGAGAGAGAGAGAGAGAGAGAGAGAGAGAGAGAGAGAGAACCATCATTGGGGTAGATTCCTTTGGAAGCCAGAAGAGGTGTTTGATCGTCTGCAGGTAGTTGGAGTTAGACAGTCCTGAACTGTCAGACGTGGGTGCTGGAAACTGAACCAGTCCTTTGGATGAGCAGCCAGTGGTTTTAACTACTGACTTATCTCTCCAGCCCCGTTATCTTTTCCTGTGTATTTCCGTGTATTACTTGTTTTCATAAATGCATATGTGCATTTTCATTTTGTAATATTCTGTTTTGATCCTTTGATTGATTATTAAAGAGTAGAAGCTTTCCTTAGTGAGGTCCTCACCATAATACACATACATTTACATTATTCTCTTTAATAGCTACTTGCTATTCAGAGGTCTGGTATATGAGCCGAAAGATCCATAATTTTTTATTATTTTGTTCATGTGTGCATACGTATATAACTGTGCATGTGTCATGAAGTCAGGGGACAGCATAGAGAAGATGGTTCTTCCCTTCTCCCTTCTGGTTTCTGGGGATCCAAGTGAAGTCATCCACCTTGGTTGCTGGCTTGTTTATTAAGTGAGCCATCTGGTCAGTCCTTACCGTGAGTTTTAAACCAGCCTGCTTTTGACGGACATTTAGGTCAGCACCACAGTTCACTGTCACCAACATCAGTAAGAGCAGTGACCTTCTAATTCATTTTGCTTGGTCTAGGCAGGCAGTAACTGACTGAAGGCACAGCCTACCCGCAAGGCAGCTTAGGGGTTTGTGTTTGCTCTCAGTGCCTCAGGGAGAAATGGAGCAGCACGAACTTAAAGGGGAAGTAGAGATGATCCCACCCAACTCTGCTAGGTTGCTGATAGCCAGGTCAGGCTCAAATGGAGATCAGAGAACCATCTCTACCATCTTTACTACAATAAAACAGTCAGACAGCGTCTGTTTCATGGTCGCGTAGCAATCAGTGGTGGTCACCAGAGTTAGAATCAGGACAATTTTATCAAAGCCAAAATTCTCTGCCAAAGCCTTCTGTTTTTTTTTTTTTTTTAATTAGGGGTAAAATATTTGTCGTTACATAGCCAATGTGCCATTTGCAAGAAAGACTTAGAAGTTAGAGATCTGAGGATCAAAGTGTTCCTAGTGTTAAAGGAATGGGAGAGAGGAGGGAGCATACACACCTCCAAAGTGAGACAAAAGAAGAAATCTTCTTTTTCAGTTCCAAGAAGGCACAGAAATGAAAATGCAGATTTCAGTGCTGAGCTGCTTCCTGTGACGTGTGGTGACGCAAAGGGAACATTACACAAGGACAGATTCAAGCAAGGTAGGTAGCGTGGGTTTTAATTCACAACTGCTAAATAAAAACATCACAAGCAATAAGGGAATTGCTTAAGGAACTGGGGGAGGTGCCTTGAAAACAGGAGGGATCCTAACGCTTGAAGAAACCATGCCTAGTAGATGCTCACAGTAACATGGATGGAGCCATGAGATGCCCAGAGAACCAGAGAAACTTCCCTCCAGAGATGGAAATTACTGCATATTTTCCTTCCAGTCAGGCATAAATGGGGAGGGACCCTCAGCCTCTGCCTGCACATCCCTGTGTCAGTAGCACCAGGGCAGGGCACTTGTCATGGTGAGAGCATCACAGGATTGAGAATCAGAGAACCCAAGTTCCAGACTCAGCTTTGCCAAGAGAAGAGGTCTCTTTTTGTTGTATGGGCGGGGCTTTCTGGGCATGGAATTACTTGTTTTTAAATAGAGGACAATAATATAAAGCCCGACCCATAGTATATCCATGAGGATTAATTTGTATTATTGGTATAACATATTCTGCAATTATATGCCTTAAAGGTTTGCAAAGATACATAGTATGATGGACTTCACCTCAGAGTTCATTTAGTATGAGCCTGTGAATGACAGTCAACAGATTTCATTGTTTTAGTTGCTTTACTGAGTTATAATCGCATACCACATAATTCAGCATTTAGAGTCTCCAATAATGGGGTTTTCTTCTTCTTTTTTTTTTAATTAATTTGTTTATTGTACATTGTTGTTTTGCCTGTGTAAGGGTGTCAGATCCCCTGGAAGTGGAGTTACAGACAGTTGTGAGCTGCCATGTGGGTGCTGGGAATTGAACCCGGGTCCTCTGGAGAACCAGTCAATGTTCTTAACAGCTGAGCCATCTCTCCAGCCCCCGGGGTTTTCTTCTTTTATACATCATAAGAGATTACAATGAGAAAGTGTTTGTGCCCCTCTGTCTATTAGTAGTTGATGTTTATGCCCACGTTGCCCTACTGAGCATCCACCGACTAGTTCCTGCTCTATAAATCTGCCTACTGTACACATTTCATACAAATGACATCTATGACACATGCCAGTATGATCGCCTGCTTTCACTCAGCATGGTGATTTCAAGCCTCGTCTGTGTAGTTTATGCAATAATATATTTTAACTGCCAAATAATACGATATTCCATTTTAGGGCCCGGTCACATTTTCTTTATTCATTCATCAATTTGTATTATTTCTACACTGGGATTAATGAACAATGCTGTTTTGAGAATTTGAGTACAACATATGTAGGAATAGGCACACTCAGTTTGAGGCACATACACAGAGGTGGACTTGCTAAGTCATGGTAATGATACATACGGTGAACTCAGTAAGGAATCACCCAAATGATTTTGGTGGTGACTTTACTGTTGTATAGTCCCATGAGAAATGCAGGATCCCTCCAACTTTCCTATACTAATGGTTGTTATTTCATTACTATTATTATTATCATCACCTTGGTGCGGTATCAAATGTAATTTTGTTTGCATTTTAATAATAAGGAAGATGCCAAGCATATGACTAGTTTTTTTAAAAAAAAAATAATCTAAATTTCTGCTGGATAAAATGTCATTTGTGTTTAAATGATACCTACCTCTGACTACAGGGATGGGTGAACTTCTCTTCAATAGTCTCAATAATTTGGGTAGAGAGTGACGTCACAGAACTCCCGAGTTGCAGACTCCAGCCTCAGCTCTGAGCTGAGGGCCCCACCTCCACCTTGCCTGGGTCCTTCTGAGACTCTGGTTGTTCTCTAGCAGGAGAGCTCAACCTCACTGAAATCCATTCACCCTGTGTAGTCACTCACTTACTTGTCCTTTTCTCGGTGACCTTGAAGTAGTATCAAAAGGTTTGTTGGTGGCAATTGCCATTTGATTCAGGCATAAAAATCAGAAATATGGAAGGCTTCAACAAAGACTGTTAGGGAACTCCAGGGCTGAGTTGGGATTCCTGAAGCCAGAGAGGGGGGCGACTCTTCTGTTATTGACTTTGAGCACAGTCTCGGTGGCTCCAGTTCTAGTGTGGTGGGAGGCCACGAATCTGAGCTCCAGGGACAAAGCAGGCTCATGATCAGTCTACTGTGGTCTTACAGGGATCTCCATGAAGTCCATACAGAGTGAAGCTGGGGACTGGTACACACCTACTGAGTTTGAAATCTTGGGAGGCCTTGGACGATCAAAAAACTGGAAATTGAGTGTGCGCTGCTACAATTGGCCCCTGAAATTCCTGATCCAGGTATTGGAGTGGAGTGGGGGAGGGTCAGTGCCTTTTCTTCTTGCACTGTTTACAGATCAAATAGCTATTAGATATGGGGAATCCCTGATGCCGATCAGGTTTTCCTGTCACCCAGAAGAGAGGCAGCCCACATCCATAGCCTCATTTCTGGGGGATGCACCTTGCTGGTGTTGACAAATGATAGATACAGAATCTCTGAGGAGGGAATAGCCATTCTAGATTGGGGTTCTTGCAGAGAAATTTCTGCATTGACACCAAAGGAGGAGTTGACCGTCAGACAAGTGAAAGGGAATTTAGAGATAGACATGCAAGCAGCTGCACCAAAGGCAGTTGTGTGGATACAGGGGGATTTTGCAGGAACTTAATGCTACCCTAATGACCTCAAATTTGAAATGTAGACAAGGAATCAGTGATGTCCCCGAGGTTAGAAATGGCAGACGAAATATATGATCATCATCATTGTCAGCATTATTTGGTGTACAGCGGTTGAACCCAGCGCTTCAAGTAGGCTAAAGAAAGATGTCAGCTCTCTGCTAACCCCAGCCTCTGGTTCTACTTTGCATGATGTGTTACCATGCTAAATACTATGACCCAAAGCAACCTGGTGAAGGAAAGAGTTTATTCGGCTTACAGGTGGCAGTCCATCATGGAGGGAAGGCAAGGCAGGAACACAAGACAGAAATATGGAGGCAGGAACTGAAGTAGAAAGCACAGGAGAACAGTATTTACTGGCTTGCTCCTTGGCTCATGTTCAGCTGTTTTTCTTATTCATCATAGTCTCATGTTAATAGGGATGGCACAACCCACAGGGGACTTGTACTCACTATATCAATCCACAATCAATAAAATGCCACCACAGACATGCCTATAGGTTATCTGAGACAGATGATTCTTCAAATGATGTTTGCTCTTCTTAGCTATGTCAAGTTGACAACCAAACTAAGCAGGACACATCTATAATGTTATTAGGAATAGACTATCATAGACATGATTTCCTCATCTCCCTATCCAGCAATCTAGTATTTATCTTGTTATTCTTAGCTTAAATATCTCTCTCCTTCCTAACTACCCTGGTCCCCCAATTCCCAGAGACCCTTCTTAAACTGAAATTGGTTCTCTGTGTTTGTGATTGTGGCACCGGCCTTTACTCCAAGCACTCCTGAAGCAGACGCAGAGAGTCAGGTGGATCTCTGAGATAGAGGCCAGCCTGGTCTACAGAGCAAGTAGGATGGCTAGACCTCCACAAAGAAACCTTTGAGACATGGCTTATTCAACCTTCTTCTTGCCTTCCTTCCTTTTTTCCTTTCATTTATTTCCTTTCTTTATTCTTTCCCTCTTCCTTTCTTACTTTCTTTTTCTTTTCCTTCCTTTCCTTCTCTTCTCTTCTCTTCTCTTCTCTTCTCTTCTCTTCTCTTCCTTCTCTTCTCTCTCTCTCTCTCTCTCTCCCTCTCTTTCTCTCTTTATTTTCTATTTTTTGGAGACGAGGTCTATGTAGCCCTGACTGTCCTGGAACTTGCTACATAGACCAGGCTGGCTTTGAACTATAGAGATCTGCCTGCCTCTGCCTTGTGAGTGTTAGAATTAAAACCATGAACCAGCAAAAAAAAAAAAAAAAAGAAACCTTTGGGGGGGGGAGGAGAGAGAGAGAGAGAGAGAGAGAGAGAGAGAGAGAGAGAGGCTTCTTCCATGAACTTTCTCTTCTATCTCCCCACAACCACATTTTCTGTCATGTGCTCCAAATTCATAAGAGCATGTAACACCCTATATGCATGAAACACGTGTGTGTTAACTGCCTAGTCCTGGTGTGGAACAAGCTGAATTGTGTCTGGTGGGAACAGAGATTGTATAATGGTTGAACAACGGATTGTGAGGGAAAATTCCCAGGAACTGAGGAAGAGAGATGTGACGTCTTTCCAGCTGCCACAGGCCAGCATCTGTCTCTAAGTTGTATGCAATGAGAGGGGAATGGAGTCAGATAACGTGGGTCTGAATGGAAGATCCAGGCAGAACTTCTGGAAGGAGGTTCAATTCCCAATTCACACCTCTGAAATACAGATAACTACATGTTCGGATCCTTCTATCTTGCAGAGAAACTTTCTCCCCAATTCTCCACGAATTTATGGCAAGAGAAAAAAGGTGAGTTCTCATCACGTGATTTTACTCACAAAGCTTCTTATTTTATGGTGTCTCGGTTGGGTTGTCATACTTAAAGTTTTTTTGTTTTGTTTTTTTGTTTTTTGAGACAGGGTTTCTCTGTGGCTTTGGAGCCTGTCCTGGAACTAGCTCTGTAGACCAGGCTGGTCTCGAACTCACAGAGATCCACCTGCCTCTGCCTCCCGAGTGCTGGGATTAAAGGCGTGCGCCACCATCGCCCGGCCACCATGTGGTTGCCGGAAATTGAACTCAGGACCTTTGGATGAGCAGGCAATGCTCTTAACCACTGAGCCATTTCTCCAGCCCCACGTTTTTTTTTTTTAAATATATATATATATATATATATATATATATATATATATATATATATAGCTTTAATGTAGAAATAGACTTACAGAACCACCGTTCCCGCGGAGACCAGGAAAGCAGAAGCGAGAGCTCGGAGCTTGCTTGCCAAATTTATAGGCAGACATTAGCCCGAGGCGAACACGCCCCTTAAGGGGCGGGACTTATCCCTACATAAAGTCACCTCTTCTTCCTTCCTCTACTATTTCTTTTCATGTTTTCAGCCTGTGTCTTCACTCAGGCTGTGTGTAAGGTCAGGTCTTCCTTTAGTGTTGACTTCTTTGAGCTGGAGATGATAAAAAAATCACAGACATAGACGTCAATGGGCCGCAAAACACTCCACACTGAGTTTCATAGCTCACTGAGAATTTGATCTCCAGGTCTGTGTATTATTTGTCATTTGCATTGCTGTCTCGCTGGTTTGGACTCTGAACCACTGGGACATATCAATCACTCAGTTTCCTAGAAGGAAACTACCTCCCAACCTGGTCAATGACTACTTCAAAGTCCATATTCTCTACCTTCCTCTAAATTCTAAGAGTATCTCTTTCTGAATGACTCAAATGAGATAGAATTGTCCAACCCACAGAACCATTTTTATTCTTGAATGCAATGTTTCATAGCAACAGGGGCGCTTGCCTCTTCTTTTGAGTAAGAACAGGATTCTCAGAGAAAGAGAAGCCACGATCCATTTCCACTTTCATAATCCTGCTAGGGCCTCTTCATCTGCTCAGAGCCATGGGTTCTGGAATCTTTCTTGTCAATCTCGGTGTCACATGACAACTTCCCAGCTCATACAGGATCATTTAAGCTTTCTGGTGATGGCTGGTGTGTGTCAGACAGCCCGGTATGGTTACCAGAACCACAGATTCTGTATGCTAACATCTGTATTGAGACACCTGGATTCTCTTTTCCCAAGTGAAGCCATATTTACTCATCTTTTAATGCACAATTGCCAAAGTGACTACAGGCCTTACATGTACGTTTTCTTGGGTCATGTGGAATCTTCTACAAGATTCCAACAGCCTTTGCTTTATACCCACTTGGCTGGTCATCTGTACTCATACCCTGACTTCTCAGAGTCCCCACCACAGGCTCAGGGCTCTCTAGGTACAGAACCCAGTGTCTAAAACACTCCTCTGCAGACCCTTTCTTCAATTCATTGTATGTTCATGGCTCAGTTACAGGATGTGGTATTCTCTTAGTTTACTCCATCAAATTGGATTCCCAGTACATCTCCCTTTGATGAGTTGATGCCATTGCTATGTGGAAAAATGGACTTAATATTTTATTTCAGAAACTCATTTTTTGTATATGATAGAAAAAATTTTCAGATTATGTAAAATCTTGTTTTGTTGCTAGTCTTTCTGTGTCAGGATCTTTGGTTTCCCAAGGAAGATTGTTTTGGGATTGGTTCATGGCTCCCTTCAATCAAACTTCACTGAAGAGCACCAAGTCTTGTTCTGCAATTTACATTCCAAGTTGTTCCTTAGTGTCCCAGGAAGAAGCATCCATGCCCCTGCAGGTTCATGTAAATGCTTCACGTTGAGGATTACCACAGTAGTGGCTCTGTGGGTCTCATCTCTCAGTGATGTAAAAGTTCTACTTTCTACATGCAGAACTCAGATGAATGTGAAGTGTGTCGGGATGGAGGAATGCTCTTCTGCTGTGACACTTGCTCCAGAGCCTTCCATGAAGAGTGTCACATCCCCACGGTGGAGGCTGAGATGTGAGTGAGATGTGGTTCCTTCTCTGTGTCCTCCTAGACACCCTTTCCTTGTCACACACATTACCCTTGTAGATTGTGAGTTTGTGCCTCAATATGGGGGGGGGTGAGCAAGGGTTTGTTTATTCATTATTTATTTAAATTTCATTTTACATTCCAACCAAAGTTTCCTCTCCAACCCCACTTCCTCACCCCACCTCACTCCCCAGCCCACCTTCTATCCTCTCCTCCCAACATGTAAGGGCTCCTATGGGGCATCAATATTGTTTGGTACATTAAGTTGGGGCAGGACCAAGCCCCTTCCCTATATGTTAAGTCTGAGCATGGCATCCTCTCATAGGGAATGGGCTCTAACAAGCTAGCTCAAGTACCAGGGATAGATTCTGGTCCTACTATCAGGGGCCCCTCTGATATCCCAAGTTTTTATAACTGTCTCCTACATATGGAGAACCTAGTTTGGTCCTATTGAGGATCAACAGCTGTACAGCATTTCTGAACTTCCACGAGCTTGGTTCAGCTGTCTCTGTAGATTTTTTTTTTCTATCATGATTTTAATCTCCCTTGTTTGTCGTGGACTGACTCTCTTGGAGATCGAAGACCAAGGGAGAACAGGGGTGAAGGCTTAGGAGAACCCAGGATTCGGCGAATGACAGACAGGCACAACTCTAATGAGATTTGAATCTGCTGAAATTTTACTAAAATTCTAACATCACTTTTAAGAGATTACAGAAGGAAGTTGGCAGACATCAAAGCTTCCATAGAAAAATGATTACAGACAATTGATTATTCTAAGCAAGTCTTGTGGTTAGGGCCAGGTAGGCAGAGCTTTTCTTTGAAATTTGTCTCACACCACTAACCAACTGCGCTTTCTCATGACCCTAAATCATATCTGCCCTCAAGGTAACCAAGGTAACCCAAACACCATTCTTCAGGATTCCACCCCCAGGGTTTGCTCCAATATTGGATGGCTGGCTTCATGTTATCAAGAATAGCCTGCCTTTTTTTTTCCTATCTAAAATGCACCAGGGGTTTCTCATTCTGGCTGGCCTCTCCATAAATGGTAACTCATGCCATTCCATACATTTTCCTTCATAATTCACCCATCTTCTACCAAATCTCTTATCATGAGCTCTTTCTGTTCTAGGGTATCTGTAAATTCCCCCAGAGAGTGAGCCAGAGTCTTAATCATAACATTAAGGGCCTGACAATGGGTTTCTGATCCTACTGCACGCACTGGCTTTGTGGGAGCCTAGGCAGTTTGGATGCTCAACTTACTAGACCTGGATGGAGGTGGGGGTTCCTTGGACTTCCCACAGGACAGAGAACCCTGATTGCTTTTCAGGCTGGGGGGGGGACTTAATTGGGGGAGGGGGAGGGAAATGGGAGGCGGTGGCGGGGAAGAGACAGAAATCTTTAATAAATAAATAAATTAAAAAATTTAAAAAAACACAAAAAAACATTAAGGGCCTGAATCAAGGGAGGGGACTGACACATCAGTTCCTCTGTATTTAAGGAGCCGTTGGGAATGTTTCCTGGTTCCTTGAACAGATTAAGTTTTTGTCAAGAGAAAAGTAGAACAGAAAAAAAAAAAAAGATAGCAGAGCCAATGCAAGAAACCATCGCCAGGAACAAAGTGAACGAGGTCGTTGAGGCTAATCAGGTACCACAACTCTAGCAGACTGCCAGGGAGCCGCCGGGGGTCAAGCTCCAGGAAGCAAGAGCCCCTCATTTTGAGGCGGCCACCACCTGAGAGGCATTTTGTCACACAGGCGAGACAGTCGTGGATGTGGCACTTGTTCATGTATTTCCTCCTCCCTCTCTGACTAGATTCCCAGAGTTTGGCTTGGAGCTTGGTTGTGGATATCTGCATCTGCATTAATTACTGGAAGAAAGTTCTAGCTTCTCTAGAGCTGCGAATTATAGTCTGGTTATTCATTTGCCTGCAAATTTCATGATGTCATGGTTTTTTTTTTTTACAGCTGAGAAATACTCCAAAGTGTTAATATAACACATTTTCCTTATCCATTCTTCAGTTAAGGAACATCTAGGTTGTTTCCAGGTTCTGGCTATTATGAATAATACTGTTACGAATATTGTTGAGCAACTGTTCTCATGGTATGATTGAGTATCATTTGGGTATATGCCCAGGAGTGATATCACTGGGCCTTGAGGTAGATTGATTTTCAGTTTTATATAAAACTGCCATACTGATTTCTAGAGTAGCTGTATAAGTGGTCATTCCCACGAGTAGTGGAGGAGTGTTCTCCTTATTCCACATCCTCTCCAACATAAGCTGTCATCAGTGTTTCTGATCCTAGCCATTCTGACAGGTGTAATGTGGTATCTCAGAGTAATTTTGTTTTCCATTTTCCTGATGATTAAGGATGCTGAGCAATTCCTAAATGTCTTTTCGGCTATTTGAGCTTCTTCTGTTGAGAATTCTCTGTTTAGCTCTTGACCCATTTTTTAATTGGATTATTTGGCATTTTGTTGTCTAGTTTCTTGAGTTCTTTATGTATTTTGGAGACCAGTCCCTCTGTCAAATGTAGAATTGGTGAAGATCCTTTTCCCATTGTGTAGGTTGCTGTTTTGTCTTGTTTTCCATGTTCTTTGCCTTACAGAAGTTTTTCAGTTTCAGGATGTCCCATTTATCGATTGTTGTTCTCAGTATCTGTGCTACTGGTGTTCTATTTTGGAAGTGGTCTCCTGTGCCAACACATTCAAGGCTGTATTCTACGTCTTCTATCAGGTTTAATGTTATTGGCTTTATCTTGAGATCCTTGATCCACTTGGACTTGAATTTTGTGCAAGGTGATAGATATGGATTTATTTGCAATCTTTTACATGTCAACGTCCAGTTAAGCCAACACCATTTGTTAAAGATGTTGTCCTTTTCCATTGTACCTTTATGGCTTCATTGTCAAAAATCAGGTGTTCATATGTGTGTGGATTAATGTCAGGGTCTTCAGTTCAATCCCATTGTTCCTTGTGTCTGTTTTTATGCCTACCAAGCTGTTTTAATTACTATAGCTCTATGGTAGAGCTTGAGGTCAGGGATTGTGATGCCTCCATAAAATCCTTTATTGTATAAAATTCTTTTGACTCTCCTGAGTTTTTTGTTTTTCCAATATGAAGCTGAATAATATTCTTTCAAGGTCTCTATAGAATTGTATTGAAATTTTGAGTCTGTAGATTGTTTTTGGTAAGATTGCCATTTCTATTATGTTGATCCAGTCTATCCATGAGTATGGGAGATCTTTCCATTTTCTGATGGCTTCTTCAATTTCTTTCTTTAGAGACTTAAAATTCTTGTCATACAGGTCTTTAATTTGTTTGGTAAGAGTTGCCTCAAGATATTTAATATTATTTGTGGCTATTGTGAAGGATGCTATTGTTCTGATTTCTTTCTCAGTCCATTTATCATTTGTGTATAGGAGGGCTACTGATATTTTTGACTTAATCTTGTATCCTACCACATAACTAAAGATGTTTATCAGCTGTAGGAATTCCCAGTTAGAGTTCTTTGGCATCATTTATATATGCTATCATATCATCTGCAAAAAGTGATAGTTTAATGTCTACCTTTCCAATTTGTATCTGCTTGATATCCCTTTGTTGTCTTTATTGCTTTAGTTAGAACTTTGAACACTATATTGAAGAGCTATGGAGAGAGTAGAAAGCCTTGTCTTGTTTCTGATCTTAGTGAAATCACTTTGAGTTTCTCTCCATTGAATTTGATGTTGGCTGTTAGCTTGCTGTAAATTACTTTCATTATCTTTACATATGTTCCTTGTATCCCTGGTCCCTCCAGACCTTTACCATACAAGGATGTTGGATTTTTTTAGCATCTAATGAGGTGATTGTGTGGTTTTTTCTTTCAGTTTTCCATATGTTGAACCAATCCTGCATCTCTGGAATAAAGTCTACTTGGTTATGGTAGATTATTATTTTATGCGTTCTTGGCTTTGGTTTGCCAGTATTTTATTGAATATTTTTGCATTAGTGTTCATGAGGGAGATTGTTCTGTAGTCCTCTATCTTTGTTGTATCTTTGTGTGGTTTGGGTATCAGGGTAACTGTAGCCTTGTTAAAGGAGTTTGGCAATATTTCTTCTGTTTTATTGTGCAGAACAATTTGAGGAGTATCGGTGTTAACTCTTCTTTCAAGTTCTGGTATAATTCTGCACTGGATCTGGCTTTTTTTTTTTTTTGTTGAGAGTGTTTTAATGACTGCTTCTATTCCCTCAGGGATTATCGGTCTAAATAGGTCTTGGTTTACTTTTGTTATGTGGTCCCTATCCAGAAAATTATTCATTTCTTTTAAATTTTCAAATTTTGTGGAATACAGGTTTCTGAAGTATGACCTAATAATTGTCTGGATTTCCTCCATGTCTGTTGTTATGTCCCTTTTTTCATTTCTGATTTTGTTAATTTGGATTTTTCTCTCTCTCCATTTTGGTTAGTTTGGATAAGGGTTTGTCTATCCTGTTGATTTTCTCAAAGAACCAACTCTTTGTTTTATTGATTCTTTATATTATTTTCTTTGTTTCTATTTTATTGATTTTAGTTATCAATTTCATTATATCCTGGCATCTACTCCTTTTTGTTGAGTTTGTTTCTTTTTGTTCTAGAGATTTCAGATGTTCTGTTAATTTGCTAGCATGGGATTTCTCCAATTTTTTTTTATGTAGACATTTAGTGTTACGAACTTTCCTCTTAGCAATGCTTTTGTAGTGTCCTATTAGTTTGTGTATGTTGAATGTTCATTTTCATTGAATTCTAAGAAGTCTTTAATTCCTTTCTTCATTTCTTCCTTGATCCAGTGGTGAATGAATGGGGCATTATTCAGTTTTTATGAGTATGTAGGTTTTCTGCAATTTGCATTGTTGAATTCTAACTTTAAGCCATGGTGATCCGATGAGATACAGAGGATTATTGTATTTTTTTTTTTTGTATCTGTTAAGGTTTGCTTTGTTACCGAGTTTATGGTCAGTTTTAGAGATGGTTCCATGAGATGCTGAGAAGAATGTATATTCTTTTGTGTTTGTGTGGCATGTTTTGTAAATGTCTGTCAAGTCCATTTGAGTCATAATATCTGTTAGTTCCTTTTTTTCTCTGTCAAATTTCTTTCTGGGAGACATGTCCAGTGGTGAGTGTGGAGTACCCACTACCAGGGCTTGATCTGTGAATTAGTAATGTTTCTTTTACAATTGTTGATGCCCTTGTATTTGGATGTTCAGAATGGAGACTTTATCTTGTTGGAGTTTTCCTGCTATGAATATGAAATGTCCTTCTTTATTTCTTTTGATTAATTTAGGTTGAAGTATATTTTGTTAGATATTAGGATAGCTACACCAGCTTGTTACTTAGGACCATTTGATTGAAAAATCTTTTCCCAACCCTTTACTCTGAGGTAATGTCTGTCTTTGAAGTTGAGGTATGTTTCTTGTATGCAGCAGAAGGATGAATTCTGTTTTCATATCCAATCTGTTAGCCTGTCTTTTTTTTTTTCTTTTGGATTTTTTCTAGACAGGGTTTTGGTTCCTGTCCTGGAACTAGCTCTTATAGACCAGGCTGGCCTCGACTCGAACTCACAGAGATCCGCCTTCCTCTGCCTCCCGAGTGCTGGGATTAAAGGCATGTGCCACCACTGCCCGGCTAGCCTGTCTTTTTTACAGGTGAATTAAGTCCATTGATATTAAGGCATATTAATGACCAGTGATTGTTAGTTCCTGTTATTTTTTGTTTTTATTGTTGTTGGTGGTTTTGTGTGTGTATTTCCTTTCTTTGGGATTTATGGGTATGGGATTATTTATTGCCTGTGTTTTTGTGACTGTAGCTAAATTCTTTGGGTTGGAGTTTTCCTTCTAGTACTTTCTGTAGAAATGGATTTATGAATAGGTATTGTTTAAATCTGGTTTTGTCATGGAATATCTTGTTTTCTCCATCTATGGTGATTGGAAGCCTTGCTGGGTATAGTAGTCTGGGCTGGCCTCTATGGTCTCTTAGTGTTTGCATAACACCTGTTCAGGACCTTCTGGCTTTCAGCGTTTCCACTGAGAAGTCAGGCGTAATTCTGGTGGTTCTGCCTTTATGTGTTACTTGTTTTTTTTTTTCCTTCCCAGCTCTTAATATTCTTTCTTTATAATGTATTTTTAGTGTTTTAATGATTATGTCGTGAGGGAACTTTTTTTTTTTGTTTCAGTCTATTTGGTGTTCTTGAAGCTTCTTTTACTTTCTTAGGCATGTCCTGATTTATACTGGGAATGTTTTCTTCTATGATTTTGTTAAATACATCTTCTGTGCCTTTGAGCTGGACTTCTTCTTCTATCCCTATTATTATTAGGTTTGGTCTTTTTATGGTGTCCCAGATTTCCTGGGTATTTTGTGTTAAGAATTTGTTGGATTTAACACTTTCTTTGACTGATGAATCTATTTCCTCTATTGTATCTTCAGTGCCTGAGAGTCTCTCTTTGATCTCTTGTATTCTCTTGTTTATGCTTGCATCTGTATCTCCTGACTGTTTACCAAAATTTTCCATTTCCAGAATACCCTTGATTTGTGTTTTCTTTAATGCCTCTGCTTCAATTTTGAATTCTTCAACCATTTCCTTTATCTGTTTGTTTTCTTTCTCTTGGTTTTCTTTAAGGGGATTTGTTGATTTCTTCCAATTTTTTGTTTGCCTTTTCTTCCATTTACTTAAGGAAATTTTCATTTCCTCTTTAAAGGCCTCAATAATATCCATAAAATAATTTTTTTTCTTTTTTGGATTTTTCGAAACAGGGTTTCTCCGTAGTTTTTTTTGGTTCCTGTCCTGGAACTAGCTCTTGTAGATCAGGCTGGCCTCGAACTCACAGAGATCCGCCTGCCTCTGCCTCCCGAGTGCTGGGATTAAAGGCGTGCGGCACAATCATAAAATTATTTTTAAGGTCATTTTCACTGTGTCATCTGCTGTTGTATGTTCAGGTCTTGCTGTTGCAGAACGTCTTGTTGTTTCTGGTGGTGCTGTATTGCTCTTTATGTTGTTGAGCGTATTCTTGCCCTGTTGTCTACCCATCTCCTCCTCCAATCGGTACAGATGGAATTTGTGCTTCAGGGGGTTCCTCTTCCTCCAGTTCATGCAGTTGGTGGCTGTGGCTCTGTTGATAGCTCCTCCAGGAACAAGCAGAGCAGAGCCTCGGGTGGTCACTCATCCTTGCTTTTACAAGTGCAGGCAGGTCTGTGGCTCTGATGGTTGCTGATGCAGTGGGATTTCTCATACAGAGGGTGGCACTGGGAAAGTGATCTTTCCCAGAGGGACTTCTTAATATAGTTCCCATAAACTGCTGTTGTCAGTGCTTCTGGGCTGCTATGACAGATACCATGCTCCCTCTATGACTCTTCTGGGCCAGAGCCAGGGCCACTGCTGTGCTCCCTTTCTTTCTGATGGCTTCTGGGCCATGGCCAGGACCAGCATCATGATTCCCATTTCTCTGAATCTTCCTGCCTGGGTCTGTGACTGCTGACTTGCTCCCTCTCTGTGTGATGTTTTTTGGGCCTGGTCCAGGGGCCACCAGCATGCTTCCTCTCTCTCTCAGACACTTCTGGGTAGGGGTGACCGCTGCTCTACCTCTCTCTTTGATGCTTGAACAAAGCTCTTAATAATAGATACCAAAGAGGAAGATACAGAGAGCTGTTTCTAGATGCTGTCAGCAAGAGGCTGATGTTCTCTATGTTAGGGGAGACTTCTCTCCTGATACAAAGGCTGGGCCCTTTGTCTACACACTAACTACTACTGCCTTTTCTTCAAAGTTGCTCACCAGAACCCCTTGTCCAAAGGATTGATAGTGGCACATGCCAAGTTCTTCTGTTTTGTACTGATTCATCAAAGAAGGAAATATGACCGCTATCCACATTTCACCAGGTTGTAATGGACTAATCAAGGTCTAAGGTTCCCAAAATTTGTGGATGATCATTTTCTGTGTACAGATCTAACAGCCTGGCCTCTCTGTGCTCCCAGAAACCTGTGTTGGGAAATGTGGTTTCCCCGACTCACTATAAATCCCACTTTTTCCAAGGACTGGCTCCTGCCACAACTGTGATAAGAGCACTGGCAGCTTAAGATCCCACGTGGAGTCCCTCAGAGCCTGGGGACCTCCTCCCAGATGACACCATCAGCCATTCTGAAAGCACAGTGGCAGGCATAGAACAGTGGCTGTTTTCAGGTCTTGTCCCCTGCTGACTTCATGTCCAACTTTTCAGGACACCATGGAGTTGCATCTTCTGCAGGATGCAGTCCTTAGGAAGCCAACAGACTCATCCGGAATCTGAGGTACTGCAGAGGCGGATGGCGCCCCAGGAGCAATTGGTGAGTCCCTTGTGAACTCCACACTTTCTCCTTTCCCCAGGCTTGGGGACAGAACAGCAGGAATGGAGCCTGCTCCTCCAAGTCACAGCACAACCCATTGGCAGAGAACTAACTCAGCCTTTGTAAGTCTGTAACCGAGAGACACTCCTGTAGTAGAAACTTCCAGATGGGTCTGAGTCATTGGTTCCTTCCTCTTGGGAACGTGTATGGACTCTGTCTTTCTTTTTTTATTTTTTAAAAACTTTTTTTTTTTAACATAACAATCCCAGTTCCCTTCACTCTCTTCCTTCTGCTCCTCCCACCTTCTTCCCACCCTACTCCCATTCCCTCCTCAGAGACCTCCCACAGGGAGTTAACAAAGTCTGTCAAATCAGTGAGGCAGGACCAAGGCCCTTCCTCCTGTATCTAGGCTGAGCAAGGTATCCCTCCATAGGGAATGGGCTCCAAAAAGCTAGTTCATGCACTAGAGATAAATGCTGATCCAACTGCCACTGGCCCCACAAACTACCCAAGGCACACAAATGTCACCCACATTCAGAGGGCCTAGTTCAGTCCTATGCAGGTTCCCCAGATGTCAGTCTGGAGTCAGTGAGCTCCTGCTAGCCCTGTCAGCTGTTTCTGTGGGTTTCCCTATCTTGGCCTTGACCCCTTTGCTCAATTTATCACTCCTCCCTCTCTTTGACTGGACTCTGGGAGCTCGGCCCGGTGCTTAGCTGTGGATCTCTGCATCTGTTTCCATCAGTTTCTGGATGAAGGTTCTATGATGACAATTAAGGTGGTCATCAGTCTGATTACAGATGAAAGGCCAGTTCAGGAACCCTCTCCACTATTGCTTAGAATCTTAGCTAGGGTCATCCTTGTTTATTCCTGAGAATTTGGGTTTCTTGCTAGCCCCATAATGGCTCCCTCTATCAAGATATGTCTCTACTTCTTCTCCCTCTTTGTTCTTCCCCCAACTCTACCATCCAATTCCATTCTGCTCTCCCTCCTTCTCCCCTTATCCCTTCCCTCTCACCCTTTCCGTTGTCCTCCAAGTTTCCAATTTACTCAGGAGATCTTGTCTATTTCCCCTTTCCACTGGGATTCATATATGTTTCTCTAAGGATCCTCCTCGCTACCTAGCTTCTCTGGGGTTGTGGACTGTAGGCTGGTTATCCTTTGTTTTATGTTTAATATTCACTTATGAGTGAGTACATGTGATGCTTTTCTTTCTAGGTCTAGATTACCTCATTCAGGATGTTTTTTTTTCTTGTTCCATCCATTTGCTTTGCAAATTTTAAGATATTATTTTGTTTTGTTTTAGCACTGAAAGGTACTCCAATGTGTAAAGTACCACATTTTCTTTATTCATTCTTAGGTTGAGGTGCATGTAGGTTGTTTCCAGGTTCTGGCTATTATGAATATGCTTCTATGGACATAGTTGAGCAAATGTCCTGTGGTGTGAGTGTGCATCCTTAGGGTATATACCCAAGAGTGGTATTGCTGGGTCTTGAGGTAGATTGATTTCCAATTTTCTGAGAAAACACTGTATTGATTTGCAAAGCAGTTGTACCCTTTACACTCCCACCAGCAATGGAGGAGTGTTCCCTTTACTCCACATCCTCTTCAGCATAAGCTGTCATCAGTGGTTTTAATCTTAGTCATTCTGAGAGGTCTAAGATGATGCCTCAGAGTTTTGATATGCATTCCCTGATGGCCAAAGATGTTGAACTTTTCCTTAGTGTCTTTCAGTTGTTTGAAATTCCTCTATTGAGAATTCTCTGTTTAGATCTATACCCTTTTTTTTTAATTAGGAATTTTTAGTATTTTAATGTATAGTTTCTTAAGTGCTTTGTCTATTTTGGAGATCAGCCCTCTGTCAGATGTGGGGTTGTTGAATCTCTTTTCACATTCTATAGGCTGATGTTTTGGCTTATTGACCATGTCTTTGGCCTTATAAAAGCTTCTCTATTTCAGGATGTCTTATGTATTAATTGTTGCTCTCAGCATTTGTGCTACCCATGTTACATTTAGGAAGTAGTCTCCTGTGGTAATGTGTTCAATACTATTTCCCACTTTCTCTTCTATGAGGTTCAATGTGACTGGATTTCTGTTGAGTTCTTTGATCCAGTTGGATTTGAGTTTTGTGCATAGGGATAGATATGGATCTATTAGTATTAGTATGTAACATGTTGACATCCAGTTATGCCAGCACCATTTGTTGAAGATACTTTTTTTTTCCATTGTATAATTTTAACTTCTTTGTCAAAAATTAAGTGTTCAGATATGCATGGATTAATGTCAGGGTCTTCAACTCGATTCTGTTGTTCCACCTGTCTGTTTCTATGCCGATACCAAGCTGCTTCATTGCTATAGCTAGTTCTATCTATAGTAGAGTTTGAGGTCAGGGATGGTGATGCCTCCGGAAGATTCTTTCTTGTACAGGTTTTTTTCTTTGGTGTTCCTATGTTTTTTGTTTTCCATATGAAGTTGAGTATTATTCTTTTGAGTTCTCTGAAGAATTGTGTTGGAATTTTGAGGGATAGTGCATTGAATCTGTAGATTGCTTTTGTTAAGATTGTCATTTTTATTATGTTGATACTACCTATCTGAGAGCATGGGAGATCTTTCCATTTTCTGATATCTTCTTCAAAGATATAAAGTTCTTGTCATACAGGTCTTTTACTTGTTTGGTTAGAGTTACCCCAAGATATTTTATGTTGTTTGTGATTATTGCTAAGGGTGTTTCTCTAATTTCTTCCTCAGCCCATTTATCATCTCTATTTAGGAGCCCTATTGTCTGTCTGTCTGTCTGTTTGTTTGTTAATCTTGTATCCTGCCACATTACTGAAGATGTTTATCAGCTGTAGGAATTCCTTGGTAGAATTTTTGGGGTCATTTATATATACTATTTCATCCTCTGCAAAAAGTGAGAGTTTGACTTCTTTCTTTCCAATTTGTTCCCCTTGATCTCCTTTTGTTGTCTTATTGTTCTAACTAGAGCTTTGAGTACTATATTGAGCAGAACACCTTGTCTTGTTTCTGATTTTAGTGGAATCATGTTGAGTTTCTCTCTATTTACTTTGTTGGCTGTTGGCCTGCTGTCAACTGCTTTCATTATGTTTACATATGCTCCTTGTATCCCTGATCTCTCCAAGACATTTATCATGCAGGGGTGATGGATTTTGTTGAAATCTTTTTCAGCATCTAATAAGATGATCATGTCATTTTTTCTTTCAATTTGTTTAAACCTTGGCCAATTTTCATAAGTTGGACTGTATCTGCATCTCTGGGTTGAAGCCTATTTGATCATGGTGGATGATTTCCTGATGTGCTCTAGGATTTCATTTGCCAGTATTTTACTGAGTATTTTTGCATTTGATGTTTATGAGGGAAATTGCTCTATAATTCTGTTTCTTAGTTGCATCTTTGTGTGTTTTGGGTATAAGGGTAACTGTACTCTTATAAAAGGAGTTTGGCAGTGTTCTTTCTTTTTCTATTGTGTGGAACAATTTGAGGAGTATTGACATTAGCTCTTTGAAATTTTTGTAGAATTCTGTGCTGAAACTATCTGGTCCTGGGCTTATTTTGGTTGGGGGACTTTTGTGAACTGCTTCTATTTTCTTAGGGGTTATAGGTGTATTTAAATTGTTTATTTGGTCTTGCTTTAATTTTGGTATGTGATACTTTTGATAATTTTTGATAATTTTGCTATGTGATACAGAAAATTGTTCATTTACTTTAGATTTTCCAATTTTGTGGAGTACAGGTCTTTGAAGTATGACCTGATGATTTTCTGGAAATCCCCAGTGTCTGTTGTCATGTTCCCCCTTTCATTTCTGATTTTGTTAATTTGGATATTCTCTTTCCACCTTTTGATTAGTTTGGATAAAGGTTTGTCTATCCTGTTGATTTTCTCAAAGAACCAACTCTTTGTCTCATTGACTCATTGTATTGTCTTCCTTGTTTCTATTTTTATTAATGTCAGTCCCTAATTTTATTTCCTGTCATTTACCACTCCTGGGTGAGTTTGCATCTTTTTGTTCTAGAGCTTTCAGGTGTGCTGTTAAGTCACTAGTGTGAGATTTCTCCTGGTTCTTTGTGTAGGCTTTTAGTACTATGAACTTTCCTCTTAGCACTGCTTTGATAATGATCCATAAGTTTTGGTATGTTGTGCATTCATTTTCATTGAATTCTAAGAAGTCTTTAATTTATTTCTTCCTTGACCCAGCAGTGCTCAGTTGATGATTGTTCAATTTCTATGAGTTTTTGGGCTTTCTGCAATTAGTATTGTTGAATTCCAGCTTTAATACTTGGTGATCCAATAAGTTACAGGGGATTATTCTAATTTTTTTGTATTTGTTGAGGTTTGCTTTGTTACTGAGTTTGTGGTTAGTTTTAGAGAAGGTTCCATGAGGTGGTAAGAAAAATTTATATTCTTTTGTATTTTGGTGGAATGTTCTATAGATATCTGTAATTCCCATTTGTGTCATAGTATCTGTTAGTTCCTCTATTTCTCTATTAAGTTTTTGTCTGGCAGTCCTGTCTAGTGGTGAGAGTGGTATGTTGAAGCCTTCCACTATTAGTGTGTGGAGTTTGATGTGTGTTTTCAATTTTAGTAATGCTTCTTTCACAAAAGTGTGTGCTCTTGTATTTGAGGCATAGATGTTCAGAACTGAGTGATGTGGGAGTGTCATATATCAATCTGTTGATTTCATTGGTTAAGCAATAAAGAAACTGCTTGGCCCTGATAGGTTAAAACATAGGTGGGAGGAATAAACAGAACAGAATGCTGGGAGGAAGAGGAAGTGAGCTCAGAGAGAGGCCATGCTCCTCTCTCCCGGGCAGACGCGCACGACAAAGCAAGCCGCCAGGTCAGACATGCTGAATCTTTCCTGGTAAGACCGGAGCTACACAGTTTATTAGAGATGGGTTGATCGGGATATCAGAATTAGCCAGTAAGGGCTAGAGCTAATGGGCCAAGCAGAATGGGCCAAGCAGAATGGACCAAGCAGTGTTTAAAAGAATACAGTTTCTGTGTAATTATTTCGGGGCATAAGCTAGCAGGCAGTCGGGGTGCTGGGGACACAGCCCCGTTGCTCCGATTACTACCTGAGACTTCATCTTGATGGATTTTCCCTCCTATGCATATGAAATATCCTTCTTTAACTCTTTTAATTACTTTTAGATTGAAGTTTATTTTGTTAGATATTAGGATAGCTATACCAGCTTGTTTCTTAGAGCCATTTAATTGGAAAATCTTTTCCCAACCCTTTACTCTGCTGTAATGCCTGTCTTGAATTTGAGGCATGTTTCTTGTATGTGGCAGAAGAATAGATTCTGTTTTCATATCCATTCTGTTAGCCTATGTCTTTCTAAAGATGAGACCATTGATATTAAGGGATTAATGGCCAGTGATTGTTAGTTCCTGTTATTTTTTGTTTTTGTTGTTGGCGGTGGTATTGTGTGTATGTTTTCTTTCTTTAGGATTTCCTTGTGTGGGATTATTTATTGCCTGTGTTTTTATGGGTGTACCTAATTTCCTTGGGCTGGAGTATTCCTTTTAGTACTTTCTGTAGATCTGGATTTGTGAATAGGTGTTGTTTAAATCTGGTTTTGTCATGGAATATCTTATTTTCTCCACATATGGTGATTTAAAGCTTTGCTGTGTATAGTAGTCTGGGCTGGCCTCTCTGAACTCTTAGTTTCCATAGAAGTCTGTCTAGAACCTTCTGATTTTCAGAGTTTCCATTAAAAAGTTCTGAAAGTTCTGTGTAATTCTGATAGGTCTGCCTTTATATGTTACCTGGCCTTTTTCCTTTGCATCTTGTAATATTATTTCTTTATTATATATGTTTAGTGTTTAATTTATTATGTGTCGAGCAGACTTGTTTTTTGTTTCTTTTGGTCCAATCTATTTACTGCTCTGTAAGCTTCTTGTACTTTCATTGACCTGTCCTTCTTTAGATTGGGAAACTTTCTTCTGTGATTTTGTGGAATATATTTTCTGTGCCTTTGAGCTGGACTTCTTCTATCCTTATTATTCTTAGGATCAGTCTTTTCATGGTGTCCCAGATTTCCTGGATATTTTATGTTAGGAATTTGTTGGATTTAACATTTTCTCTGACTAAGGAATCTATTTCCTCTACAGCATATTCAATGCCTGAGATTCTCTCATCTATCTCTTGCATTGTTGTTTATATTTGCATATGTAGGTCCCAACTGTTTGCCCAGATTTTCCATTTCCAGAATACCCTCTGTTTATGTTTTCTTTATTGCCTCTAGTTCAGTTTTTAAGTCTTTAACCATTTCCTTCACACGTGTGATTGCTTTTTCTTCATTTTCTTTAAGGGATTTGTTGATTTCTTCCAATTTTTTTGTTTGTTTTTTCTCCATTTATTTTAGGGAATTTTTCATTTCCTCTTTAAGGGCTTCTGTTATCTTCATGAAGTTATTTTAAAGATAATTTTCTTCTGCTTTATCTTTGTTGAACTATTCAGGTCTTCCTGTTGTAGAACCACAAGTTTCTGGTGGTGTTGTATTGATCTTTATGTTGTTGAGTGTATTCTTACACTGTTGTCTACATATCTCTTCCTTCAATCGGTGCAGCTGGGGCCTGCGGCTCTGGTTATCACTCCTCTAGGTGCAGGTAGGGCTATGGCTCTGGTGTGGAATGGACTCTGCCTTTCTAAGTCACTTTGATTGTTTCTCCTTTTCTTGCAGAAGTGTGAGTTTGTCCTTTTGAGAGTCTATTGCTGTTCCGAGAGCTCCTTTTTTTCCAAGATGCCATATTATTATTACGTAAGTAATGGTGGCAAGCCCCTTCATCAATGGCTTTCATGATACCATATGACTGTGAGGGATACTTGTAGGATTGTGATGAAATCCCCCTGGACCTCAGACTCTGTGGTTTCTGTGGACATTCTGTGGAAGGTAAGCTGAACCATATCAGCCACTCTTCCATTGCTATTTCTGTCACCAGTTCAAAGAGACGTCCGAGGTTGTGCAGAAAGCTATGTGGTTGGACATCATCAAGAAAAAACTGAGAGAGAGAGGTTACTCCCACGTGGAAGAGTTTGCGCAAGACATGAGGCTCATCTTCCACAATCACAGGACCACATTCAAGGTCAGCATCCCTCTCTGGTTGCATTGCATCTTCTTTCCACGGGGTTACTCTTTCCCTCAGTTTCTGCTACCTGGAAAGTCTAGTTTCCCACACCTTCCTGTAAGAACGTAGCATAAGTAGTAAGTTTGAGAGTGCCAGACACAGTGGGGGCATGACCTGATTACAGCCTTCAAAGGCTGAATTAAGAGGATTGTCTTATATTGAAAGCCTGCCTTGTCTACACTATCGGACCTATCTCAAACAAACAAACAAACCCAAAAAAGCAAAAATCTGGCAGTGAGCTGTATTTTTTGTTTCGTTTTTGTTTTGTTTTTCAGTATAAGATCTAGCAGATATCTAGACACCATAAAGGTCCCCAGCATCAGAGAGTTCAAAGCCTGTCTACAGAGGAAAGTTAAGCTATCCTTCTATATACACACACATGAGAATCTATTTCTATTAAATAGTTTAAAAAATATGTCTGTGTGTTTAATCTGGGCATGATAATACAGTATTTAAATCCTAGCATATGGAAGGCAGAGACAGGCAGATCCCTGAGCCTGAGGCTATCTCAGAGCAGGTTCCAGGACAACCAGTGCTACATAGAGAAATCCTATCTAGAAGAAAATGTGTGTGTGTGTGTGTGTGTGTGTGTGTGTGTGTGTGTGCGCGCGCGCGCGCGCGTGAAGGCACAGTGTAAGTACTTGTGACTTTAGGTGCCTATGGACCAGGGGCATTAGATCCCCTAAACTGATATCACAGTTCCATGCCATGAGTGCTGGGAATTGAACTTGGGTCTTCTGTAAAATCAGTATATATTCTTAACCAATGAGCCATTTCTTCAGCTCCTAGCTTAAATCTTTGTGTGTGCATATAGATATGTGTGTTGTATATGTGTGCTTGAGTCTGTTTATGTTCATGTGGAATTGCAGCTGCTTGTGTCATAGTACACATGAGGACCAAGTTAGAGAACAACCATGGGCTTTGTTCACATTTCACCTGATTTGATACATGGCAACCTGTCAATCACCACTGTGGAGGCTGGGATTATGGATGTGCACTACCACATACAGGTTTCTGTGGGTTTGGGGATCTGAACTTAGGTCCTCACACTTGTGTGGCAAATATTAGCCCACTGGGTCATCTCTCCAGTCAGAGGATTTTCTGCTTCTAATGTTCTCCTAGGCCCAGTTCTTAGAAATATAAAAGTCTGTTTCCTAACATGTGGCTGGACCATGAAGTACACAGATTTCGCCAGAGGGTAGAAACGCCAAGAAGGAGATGTCTCACTACTAATGAGCACCATCATTCTTGCCTTTGTTGTTTTCTAGGACCTCAACTTTGGTGAAATGGGACTTAGACTGGAGTTTGAGTTTGAGAAGAATTTCAAGGAAGTGTTTGCTATTCAGGACACAAATGAAAACAGTTGACTGATGTCACAGATGCTGCTGGTGTGCTGGTACCATGTCCTTTTCCTGTCAGGTCTTCCCATCTGCAGCAGTGAACGTTCTTTACTGATGCCATCATCTCCAGGGGATTCTCTGGGATCACATGCAGACAGCTGCAACTGGGAGTCACACCTCCAGGTCTTGTGGTCCATCCCCCTGCCTCCAACTGGAATAAAGGGTGTGCTAGATTGCTGCTCTCTGCTCCTCAAATCCAACTGGCTTAGCTCTCCCCCTGTGCATAAGTTGCTTACCTTGTCCCTACTTCTGAGAGTCCTTTACAATAAACCACAAGCTTCCAAGACTTCAACTTATGTGGTGATACACTCCTGTAGCTCTAGCCCTTGGAATGCTGAGGCATGAGAATAGCTGTAAGTGTGATGTCAGCCTGGGATACATAGGCTACTCTGGATTATAAAGCTACTCTGGATTATAAAGATCCTTATTCAAGAGCAAACAACTCACCAAATAAGACAAAAAAAAGGCCTCAACTCTGAATCTTTTTCTAGGAGTCTCATCCTAAGATGACTGGTCTTAGAAGCAAAGCCTCAGGGTAGGATTCTAGAGTTGGGTCACTGTCCAACCAAAAGGTGATTGTGACATGTCAATAGGCCCTTGTGTGTTAAGCCAGCTCAAAAAACAAATATTATTAGCCTGTAGAAAGGCGCTAATGACTGTGTGAGCTATAGGCAAAGTGGTATATTTGCTAGTGGATGGAAAAAAAGTAACTCTAAGGATGATGGGATTTGGTAGCTGTTAGTACTTTTTACTAATAGATTGACAGGAACCAAGCATTGGTGATGCATGCCTTTAATCTCAGCTCTCAGAAGGTAGAGATAGGCGGATCTCTGTCAGTTCGAGGTGTTCCAGGATAGCCACGGTGGTTACACAGAGAAACCGTGTCTTGAGAAACAAACAAACTAACAAAAAGAGGAAGAAGAAGAAGAAGAAGAAGAAGAAGAAGAAGAAGAAGAAGAAGAAGGAAAAGGAAAAAAATAGAAATTTGACATGCTTAGACACAGAATCCCAAGTATTAAGGAAAGAGACACCCAGTCCTGCAGCCGTATTTTCAGATAGCAACAAAGGCATGTCCCAGGCCCTTACATTCAGAAAGACAGAACTCCAAGCAAAGACTGGATTCTAAGTTCATAAAGTCCCTTGTGCCAAAGTCAGGGTCTTGAACCTCAGGATGAGGTAGTGAAATAGTTATTCGGGAGAACTGTGAACTTGTTTCCTCTGAACCTACTTGTCAATGAAAGAATTGCTTTGCTCTTTCTCGGAAGAAAGAGTTACCTCTGTCCCCTGTCTCGCTTGAATGAAGACTACGTGTGGCCTTAAGGATGACCCAAGTAGACCAGCCCTGGATGGGGCTTCAAGGTGTGAGAGAGGAGCCACATACCAAAGAAATAGCAAGATTCGCAGACAGGAGGAGCAAAGGAGGTTGTGTTTGCGGGTGGACACTGGATAAAAAAAGCTGAAATACTAAACTGACTAACAGTATTAGCAATATTGATGTGTTCTTTTTTTATCTTTTAAATTTTTTATTCATTATACACACCAACCCCAGTTCTCCCTCTATCCCCTCCTTCTGCTCCCCCTACCTCCCCTCAACCCATCCCCCATCCACTCAACCTGGCATATTAAGTAGAAGCAGGACTGTTTGGATGGAAGCTCACCCCAGCCCCTGGCATCCATATATCTAAAGAGTCTGGCTTGTTTGGATGAGAGATACACCCTATGCCCTGGCATCCAGTTATTCAAAGAGTCTGAAATGTTCAGGTGGGGGCTTCAGCCCAAGCCCCCTCCCCTGGAGCTGCCTCAGTCCAGACTCTGTCTTCCCACCCCCACCCGAGAAAGCCTGCCAAACGGTGACTCCTCCCCAGAGATACTCAAGACATGGTCACAGGGTATTTAAACTATCTCCCAGAGAACAAATACAGGGTTTTCCAGTCTTCCTTTCCCATCTCCTCTCTGGAGGATTGAAAAGCCATCAGGAGCATTTGTATCTATCAAACCTAGGCTTTGTCTAATTCAGTTTGATTTGGTCATAATTATTGCATCTGTGCAGAGTCTTATGGGGGTGCAGAAACTTTTCAAGGACCAAGCCCCTCCCCCCTGCATCTAGTCACATTGCTTCCCACCAGTGAAAGGAACATATGGTTCTTTCAGGGGCTTTTGTACACAACATCTGATCTAATGCTGATATTTGGAAACCCAGGTCTCCATCACTGTCTCCTGAGAGAGGAGGCTATAAAGAGGTCAGGTAGTTTCCCTGCTACAATGAGTTCACTGGATCTCCAGAAATACCCAGCAACCATTTCCCCAGTTTCTAGAAAGAGCCAAAGCCATTTGTGCGGTCAGCACTAACCAGGAAGCCGGTTCTTAAAGAAACTGCATCTCTGCTCAATACCAGCAAAAAAGCCTATCTGAAAAATACAGCTACCAAGAACCTCCAATTGACTCCCTTTTTTGTGGGCCTAGAAGCTTCCCCTTTTTTTGCTTTCTTTGTCTTTATGTGGAAGTATATTGCTGAACATTGGGTGCCATTATGTAACTAGAGATTGCGCGTTCATTTCCTGGCCACCCAGACCCGAACAATCATACAAAAGCTATATAATTAAAGCACCATTTGCCTAATGTCTCAGGGGTATCCCTAGCTATCTCTTATACCTTAAACTAACCCATTTCTATTAATCTGTTTATCGCCATGAGATTGTGGCTTGCTGGTAAGGTTCTGGCATCTTTCTCCTTCAGCAGCTACATGGTGTCTGCCTGACTCCACCTTCTTTCTCCCTGCATTCAGTTTGGTTTTCCTGTCTACCTATATTCGGCCCTGCCATAGGCCAAAGCAGCTTCTTTATTAATCAATGGCAATAAAAATATTCATAGCATACAGAGGGAAATTCCACACCCAAAATGGCTATGGTTGGCAATCGGATGAAAACCATTCAAAGTTGCGTGAATCTTGAGTGAGATTGTGAGTGTGTATTATTCTCGTGGGTTAATAAAGAACTAACTGGCTTAGAGTTGGGCTGGAAGAGATTGGGTGGGAGAGCCAGACTAGGAGGATGCTAGGAAGCAGGAGAGTGAGGAATCGCTAGCCAGAATCAGAGGAAGTGGGACATGTACAAAATAGGTAACAAGTCATGAAACACATGGCAGCAAGGAAAGGAAAGGAAATGGGTTAATTTAAATATAAGAGTTGGCTAGTGAGCCTGAGCTATTGACTGAGCATTAACAATTAATATTAAGTTTCTGAATGGTTATTCACGAACAGTTGCCAGCACAGGAAAACTCAGTCTACAAATGTCATTCCAATACGGGGCTGGAATTTCCTCATAAGACCTGACAAAGTCACTTGCTCAACTATATTCATAGCAGCATTATTTGTAATAACCAGAAACCCAGAAACGACCCAGAGGCCCCTTAGCTGAAGAATGGATAAAGAAAATGTGGTACATTTACACAATGGAGTATTACTCCGAGGTAAAAAAGTGACATTCTGAAATTTGTAGGCAAATGGATGGAACTAGTAAAAGTCATCCTGAGTGAGGTAACCTAGACCCAGAAAGACAAACACGGAATGTACTCACTCAGATAAATATTAGATACAAAGCAAAGGATAACCAGGCTATAATCCACAACTCCAGAGAAACTAAGTAAAAAGGAGGACCCTAAGAGGGACATGGAGGGCCTCAGGAAGGGGAAATATTTAAGATCTCTTGGGTAAACAGGGAGGAGGTAGAAAGAGTGGATGGGGGAAGGTGGGGGAAGCAGGAAAAGAGAGGGAGGGGAAACTGGGGCTGGCCTGTAAAATGAAAAAAATTAAATAAAAAAGACCTGACGAAAATTATAAAAGGATTCTAAACACACAAAAATGGAGTCAAGCATAGCTTCTTGGTAACCAACTATTTCATGTAGACTGTTTGGTGGCAGGAAGCAGAAGTATGGTTCCTTTAAGACATGGTTTCCCTGCTTGTGCTAATGGTATAGATACAGCTCTTTTTGGAGTTCCTGCTACCAAATATTTAAGGGGTTCATGAGTAGTGGTTAGCATGTGACTTGGTGGTAGAGTGGACCCAACAACTTGCCAGATTTTGGCTGGTAAATGTGTCTCTTCTCAGTACTTCAACCCTGAAGCTCAGCTCTCAGGGAACCAAGTGTGGCAGAGCCAGCCACCACAGCAGAGGTGGATATCTTAGTCCACTGCTTAAAAGCTCATGTGGTCAGAAAAAGATGACAAATATGCAATATAGACAGATTCAAGTGGGAAAAGAAACCTCTAAATAGGGTATAGTGTGTTTGGAAATGTACATAGGCTTCAGAGAGAAAAGAGAAGGTGCAGACATGAAAAAATACATAGTTTTAAAATAATAAAGTCTTTAAAAAGGAAGTAAAGAATATACAGAGAGTCTGGATTCTGTATGTTATTGTGTTGTCTTTAGATTTTCTGATTTCTAACAAAGAAACAACAGCTACTAAGACACATTTGATTATGAAAGCTGCTAGAATAAGCCAACACATATATTTTGAAAATGTCTTAAATTCAAAGTTTAAGTCAAAAGGTATGCTACTTTATGGAAGAGGCTATGCTTCTATTTCCACAGAATATGAGAATCTATGAATTTATTTCAGGTTAAAGAGAATCAAGTTTGATTGGTTATACTCCATGAAACCCTGGCTGTCGACCTTAAAAAAATAACGTAGAAGAACTACAAGACACATAATGTATATTTTGCCTGCTAAAATATAAAACAAAAATCATCTTTAACTGACTTGTGCTCATCACATATTCCATACTTGTAATGTATGTTATCTTTAAAAGTTTATGTATTTTCAGAACGAGAAGATTAGACATAAAAAAAACAAAAAACAAACAAACAAACAAAAAACAGATGCCTAGGTGATCCAGCATCTAGAACAGCTTCAAGGCTGCTAAGAGGATCTAATTTCACAAAATACTCCAGCCAAAACCTTACAATTATTCTGATTTTTTTAAAGGTTCTCCCAAAGATTACCAGTGCCCCCATACAACAGGAAGTAGTCTAGAAAATGATGTTCACATTCCCAAAAGTCAGGTTATTGATATTTATTAGCATTTAAGGGGGATTGGTTATAGTTGTTATTGGTCATAGTCAGAAAAAAGCCAAATAAAAGAGTTAAATTTAAAGATCTTTTTCTAAAGGAAAAAAGGGGAATATATAGAAATGATAGGATAAAAGGGTAGATTATTGAATCTACTTTTTGTATTTTGATTTTTTTGTTATTTACTTATTTATTTTTGAATCTACTTTTAAACTAAAAAAATAACTACAAGTCTTAAAGATTTTACATTGGTATGGATTTTTGTATATTGATACAAATTTAAGGTTGTTTTTGTAGAACATACTCTACATGTGTTTCTACTCTTGTTTAAAGTACTGTATCTATGCAGCTCATTTAACATTTAAATATAATGTTCATTTCTAGTCCTTGGAAGTTATCCTTGCAAGCTTTTTAGCATAATTAAGAAACACAGGTTAATAGTCACTTATAATTATCAAACTTATAGTCATGTTAGTTATGTTTTCAAGATCAAACAGAGATATATTTAGATAGATAGATAGATAGATAGATAGATGGTCTTCAGACACTTTAAAGACCTACAGAATATAGAATTTAATATGTTTAATAACTTAAAGCTTTTTCATAGCAGTGAGACTTGCCTGCTCCTGGCAGCACTAATCTACTTCAGAGAAGATGATGGGCATTGAAGAAACTCTTCAGGGAGTTTGTTTTCTTTATGGCAAAACTAGCCATTTGGGTAAAGAAATCGTCCTTGATGCAATTTCGGACAATATATTGTCAAAACTGGACCAGCAAGATACAAAAGAAAGTTACTGCAAGATTTTGCCAAGAGAAGATAGGACAGTCCTTCAAAATTCCCTGCTTCACAGAAAAAGTATGTCAAATGTTCTAGGCCAAAGATGGAGATCACAACATTGCAGAGGAACCTAGTGTGACTGTCCAGGCAGCAAGATGTCCCTACCATTAGGTAATATTTCACTCTTCTGGGGTCTTTGACAAAGTTGAAGACTAGTAAAGTTTTTCTTAGTTATGATAAAAAGCTAAATTATGTATAAAAGTGTAGAGTCATAAAGATAAATAATATTTTCTCTAAATTTGCCACATACAAACGGACTGGATATTGCAACTGCAATTCTTACTTAAAAGCTGTTTTGCTATATTTAGTTTTACTATGTTAAGGTTAAAAGTTTCCTTTTTAATTAGTCAGAGAGGAGAAAGTGCTGTGGAATAATCCTTCCATACACTGTGAATTTGTATTTCTCTCATGCATTAATAGATAACTCACTGGCCTATAGCTGGGTAGGAAGAGATTGGGCAGGAGTCTGGGAAGAAGAAGGACAGAGTGAGGAGTCTCCAGCCAGATACAGAGGAAGTAGAATATGTACAAAACGAGGTAACAAGAGTCATGTGGCTGCAAGTAAAGGAATGGAAATGCGTTAATTTAAAATTAAGAGTTAGCTAGTAATAATTCTGAGTATTGGCCTTGATGGAGGTGGGTCTTGTATTTATCTGTTGCTTTCATTGGTTAATTAATAAAGAAAACTGCTTGGCCCTAATAGGACAGAAAATTAGGTAGGCAGAGTAGACAGAACAGACTGCTGGGAGAAAGAAGCAGAGTCTAGGAGTCGCCATGATTCTCCCACTCCAGACAGATGCAGGTAAGCCACCTCGTGGGCTACACAGATTATTAGAAATGGGTTAGATCAATATGTAAGAGCTAGCCAATAAGAGGCTGGAACTAATGGGCCAAGCAGTGTTTAAATGAATACAGTTTCTATGTAATTATTTCGGGAAGCAGCTAGCCGTGCGGGTGGCCTGGTACCAGGAACATAGCCCACCGCTCCACTTAATCAACCCCGCCGCTCCTATTACAACATGGCCTAGCATTTATAATTAATATTAAGCCTCTGTGTGTTTCTTTGGGAGCTGCTGGAGAGACAGAAACTCTGTCAACACTATCTTAATAAAATGTGCTAATCAATGTTTTTGACCTAATAATGGACAATGGCTATTATCACCAGGAAACAGAGCAACATTTGCATGTCAGGGCTTTTGCCTTTTATCATCTTTTTTGCATTGGCCCTTTTTAGTTATTTTTGTTGGTGTGAGCAAGAGTTGCTTATGTTGACAGACAAAGCCAAGTAAAGACTCTGAAGTCAGCGCATGTAGATAGAAATGCAGGTTCTCCTGGACTGGCTGTGTGTCTTTGGGTAAGTTGCTTGTTCTTGTCCTTGTATCATCTGTAACATGAAGATGTTAGACATGTGTAGCTCATGGGATTGCTGGCTTCATATTAATCATGATTTATAAAGTTCTTGGCACTGTATGTATTTCACAAAAATAATAAACACAAACTTGCAAAATTGACACAAGTATCCTTAAACAAGTCAAGATTCATCATCACCCAGAGAGACTTTGTTTATACATATTATAGAAAAAGGGACACCACTGATGAAATTCATAGTAAGACAGAAAGGGGAAGGAAGCCTGGGATGCTGAGCTGGCAAAAAGCCCAGGAACCAGCTATGTTTGGTCATTGATAGCAGAAACATCTGAAAATTCTTGTTAAAGGGTCTGATGATCAGCTACAAACTGTTAAAAGACAAAACAAAACAAACCTCTTTGTAACTTCTCACTCTAGTAGCCATCAACTCTTCCCAACACATATGAAATAGCTGGGATTGCTCAAATGTGTCAGCCAATGACCCCTCTACACATATACCAAGGATAGGTGGTTCACACAAAGGTCCTAATAGGAAATAGGGACTTGGGAAGCTGGATAACTGAAGAAAACATGGCCGAGGGATGGAACCAATCTGAGTAACATCCAGGGCTCACCCACTGTTGCCCAGTGGAGTGATGTGATAACTTCAAACCAGTGTGAAGGGTGAAGAGCCAGCAGCTAAGCTCTTTGAGTCTGCTGGAACAGAATCACTGTTTCAGTTGCCCTGTGCTTTGCAGGCAAAGCAGAGTTGGACATTGTTCTAGAAGGGAAGATGTCTACTCCACCCTACTGGACAGTCAACAACAATGAAGGAGACTAAAGCTGTCTGTCATTCTTCCTAACTTCAGGGCTGCAGGTGTTTACTGCAAGGTTGTCAAATACCAACTTTGACATAACTCATACATTCCAAGGTAGGTGCTTGAGGATTAGAATTATTAAGGAAAAGGAACAGAGATATAAGAAAAACAAGAGACAGAAATACAGAATAGCATTGGGAGGGATGTTCAGTGAATATTTTTCACGTTTATATGTGAATGCAACAGACTTCATTAACATGATATAGGGAATAGACTTAAATTCTCTGATCTTTGCTCCATGTGGAGCAGATCCACCTCTATACACAAAATACTAATTAACCACACCCTAGCTCAGAATCTTTTGTTTGTAGCCACACCTGTTTTTAACAACTTTGAGAGAGCAACAATAACTCTCTCTGACTTCCGGTCAAGGTGGAATAGGCTTACACCTGTGTGTCCCCACATATTCCTTCCTTTTTATTTTATTTAATAAAGCCTGTGCTTCTGCTACAGGACAGATGACTGTGTCTGTCTTGGGAGTCATTTTCCCATGTTCCAAATTTATCTGTCATCAGTACATACATTCCATCATGTGTGTCCTGTTTTGGATTCCCTGGGTGAGTACAGGGAAGATCTTACCCATCTCTCACTATCAACCTCTGTGAATAAAGGGTTAAGGGAGAAAGCATCTCTAGGCGCTATTCACCTTTAAGCCAATTTTCTGTTGAGAGAGTTAAACATATGCAAGCAGATACTGCTTTGTGATACATATACTTCTGTGGCTACAATATTTCCTAATAATGGGATGGAGAGTGACTAGAGGTGAGATTGCCTTCTAAGGGCTTATCATGTCAATTTTTTTTCTCAGACAAGCTCTAATCTTTTTCTAATAATGAACTACTCTTTCTTCATAATGAACTACAAACATTAACAGGTCGATACCATAATTCTAACATAAACACTCAATTTGTCAAATCAAAATTCTTTTAAATCCATTCTAATCAAAAGACAAGAAAAGGTTTCTGTGATGGTGAGCTTTGAGTCTTTTATCTCTCCTATAGTCCATCTTCATTGCTGCTTCTAAGTTTCAAAGACAAGTCTAAAGTGTCCCAGTCTCTGAGCAGCAGTAAAAGCCTTTATGGCCCCCTCCTCATCTCTCACAAGGGGCTCAGTCACTCTTTGCCTCCATAATAGTGATCCATTGCTTTAATAAATCTCTTTCCCTCAGGGGAAAATTTTCTGAGGTCTCAGTTCTCAGGTCCTTTATTTCAACAGCAGATTGAATAACATACTGGCAAAAATGAGTTCTGTATCCCAAAATACAGTGTGGATAAACTGTTAAGCATTCAGTCAGTATTCTTGGACTGACTCCAAAATAAACAGAACACACTGAGGTATAGAAATTTGTGCAGTAAGTCCACCAAGAATCTAGGAGTCACCAATTGTCACCACAATCTTCCTTTTCTTCTCATACTGCAGCATGTTGTTGTAAGAAAGTCAGGAACCCAGATTCAGGAACCTCACCCTGACTCCAATGTCCCCACAGAAGACTCAGACGTCTGCTCTACACGTCAGATCAGACTTTCTGGAAGCCATTGTACGTCAGCGTCTTTCTGTGAACAAATACAGGTATATCCTCAAGCCCATATTAATACAGGCTTAGGTCCCTTTCATAATCCAGTGCAAGGGTCTTTCCACCTTACTTTACCAAAGGTCACCTTGGTGCCATAATGCCAAAATCTGTCTTCAGCAGATTGCTTATGGGCATCCATATTCAAGAAATTTAGAGTAAAAAAAAAAGGCATGATTTGAGGCATTATGTGGTGACTGAGAGTACAATTCCCCTATGTTTATCTTTTGAAGTTGTGATTTCACGGAGCCATGGGCATGCTCCACAGTTCCTTGTCCTTGAGGATTATATGAAATGCCAGTTTTGTGTTTGATATTCCATTGGGAACAAAACTGCTGAAATGTTTTACTAATATATCTGGAGCCATTGTCTGTCTTTATAATTTTAGGGATTCCCATATAGGAAGAACACTTTAAGCAATGGGTTATCACAAGCTTAGTGGCTTCTCCAGTCTGTGCAGAGGCTATTAAGAAACATGTATATTTATCAGTTGTCACATATACATGATATGAATAACATCCATGTGTCATAATTGATTAGGAGGCAGGCCTTCATGATTTACTCCCAGATGAGGTACATGTAAGTATTGTGGATATATATCACACTGCTTGACAATCTGATGAGCAATGTCTCTTGTTAATCCAAATTGTTTCCTTAAGCTCTTACTATTTTGATGATGTAAAGCATGTGATCATTGATCAAGCTCAACTTGAGATAAAGCAATCAACTTTGTAAACTTATCGGTTAGAGTATTACCTTCAGCCAATGGATCAGGAAGAATGTACTCTGTAATGACCCACAAGGCATGGTAATTTCCTTTGATAAATGGAACCTTGAATTTGCTGGAACAACATTTTAACTTGCTTATTGCCAGTCCCAATGCGTGGAACAGTTTCCTATATCTGAAGGGTTTTAAAAATGTAATGGCAGTCAGTAGATAAATTAAATGCATTATTTGCAAAAAACAAACAAACAAACAAACAAACAAAAAAAAACCAACCTGAAATACTATACAACAGCTCAACTGTTTCAACTGAGGCCAGTTCAGTTCGCACCACATGTCCTTTACCACCAACAACACATGCTGCTCTTCCACTGGGAGAACCTTCTGTAAAAATTGACAAAGCAACCTTTGGGGAGAAATAAAAGAATATAGTTGTGTGAATTGTAGCACCCTATCATCTGGGAAAAGATTATTAATCTGGTCTTGAAATTGAGCAAGCACAATTGCCCAACAATCATTATTTTGAAATAACTAATCAATCTGTTGCTTAATATAAGAAGTGTTCTTCACATTAGGTTCCCTGCCAAAATATCGCCTAGATTCCATTCTGCTCTTCCATACTAAACAAGTTAATGCTTCAAAATAAGGGTTTAATACCTTGACTGGTAAGTCAGGAAGTTGTATCCACATAAGTGGACTGTTTTGCCATAAAACCACTGTGGGAGTAAGTTTTGTAGGTAATATACATGCTTGCCAAGGTTTATCATAATTAATATAATGTACCTGCTGTTTTTGTATTGCATACTCCACTTGTTCCAGTACCTGTTGGGCAGCTTCAGTAAGCTGTCAGGTAGAATTCAGGTCATTGCTTCCTTTAAGCATCCAAGCTGTAAGCCCCCCTAGTTGACAGGTTTCCAAAGACACCTGGCTGGAGGTGCATTTGCATTTCAATAGACACTTGACTGCTTGTGGGCTATTTCTCAGCAGCTCAGCTATCTGGCTGAGAACCAGGATCTAGGCTCTCTGCTGAAGCTGGGAGCCAGGAGGGGTGCAAATCATGCTCTGGGATGCTGCTTGGCCCTGTGCTGCCTCTGGATACTTGGAACCTGGAGGCGTTAGTCCATCCATGCCTGCTGTGCCTGGGCTGTGTGCTCAGGTTTCCAGGTGCCTGCCACTGCAGCTGCTCTGAAACCACTCCCTCCCCCATCCACCACTGAGGCAGGCCATCTTCCTTCGGCTTCCAGTCTGAGCTTCTTCCTTTCCAGCTCTCTCCCAAAGAAGCAGCTTCTGCCTTGCTCCCTTCTCCCCACTTCTCCCCTCCTCCCTCTGTTTCTCTTTCTCTCTGCCTCTCTGCTTTTCTCCCCTTTCCCTTCCCTTTCATAACTCACTAAATAAATATCCAACCTCACTCTGCTTACCCATCTCGGTCTCTCACTGGCCACATGGCTGCAGCTCCTCATGGGACTGGTTGCTCCGCCCAAATCTCTCACCCACCAGGCAGCTCCCTGCCTAGGCTCCCTACCTAGGACCCTCTAGTCTTCATGGCCTATAGGCCACTAAGGAGCTCCCTGCCTGGGGCTGGCTGCCCTTGTGGTCCACCGTGGTCTTATGCCCACTGCCCACTGCCACACCTCGGGGACCTGCAGTGTTTCTGCCACTGCACCCCTTGGGGATCCACAGCATTTTATTTTTATCATAACACAAGCTCTGTAGTCTCTTTGATAAACTGCCACTTCTTACAAAGTTGTATGCCCAGGGATATATGGTAGGAGGCAGAAGGAAGGCAGTGGTCTGAATTCCCTGAAAAGATAAGACTACTTGGTGAGTGTTTTAAATAAAGAACAGCCCTGATACTCTCACCCACTTTCCTTCAGAAAAGAGTGAGAGAGAGAGAGAGAGAGAGAGAGAGAGAGAGAGAGAGAGAGATTTTCAGGCTTCACAGAACATCTACCCCAATTCTTTCAGGATTGCCTGTACTAACTTCAGTTGAAAGTCTAGGAACATCCTTGTCTTTTCCACAGGTGAGTTACTTACTTTACTGAAACTGGCTCATCATGTGAGTGTGTAAACACAAGGGTGTGTGGGTCTGAGTGTGTCTCTCCTCTTAAAGGCATGCTTCATGTCTGCTGCTGCTGGGCAGGGGCACACCTGTTGACTGAGTGGGTAAGGAAGTTTAGAGGACTTTTTCTGGGTTCTCTTATGACTCCAGAATCAGGCTGGGTGTGAGAATAACCAGGATTCCTGTGCTGTGTTCAGTGAGGAATAAGGAAGCATGGTTTATTCCTCCTGAAGAAGCACTTGAGACAAAGCTGTTACTTGGGTAATGATTTTGGACACTATGTGAAAACCCAAACAGCCTGAGGCCTCTGCAGACGGAAGAACTCAGACTGAATTTAGAAGAGAATTATGAACTTGTGAGGCATTTGGCACAGAATCAACTCCCTGTTTCCAATTGCCTGACCTTGAGAGCAGCCATAGCCCTACTCAGGGCAGACTAAACTTTGGTAGGAGGCTTTCTGGTAGGTAGAGTAATGGAAACACAAAAAGCATAAAACAAGCAAAACCCTAACAACCAGAATTTCTGGACAGTGAAGAGGAAATTTCAGAAAAGAGAAAGCCAAGGGCCTGGATGATAACAAGGTAAACAGAACTCTTTCTGAACTGAGAATTAAGCCTTGTCCTTCTTGCTGTTTGCCATCTGAGCCAGTATAATCACATACACCCTCTGCTGTAACAAAAGCCTTCTACTTCTGGCTTAAGCAGGAGCAGGTAGGTACCTGCCAACCCAATCGGTCTTGACCCAGAATGGGCCCCCAGGCCCCCAGAACCCATTTAGCCACCAGAAATTGAATGCTCACAACACCCAACAGAAAATGCCGATGGAAGCCAGGCCGTCAGCCACAGTTCCCAGTTGAGTTATTTCTTCATGGCTGAGCTCCCAGGGCTGAAGTCTGGCTTCTCCTTCCCATTTTACATCACAGGATAAACAGTTTTAATAGAAATGTTAGAAATGGTTCACCTTCTAGCTGTTCCCAAGGGCAGTGTGTTCATTCCCGGCCTGTTTTACTGGTTTATCTGCCCAGCCACTCAGTTAGAGGGGCCAGGCCATTCTTAGAAAAGATGCTTTGGAGGACATTTGGAGACAAACCTGTGTGGGTTTACAATGGGGGAGGAGTACATTCTGCTTTCAGAGTCACCTTCTCAGTGGGCTTCCTCAGCACCTGACAGCTCAACATTGTGATGTACATTGCAAAGTTTTATTTAGGAAGATAATTGAACAGGAAGGATATTACAGAAGCCGGGAGTAGAAGGTTGGCAGGGCATTTACACAGAAGGGCAGAGGGGAGGGTGGGCTCTCTGAGCACTGTTCAGTTGACAGCTGGAGGGATGGGTGGTGGATGGAATACAAAGAACTATGAGAAGAAAATTGTGTGCTTATACTGTTGAGGTTGTTGGTTTGTATCATTGGTTGAAAATTTTCTTTTCAAAGTCTTCGCAGATTGGATTTCTACTGTGGCCTCAAGATTGTTGAGCTTGCTGTTCTGAAAGGGAAGTAGAAAATCAGAGATAGCTGTCACTCGGTAAGCTTGGCTATTCCAATGGGGAGGTTTAACACATCTAAGAGAAGCTTTGGGTGGGTGGGGGGCTTAAAGATTGCTCAGTAGGTAAAGGCACCTGCTGCTAAGCAAACTGAGTTCAGTCCCTGGGATCCACGTGGTGGAAAGAGAATCAACTCCAGCAAGCTGTCCTCTGACCTCCACACTCACCGCACCCTGCATACACTGATGCACTGTCTTCCCACAAAGTCAACGGATAGAAGTGTAACCATTTTCTTTCTAAAGAAAGAAGTTATATTCCCTGAGGGTTTGGTTATATCTCTTTCTTGGGAAGACAGAAATAAAACTAGTATTGCAGGCTTAATTTCCGTTGATCCAGATCCCTGAGATCAGCAGTAGTTTGGGTTTTATATACTGGGATATTTGCCTATACATGATGAGATACCACAGGAGTGGGATCAAAGTCAAAATCCAAAACTCATCTGGTTTATATAAATATTTCACATGTAGGTCGAAAGCAATTTTATACAATACTTTTCAAATATTTTGCAAGAAACAAAGTTTTCATGGTATAGATTTTCCACTTTACCGTGTTGGTCTAGGTGAGATACAACAGCAGAAATGAGCAGGGTCTTCCTTTCCCTATACTTTTAATCCCTTGGAAATTTATTAGGATAGATAAGGAGTTATGGAATTTGAATAAGAGGCAAAATCTTAATGCAACTGAAATGCTATCAAGGCAGTGGTGGCACACCCTTCTGTCTCATCCTAGGGAAGTGGAGGCTGGTGGAGCTCTGTGAGTTCAAGACTGTTCGGGTCTACGCAGCAAGACCCTTCAAACAGTACCCTTTCAGCAAGCCATTTGTCACGCTTAGTCAAACTAAACGATGATATTACGTTCTCAAACTAGCCACAAAAAGTAAACTGATATAATGTTACTTACTCATTTTAGGCCCAACACTTCAGTTAGCTATATCTTATCTCACATACCCACCCTGAATTTGGGACACAAAGAGCTGTCATTGATATTGAACTAAAATAGAAGATAATGGGGTTACGTTAATGGCTCTTTCTAGGTTGATCAGAGATAGCAGAATATAGTTCCTACACCCCAAACTCATGTCACTCTGGACAAGACGAAGTTTTCACGCCCACTTCATGCCTCAGTGGGCAAAAACTCAATGTGACAATGTCATTGTATCTCCTTCCCCACCTCTCAGTTGTCTACCTTGACCTCTGTGTGGGCTTGCCCCATGATGAGGGAAATTGTAGCATCTACCTGACCTTAGGAAAAGTGACTCACCTCAAAGAGAAAAGAAAACAAAGCAGAGATTCTTACTATATGAGAATGCTGTGGTTCTGAAAGATGAGGTGCATGTTCTCCACAAAACTTTGTACTGACTGGTATGCCTTCTAGTTCAGCCTGTTCTTGATTTTGTTTATCCGCATGTGCTCCAGGAGGTCTGGAAAGTCCTCTTTCCTCTGTTGTGTGAAGAACTGAAGGAGTGCTGCCAGCGTAGCCCTGAGTTGGTCTTTCATGTACTCTGTTGTCATTTCCACACATCCCAGGTCTCCTGGCCTTCAGCATTCAGGCAAAATGCTTAGTCAGCCTAGGTGCTAGCATTTCTGGGGCCCCACAGCTGTGCATGTGCCCTCAGCATTCAGTCATGCCAGGGCCTTATTACCTATGTAATCCATGTGCATGCGCAGCATGGCCATGTAATCTATATGTATGCATGACTATGTAAAACCCTATACACATGCACTGAACTACCTTTAAAATGTGGACATGCCCACCCCATGTTCTTTTTGGCCACATTTCTTTGAGACAGGCCTGTGCGTCAACCTCTTTCCTTTCTCTTTATGAATAAAATCTCTTAAAGCAGGTTTCGTTGTCTATTCTTGTGCATGGTAATATCATTGGTGCCGAGGCACAACAGGCTCCCCCACTGCCCAAGACTGGGTTCACCTACAACTGCCCATATTCTATCTGCCAGGCTGCTGGGTCACTGTGCACAATACCGGTTGCTTCAATGGAGAGTTTGTTCCCTTCTGGTTGGCGTATATACTTCCCTGAACCCATGGGAGTGACTTCTGGGTGTCCAACATTCTTCTGGTGTTCTAGACAACAGGGGTATACTTCCCCACTGGTTTCAAGGCTATGGATGGCCCCTTTTGCTGACAGTCACCTCTGGCAATTCCCCATGGCTGAGGACGGCATGTATGTATACACCCCCCCCCCCACACACACACGATTCTATCTAATGACCTACTTCCTGAGGAACACAGGCAAGTTTGGGAACAGGCCAGAATATGTGCAGACAATATAATGGTCTGTCCTGTCCCTTTAAGAGACAAGCCCTGCCCACTCTCCCACATTGTCCACTGAGGCAAACAGATTTTCTTTCTGCTTCCAGCCTGAGTTCCTTCCTTTCCTTCTCTCTCCTGAAGAGGCAGTTTTTGCCTTGCTCCCTTCTCCCTACTTCTCCCCTTTCCCCCATGTTTCTCTCTCTCCCTCTCTCTCTCTCTCTCTCTCTCTCTCCCTCTCTCTCTGCTCTTCTCCCTTCTCTCCTTCCACCTTTCCTTCCCCCCCATAACCCACTAAATAAATATCCAACCTCACTCTGCATGGTGTGATAATTGCCTCAGACATCATGGAAGGAGATCTTGGAATAATTACCTTTTCCTTCATCATTGGTGGGTTTGGTAGAGATCCTTTCTGAAAGACAGAGATGTTAATGATGGGATAAGTCTTTGCTTTTATTTTGTATTTCTAACTGCTTTCTAATTATTCTATCTGGATGTACCATTGTTAAATATAAGTTGTCATGGAAATTACTCCCCATGTGCCCTCACACTGAGTCAAGGAGACATTTAACCACCTTTTTCTGGCCTGGTGATTTTCACAGTGACCCTAGACAAGAGATGCTGCTTGATCTCCCACAACTTCCAGACACATCGAGGGCTGGTTTCTAATGCCCTTCTTTCCCCATGCAGAAAACCCCACCCTACACTTTGTCAGAACTGTCTTCTGTGATCCAGCTCAGGAAAGACTGTTCCATGACACGGCTTTTAGCCCTAAACCCAGAAATAGCCATCCCACCCCTTGGCTTCAGCATCATTTCCTGCAAACACCTCTCCCCCACAGTAGTAGTAGGGTATGAAGGTGCAGTCTTGCCCTGGCCAGAGGCTCACACCTGTACTCCCCATGGCTTCAGATGCAGCTTAGTTGATACACGATGAACAAAGTTCTTTGCTGTTTTGTGAGAACAACACAGGATAAGGCCATCTGAAACACATGACAGAAGATGTGGCAGTGGCAAGAGAGAGTTTCAGTTGCCAAGGAAACCTCCTGAATTTCCCAATTCAGAGGGTAAACAGAAATGAAGAGCAAAGAACTTTTTAAAAATTATTTTTCATTTATTTACTCTTATGTGTGGGTAGATGGAGTTGAGGCTGCTCTTACTCTGTAACCTGTGCTGTCCTGAAACAACAGAGTTTAGGCCAGCCTTGAGCTCGGAGTCTCCCAAGTGCTGGGATTACAGGTTTGGCTCACCACAATCAGGTGTTCAAGAACAAGTGTGAGACAATGACCTGGGAGAAGAACTGCTGGAACATTCTGTAACTCAGGTATCCACATGTGCGCATTATTTTCAGACGTGTAATTGTATTGTTTTCATCACCAACACTCCACATTTAAATTATATCCATGGTATCAAGGTTTATGCAACTAGTTAATGGTAAAGGTCACAGTCTTTTCATCTAAAGGATGCAAATTAATGCATTTAAGAGGATTAAAGTGTAATACAAGCCAGCCCAGGTAACACCTAAGTGCATACTGGTAACAATCCATGCTATGGAACCTAGCTAAGAAGAATCATAATGGTATTGTGGACACTGACATTTTGCTAACATCTGGTGGCAGTGAATTATGACAATAAAATTCTTGGTTGAAGTTATCAGTCACATGGAGAGAGCTTCTAATCTCTTGTCTTACCCCAGAATAATTGAAACTGCCTGTCACATAGAAGCTTTTAATCCACCGTCTTACCCAGGAAACATGGAAGCTATCTACCCCCAGAATACCTCTATCAAGTATCCCAGGGTCCATCCATTGCATTGTATGCTTTTCTTCCAGTTCTTAGATTTTTCATGGTCTCCTCTGATTTCAAACTTCCTGAGAGTGAGCCACTCTCCAGTTTCACTCTGTATACTCTTCTCATGGGTGCCTGTAAGACCAAGACCAACTGAGCAGCCAGCTATGAAAACACATGCACTTGGCCCATTATATCCTGGATCTGGGGCTGAGGTTTAGTGTCAGGAGGATGTGCATTTCCTTCTCAGTCATCAGGGGCCACACACCCATCCTGATAGGCAAGGACAGAGAATGACTACCACTGATGTTATCCTTTATGCTTTTCCTAAAAAGAATCCATCTATTTTGTCTGTATTAGTGTTTTGTCTGTAAAGGTGTCTGGGTACATCATCTGTTCTTATTGTCCACAGAAGCCAGAAAAATGGCACTGAATCTTCTGGAACTGTAGTAATAGGTGGTTGTGAGCCAAGTGTGGTTGCTGGGAATTGAACCTGGGTCCTCTGGAAGAACAGTCAGTGTGCTTAACCACAAAGTGCTCTCTCCAGCCTTTGAGGTTACCTTTAAAAGATTGTCAAAAGGAATGGCTCTAATACGTGACCAGGATTCTTACTCTTTCTTTTACTGTGACCCAGTGTAGGTCCAACTTGCATTTCAGAAAGGTGAGTGAGGGCAGACAATTCCCTGCTGGACTCTTGTGAATCCAGCCATGAGGAAGCTGTCACCACAGCTACTTCTATAACATTATACTTCCAGGTCATGACAGTTGATTATTCCTCTTATTTTAGATTCATGACTAGTTGATGTTAAAAGTGATTTAGGAAATGCTGTCTACATGGAACAGCTAAATTGCATGTAGGCAGTAGAATCACGGGGAAAACAGTTATTTGTTGCTAACAAAAGAACTACATTGGGGCTGGGGAAACGGTTCAGTGGTGAAGGGCACTGCTGTTCTTGCAGAAGACCTAAGTTCAGTCCTCAGAACCCACATGGGGATCACATCCATGACTCCAGATCTGATGTCATCTTCCAGTCTCCACGGTCCCCAGGCACACTCAGTGCACAGACACATATGCAGCCCAACACTCATAGGCAGAAAATAAAAGTAAATATTAAAGAAAGAACTGTGCTGTGGAAAGGAAGATCAACCATGATAGAGGACCAGTGGCACTGTACCCTAACAACTACAATTTCCACAATGTTTTATGTCTATTATCTTTTTTATCACAGCAATGTGGTGAGAGAAGTTTTACTCTCATTTTCTAAGAGAGGAGGCTTTGTAGTAGGGAGCCTGATGCAGATGACAGAGAAACTGACCTGTGATTGAGCGATGGTTTGAAAGTCCCCCCCCCCCCAGGGGTCGTCATATATTGAAATCCTGGTCCTTAACAAGGTGTTATGTGAGGTGGCACTAGATCATGGAGGGTGCTGCCTTTGGGAGGGATTAAGATAGTTCTCATGGGACCCCAGCCACTGTCTGGCTTCCTGTCTTATGGTGGGATCTCTTCCTCCTACATGTCATACCCCTGCCATAATGCCACCTACCATCAATCTCTCTCCAAAAGCCAACATATGAGGCTGCCTGATCTTGGCCTCTTAGCCTCTAAATCTGTAAATTAAATAGTGCAGCCTGACTGAATATTTCAGTAGAGCAAAGAACACTGGACTAATAAACCAAGAGAGCTGAGGTTTGAGTGTATCCAAATTCCAATCTAAATCCTCTGTTTTTTCTTACTTAGCTTAAAGTCTGACAGAGGTTACAGCTAATGGACCCACTAAGGTTGATGCTTTCTCAGACACATATACTTCCCATCCTGGTGGGTTAGGGCTTAGTCTAGTATGAGATGCTAAATAGGCATCTTATCGCCTCTTTTCACAGGGGGAGGAAAGCTGACCTGATAGGCCAGGGACGTATGATATTTAAATTCACAAAACTTCAGTTTAGGGTGCAGCTCAATGAGAGGGCGTTTGCCTCAAAGGCACAGGCCCTGGGTTTAATCCCAATAGTACAAGAAAGAGAAAAGGAAAAAAAATTAAAAATATCCTCATTGCTACTCCTCTCTTGTGTTTGGTGCAGAAAAGAATGAACACAGCAGGCCTGAGACTCCAAAGAAACGCCGCCTGGCACAGTCGGACTTCGGCTGTAGTCTGCAAATGTGACTTTGGAGAGAGCTTCTGTCATTGCCAGAAACACAGAGTAACTCTCCATGCTGAGACTGTTTACACACAGCTCACTTCCCACAGGAGACCCTTTTTCATTGTGAGAATTTGGATTTGGTGTGTATTATGCAGATAGGTACCTGCATAACTCCATGCTGTTAGAATCTCTGGTCCTGGACTCAGGCAGCCCCTTGGAAGAAAGCCTTTCACACTTTTCATTGCTGGGGTGGTTGATTGCACCGTGTGTGTCCCCACTAGGAGAGCAATGTCAAGAGCTTCTGGCTCCTCTGGACTTGGCCTCTCATGCCCTCTTCTCATTGGTAACTTGGCCTCAAACCCTCACTTTAGTAACGGGTGTGACGTTGCCAATATCCTGAGTCCCATAAACTGACTCTGGGATGAGACACCACCAACACAGGTGCCCACCTCATACATGGTGCCATTGTCCAGGTGAAGAGCACAGAAAATCTGAAACTCACCTTTCTTAAATTTCTCCACATACAGAGTCCCCTCAGCAGTACCACAGGTCACCGGAAGCTCAGGACGGTTAAAATCCACATTGCTTTGTCTAGGATCTGTCAGTCCTGCAGGGACATATTTTGCTTTATTCTAGAACTATGCACGCCCTTCCCTCTATCCACTTTGGTATCTTGTTTCTGCAACTAATTCCCAGGAATTACTTATACTTGAAGGTATTTCTTTATGAATGATTAGATTCTTACAGATAACAACCTGCTCTGCTCCTATCCTCTGAACTGCATAGTGGCTGAAGCCTCGTATGTCAGAATCCCAGCTCTCAAACAGGTTGGTCACAGCAGCCACTGTACAGTGACTTATCTACAAATATTTTGAATAGATCGTTCTCATTATGCAATGGCTTTGGAGTTCTGCAGATAGGAATTTTGTTCTCTCAAATTTTGTTCTGTTGGAGGCATCTCCGGTAGAGGGGGATGGAAGGGGGCACCCAATGAGGTGATGTCATTACTCTCCTTTCATCTGATTCACTGTCTTTCTCCTTTCCTGAGCTTGCCTGAGGCCTCAGGCAGTTTCTCTAGAAGATTTCGCAATTCTAGAGGAGCTCTGCATACCACTCGACAGGTGTTTGTTTAGACACAGAAAGTCATGAGGGTGTTTAAATTTAAACAACATGGTGTTGATATGGCTACCTGATCTGTCAGCTAAAACATGGCTGACACTGTACATGGTGGGAAGGGGGGATGACAATGAGTTAGCACATTGAGTTAGCTGACATCAAGTAGTGATGTCATGTTTTAGATAATCAGTTCTGGTAGAGTGCAGCTTTTGCGTGGTTCTGTATAAATATGGCCTTGAGGCCACCTTTACCAGCTTGCCTGCCTGTATGTGTATCTGCAAGCTTGTGTGTCTACCTCCACTCAGCCTGCCTGTCTATGTCCCAGCACATGCCTGTTGCTTGCTGGTGATGTCTGTGTCTGGCAGTCTGTGTGTATGTCTCATTTGTGTGGGGTCCAATTTCAATGAACCAGATATTGAAGGCTTTAAGATGAGCTTCCGTATTAGTGGCTCCAGTCTTTCCAGCCAGTTTAAAGGTTCCATCAAAGACACTGTGGGGATGGGATGGGGTGGGAGGAGCACCCCACAGCTGCTTCAGAGCAGTTTCACAAAACAACATAGGCCCTGGTAGGGCACTCAGCTTAACTCACTTGAAATGGGAAGCCACATTTTTTTTTTAAAAAATGTGCATTGGTATTTTACCTATATGTGTGTCTGTGTGAGGGTGTCAGATACCCTGGAGGGAGAGTTACAGGTAGTTGAAGGCTGCCATTTGGGTGCTGAGAATTGAACCTGGGTCCTCTGGAAGAACAGAGAACTCATAACTGCTGAGCCACCTGTTAGCCCAGCTCTTCTAGTCTTAATACCCACCTTATAATACTGAAACTGTACATGGACTATTTAAAATAATAATGTATCTACAACTACCACATGTTATTTCAAACAATTTCATTAATAATGCTATCATCCGAAGAGAGAGAGGTTGTCAGGGTGTGAGTCTTGGGCTTTCTCAGAGAATCATCAGGTGTCAGGATGACTGTGAACAATGTACTAGGACCCCAAATCCTGCGTCAGGGCTCTTGTCTAAGCATGGAGTACAGTGCACAGAAGGGGACAGGGAGTGTGATCCTGCCAGTGTCAACCTTCCCTACTCCAGTCTTCCCGAGAGAAGCTATATTTCTTTTTCTGTCTTCTTTTTATCGTTGCTGTTTATTTATTTATAGAGATAGGGTCTTACTCTATAGCCTGTTGGCTTGGGGCTCAGTATATAGCCCAGGAGAGAAGGTACATTTTTTTTGAAAGTAGTTGTCAGATATTTCCTTTAATTCATAGTACAGGTTTGTCATAAATCTGGTCTGTAGATAAGTCAGGGAAGGTGGTGAGATTATCACACTCATTAATGGGTTGTGTAAAGATGAAGTTTATGGCTAGAGGCAGTCGGGGGTGGCTACTGGCTAAGTGGGAATCAGCAAGAGAATTTTCGAAGAAGCACGATTCGTGTAGCCTGGAAGGAACTCTGGAGATAAGAACTTGATGGGTGTATTTGGGAGATACACTGCCCAAGGTGACAGCACTAGGCTGTTGATCTTCTAGAAGGACCATGTATGTCTTAATTACAAAGCAAGTCAGTCACTATCAACCTTGGGTACTGCTTCTGCTGAACTAAGTGGAAAATTTATGGTCACACGCATACATGCATATGCACATATAGACACATATAATGAGATAGCAAGTTGGGTAGAGAAAGAGGGGGAAAGGAGATTGAAGGAGAGGCAGGAAGGAGGGAGAAAAGGAGGTACTAGCTGCTCTCCCTAACCTTCTAGTTGTTAACATGGTAGATGCTCCATAGGCTGGAGAGGTGGCTATCCATGGTGCTTACCAAGTTGCTTAGAGAGTTATTGACTGTGAAGTCATCCAAAGAGCTGGGGTGACCTTGACAACAGCCAATCTAACATGCTACTTAACCTACAGATGAGTTCAACTGAGGCATAAGGGAAGAAGTGACTGACTCAGGTCTGTATAGTGACCTCATGGGGTTGATCCCGAGGAGGGGCAGCAGTGCCATCTATCACTTACAAGTGTTCCTCCTGTTTTGCTTTATGACTCATTCTGTCATCAAAAGTTTAACAGAGGCTGTAGTGACCTTGTCTAATCGCAGACATATCAAGTCACTTGTTAGAGGGGGTGTCATCTTTTGTCCCTTTCCCCAAAATACTTTGGGAACTGACTAAAATGGGTATATTTCTCAACAGTTACCATGGCTATAATGATTTGTTATTGGAAGTATGTAATAAGAAAAATGAAAATTTAGTACTGAAAATGTATCATGGTTTGTTTTTAACCTTTTTTCCAGCTTGTTTCCATTGGGATTTTGATGTTCTGAATTAAGTATTCTTCAAGTCTATTTCTCTTTTTCCCTGAGAAAATAGGAAACTGTTGGGACCATTTGGAGTCCTGGCCTCCAGCTGCTCTTCCCTGCTAATGACCTTTACTTGGCCTTCTGATTTGAGCTACTGAAAGCTGTGTCAAAGTTTTTACCAGCTCTGCTTCCTGAGCACGTGTTGCCTTGCCTTGAGGATCAGGGGATGAGGGCTTCACCTCTTGGCCCACCTGACTGTGTTGGGTATATAAGCCTCCGTGGTACTATTCAATAAAGGGGCTTCTTTACCAGTGACTAGAGGTGTGTGTCTCTGTCTGTGCTGTCTTTGTGTGTTTCAATCTCCAGCACCTTTCCAGAGGCTCACGAATTGTATGGTAGCTCATAGAGTGCAGTTGGGCATCATGTGCTACAATTGGAGGTTCCACTGAGATCAAGAACTAGGGAACGCTGAGAGGTCGCCCTTGGAAGGTGAGGGTGGATTGGGGTATATGTTCATCCTGATGTTCTTCGCTGGGTTTCATTTCCAGGCCATGCAAGTGCGGCAAATGGAAGTCCAGTCAAGAAAGAGGGGTAAGTGGACAGGATCTTCCCTGGCTGGTGGGGCGTATTGGGGAATTAATATGGAGAATACACAGAGAGTCTGTATTATGTATATTATTGTGTTTTCTTTGAATTTTTTGACTGTGAAGGAGTTAAGTGCAGAGAGACATTTCATTATATGGGCTGTATATATCTTTATATATATATATAAACCAGTATATATCTTCTAAAGGTATCATGACTTTCAAATTTGGGTCTAAAGATATGGTGCTTTGGAAAAGAGGTTCTTCTTTTGTTTTCACAGAAAGTTGCTGTAAACACCCTCAGAAAATTACTTCACTCAGCTGCTGACTGAAATGAACCTAGTGCATAGGATATACCATGAAAGACCTGATTAACAGTGCCCCCATATAGCAGGAAGCAGTTTGGAGAGAAAAAACTGTGCCCATGTTCCCAAATATTGTTTATAAATGTTCTTTTTCATTTGAAGGGGGATATGATATAGATATGAATAATTTATATTGGTGTAAACTTGATTTATTGAAGTAAATTTAACATCAATCTTGCTATGTGTGTTTCTGATCTTGATTAAGGTGTTGTGATTGTGTAGCTCATTTGAAAATGTCATGTATGATTGGGAAATATAGGTTGTTAATGGATGTCATTGATAATGGTCAAGCTTGTAGTCATGCTAGTTGGATTTTCTAGAAATATAGAGATAGAAGCAGTTAAGGAAGTTTTACAAGAAATCCAGGAAGAAGAGACCCACCACTCTCTGTGTTATATAGAGGATCAGGAAGGGAAAAAGGGGGGCATATGGCGGTGGTAGTGGAAAAAATGTTGGAAGAGGATTAATAGAAAAAAATCTGCTCTGCCTGGTTCAGAGGGCAGTCAGTCGCTAGGCAGGAGTCTGATGATTCCAAGCTTGTAGAGGATAGTGAGAAATCATCGTAAGATGAAGAGGAAATGATATGTAGGGAGATAAGAGATCTCTGTAGAAAACTGAGAAAATATAAAGCAAAATAAGATTTACCCCCAACTCCCTCAGCCCCACTGGCTTATAATGATGAAGGGTGGTGGTCGCAGTTAAGTAGGGGCTCTAACATTGAACAAAATAAAGGAGTTTGCTTCCATCATACACACATGGTTGCACCAGTAATGGAGGTGCCAGACCCCAACAACCCAGGGCAAATAATTCACCAATATTTTACACTACAATTTAAAGAAATGAAGCAATCAAAGAAAGTTGTTGCTACATATGGAACCCAAGCACTCTTCACAGTGGCCATGGTAGAGTCTTTCTCTGCTCTGAATTTAACACCAAGTGATTGGCAGCAATTATGTCATGCTGTCTTATCTAGGGGAGATTATCTCCTATGGTGAGGGGAATATCAGGAAAATTGTATGCAGACGGCCTGATTAAATGCTCAAGCAGGTCAAGCTCAACATAATCTAGATATGTGGACTGGGGCAGGGGCTTATGCTGATTTGCAGCAACAAATTCTGTATGATCCACGTGTATTCATCCAAATAGCTGCAGCTGCCACTAAAGCTTGGAAGGCTCTACCTAACAAAGCAGCTGGGGATCAATTATCAACTATTAAATCCCATGTTTCTGTTTTAGTTCTTTCCTTCTTTTTCTTTTTTTTTCTTTTCTTTTTTTGTAGTTGGAATAGCATTTTTGGGGAAAAGATATTCTTGGTTGTTCTTTCAGAAACTGTGGCCTGAGCCACTGCTGGGATGACCACTCCAGTGCTGCCTTGTTGGTTCGGGTACCAGCCATTATACCACTGCCAATTACCAAAAAGACTATGCAGACTGAGATGACCCTGTATCAAGAGAAATGATATTTTGGATGGTTGCTGTCATTGCAGTGTCTATTGCTGTAGCCATGGTCGTAGGACTGGCAATGGCACAAACATCGTTGGTGTTGGACACCATGGATAAACTGGTGAGACAAGTCAACGATGTTCTCAAAGACCCTGAATGTCCACATTAAATTTGGACTTTCGAATTTAAGTCAACAGACTGCCCTATTGTAGGAGCAGGTGGACTTATGGCTAGTACAACAAATGTCTTGTTCATACTTTTATCATTCCATTTGTATGACATCTGTTAATATTACTAATGCCTCTTATGTGGTTAAACAGCTCAATGGTTACTTGAATAGCCCTTGGAATGTTACAATTAGCACACCAGATTGTAATTGTTTTAGCCAAAGGGTTGGTAAAATACCATAGCCCAAATGGGAGGCTGGGTCCAGTGGTGATTGGGGACCCTCTTGCTGGCAATCTTAACACCTGTTGCCATGGGCATTTGTCTCTGAATTCTGTGTAAGATCAGACAATCCATGAGAATGCAGCATATGGTCACTTAGCAAGTCCTTCTGAGCCTGATGGCCAGTAACTTGGACATATCCCAGGTTTGGTTGCAAATACTGCACAAACAATGAAGACTCCTCCATAGATAGACAACTTCTAAAGAAGAGGGCCTGCCTAAGAGAGGAAAGGGGCCTCCCAAAAATGGGTAAGGGTTTACTCTTCTGAGATGACCTAAGACAGGATGGTCTTCTGTCTTACAAAAAATTTAGGGGGGAGATGTTGGGACCATTTGGAGTCCTGGCCTCCAGCTGCTCTTCCCTGCTAGTGACCTTTACTTGGCCTTCTGATTTGAGCTACTGAAAGCTGTGTCAAAGTTTTTACCAGCTCTGCTTCCTGAGCACGTGTTGCCTTGCCTTGAGGATCAGGGGATGAAGTTTTCACCTCTGGCCCACCTGACTGTGGGTATATAAGCCTCCGTGGTGCTATTCAATAAAGGGGCTTCTTTACCAGTGACTAGAGGTGTGTTTCTCTGTCTGTACTGTCTCTGTGTGTTTCAATCTCTATTCTCTTGCCCGAGGCTCATGAATTGTATGGTAGCACATAGAGCACAGTTGGGCATTGGGCGCTACAGGAAACGAAAACAAAACCAGATACTTCTAAAAGGTTACAATATATGTAGTGGTGCTTTTCAGTCTTTCTTTGTTACTGTAACTTGTAAAAAGTCTAGTACATAGTAAGAAATATATAGCCTATAGGTTTGTAATTACCAAGTCTTTGTTATTTAACCTGCTGTTCTGGCATTATGTCAATTTGACAAAAGCTAGAATCATCAGAGAGGAGAGTGCCTCAGTTGAGGAAATGCCTCCATAAGATCAGGCCACACACAAGCCTGCAGGGCATTTTCTTAATTAGTGATTGATGGGGAGGGCCCAGCCCATTATGGGTGGTGACATCCCTGGGCTGGTGACCCCGGGTTCTATAAGAAAGCAGACAAATCAAGCTATGATGAACAAGGCAGTAAACAGCACCCTCCACGGCCTCGCTTCACCTCCTACCTCCAGGTTCCTGCCCTCACTGCTTTTGATGAGCTGTGATCTGGAAGTGTGAGTGTAATAAACCTTTCCTCTCCAAGTTGCTTTGGCCTTAGTGATTCATCTCAGCCACAGTCACCCAAACTAGGGCACCTGGGTTTACCCTGATGCCATTTTCGTGGCCTTGACCTTGATTCACTTAATTTACTCTCGCATTAACACAGAAATAACTTCAGGCCGTTTTGTTTGTATCCCAAGGGACACTGTGAAAATAATAATAATAATGAGAATTAACACTTTAGTGCTTGCTGAGTGCTGTATGGTTTGGATTTTAAATATCTCCAAAGGCTTGTGTGCTTAGAGGTCTCCTATGTTCAAGCTACACCTAGTTCGGATCCCTTATTGTATCTCAGCTCCTTCTCCAGCACCATGTCTGCCTGCTTGCCACCATGTCCCACCATGATCATAATGGACTTCATCTCTGAAATGTAAGTCACACAATGAAATGTTTTCCTTTATAAGAGTTGCTGTGGTCATGGTGTCTTCAAAGAACAGAAACCCTGACCAAGACAGTGTGTATGCACAATCACACCCAGCCTAACATGTTTTAGGAAATATAACTCTTATGCTGATAAGCATTAATTCTGCTCATAGGATTATTATCACTCCTACCTTGGAAGTGTAATCAGGAAGGTGAAGATACACGTGAAAGGAGAATCACAAGTTTGAAGACAGCATGGGCTACATGGGCAGGCTTGTCTTAAAGGGAACAAAGAACAACATAAGAATTCTCACTTAACTATTGAAAGAATTGTTCATGCTTTGTAATTAGCTTAAGATATTTTTAAAAAAAAGGTGAGGAATCTTGGGCTTAAATAACATGGGTTAGAAACTGTCATAGAAAATTAAATCTATCATCTCTCTATCTATATCTATCAATCACCTGTCCATCAATCTGTCTGTCTGTATGTTTGTATGTCTATCTACTTTATCTATCTGTCTGTCTGTCTATCTATCATTTACCATCTCCTATTTCACTGCTTTTAGATGAAATCCTTTTCAGTACTTTTTTTCTTTCTGTCAATAGAATTGAGCTTTTCTTGTAAGGTTATATAATGTAATTTTACAGATTAGATTTTTAAAATGTAAGTCTTCATATAACAAAAGTAATTGCAGAAGGAGTCGAAGGGAAAGTCCCCGATGAATGTTGAAGGAGAGAGCACCCTGCTCCATAAATGTGCTGTAGAGATCTGATCTGATAAATTGGTCAAGCAGACTCAGTGAGGGCTTAGGTCTTACTCTCTAGTAAAGCATGGGTGGTCTCATCTATTCATAAACATATCAATTAGTTCTGTCTACCAATATGATTTTGTTACTGAAAGAGTGGTTTGAAAAGGCCTTGCAATTAGAAATTAATGCTACTCCTTATGAAGCTAATTTCCGGAGAAACCCATAATTCTGGATTATATTTCTTGATAATTTTCGGCCATGATATATTAAGTTACTCTCAGGCCTCTAACCCATATAAACTCTTGTAAGAATCTATGCTAAATCATCAGCAGTGTAATTCTCTCTCATGCAGGCAGGTAATAAAATGACTTCAGATTTCCTATGCAAATTCTCTCATGTGAATTCATCCTAGTTTTCAGGTTACTGGAAAAATGTTAATAGAATCACAACTATTCAAAATATTCCTTTTATTGTATAGAAATCATATAAAGACAATTCATTATGGAAGAGTACTAGGTAAAATATTAGTAAATGAGTAAATCTCTATTTTTCTCAAATTAATCTGCAAGATGAATGCAGCTCTAGTCAGAGATTCCAATGGACTAAGTGGGCAGGGAGAAATAACCTTAAATTTATTCTAAAATCCACCCCTAGCAGGTCATCAGGTCATCTAGCTTTGAGCTCTCCTTTCTTTTCTGTAGCTCTGTCAGGCATCAAAGGTGGAAGTAGTGGAAGACCAAGGCATGAACAGGTAAAGAACTGAGGGCCAAGCAGCATCTCCAGCTACTGCAAAATAGCATAGGGAATGGTTTTCAGATTCTTTTTTGTTGTTGTTGTTACTGCTTTTTTTTTTTTGAATAGTAGTCCTGGATGTCTTGGACATCAATCTGCAGACCAGGCTGGGCTCGAACACATGGAGACTCATCTGCTTCTGCCTCCTGAGTACTGGGATTAAAGGCATGCACCACATGCCAGGCTGTTTTCCAGGTTCTTATTTCACATTTATACAAAGAGGAAAATCCCAAGGGGATTACAGATGTGAACATTAAAAATGGCCAGTTCCTGCCAGGCAATGGTGGCACACACCTTTAATCCCAGCACTCACGAGGCAGAGGCAGGCAGATCATTGTAAGTTCAAGGCCAGCCTGGTCTACAAGAGCTAGTTCCAAGACAAGCATCAAAGCTACAGAGAAACCCTGTCTCAAAAAAACAAAACAAAACAACAACAACAAAAATAACAACAAAAAGACAAATAAAAAAGAAATTAAAAACCTCTCAGCTGTGGGCTTCTGTAAAAAGTAAAATTAAGTTATACACTGTAGTAATAGGAGCGGCGGGGCTGCGTCCCCAGCACCCCAGCCGCCTGCTAGCTTATGCCCCGAAATAACAACACACAAACTGTATTCTTTTAAACACTGCCTGGCCCATTAGTTTCAGCCTCTTAACCCATTTCTAATAATCTATGTAGCACCACGAGTTGCGCTTACCAGGAAGATTCTAGCCTACGTCTATCCTGGGTCGGAGCTTTATCGCGTCTGCCTCAGAGAGCAGAGTTATCGCGTCTGCCGGGGAGAGGGGAGCATGGTGTCTCTGAGCTCACTTCCTCTTCCTCTCAGCATTCTGTTCTGTTTACTCCACCCACCTATGTTCTAACCTATGAGGGCCAGCCAAGCATTTTCTTTATTTTTTTAACCAATGACCTTCCTCCATCAATACACTTTCTTATTACAAGAAACCAGGACACAGTCACAATGAGATCAAAGCAAAACCAAACTCCAACTGCAAATATCTCAGTATCTAAGTCTGGGATCCACTTTTGATCTCTGGGGGCTTGGGTCACTTCCTTGTCTCCACTCTGTGCAGCACACACACAGTTTGTCTTCTAGGCTCTGACTGTCTCTACATCATTGCTGCTGCTGTTCTTGGTGATCATCCTATGGTACTGGCATCTCCATAATGCTGGGGTCTTCTGCTGTAAATGGGTTGTACTTTCACAAATAGTCCCTCCTGGGGTGTATTCATGGTACCAAGCCTCAACTTCTCTACATGATCCCTTCAGTCCTGGGTCTTCAACTGCTGCTGAGGCTGCATCTTTACCAATGACCTCTCCTGGCCTCTCAAAGTGCCAAGCTTCAGCAGCTCCCCATGACCCCTTCATCCCTTCAAAACCAATAACACCTGATTGACTCTTACACTATCAAGTTCAGTTTCCAGTGGGAGATACAACCTTGGCCACCTCTAAAACACAACTTCTGTGTGCTGACTCTCAGTAAACACTTCCTGAATTTCACCTCAGTAATGTTGGTCTCTTATTTATCACCTCTAATTTCTCAGCCCCTGAAATCCAGCATCAACCATCCCAGTAAAACAAAGTTTTTACTTTGGTGGTTCTGGCTTCTGGCTAAGCCAATAAGAAGATAGAGCTAATGGGCCAAACAGTGATTTTATTAATACAGTTTCTGTGTGATTATTTCTGGGCTAAACTAGCTGGGATGCCAGGATGAACAAGTGGTCTCCTTGCAACAACTGGAGCCAATGTGATGGACTAAATCCACTTAAAAACCTGAAAGAGCTTAATTTTAAACACAAAAAAATACAAAGTTTAACAAATCTTTTTGCTGTTTGCTGGTGGCATGCCATAGCTTCTTTAAGCAAGGTTTTCCTGACTCAGCCATAGCAAAAGAAAAAGAGTTGCACAGTTTTAAAATGCCAGCTTTCTGGGCTATGCTGCTAGCATGAACTCTGGCTCTTGCAAGAGACAGATCATTTGGATGGGGTTTGTGAGTAAAGTGTGACAGCTTTCTTGATGGCAATGTGGGCTGTTTAATGCCTGGAAGTGAGGTGGTGTGCATCTCAGAGGTACAAATGGCTCTGCCATGCTGAACTGTGCAGAGCACCAAGCAGGAACTACCATATTTATCATAGTAACAGCACAGCTTAAGTTTTAGACTGGGCAGGCAAACAGTTGGTACTGTATTACCCCTACTAATGGCACAACTTAAGTTTTTAAGAAGTGCTTAGCATTTTAAGAAGTGCTCCTGGACCATAAAGACTTAAAAATTCACAATAGGACAGATTCAGACATAAATGACCTCTAAATGGGTCACAGGGATGGATAAATGTATGTAGGCTTGGAAAAATTATTTTGCCCAACTGGCGACTAAGATGAACCTAGCATACAGGATACACCATTTAAAGACCTGATTAACAGCAGCCCTAAACAGCAGAAAGCAATATGGACAAATCTATGCCCATATTCCCAAATATTGTCTATAAATATTCATTTACATTTAAAGGGGGTATGATATATATATATATATATATATTATATATATAATTTGCATTGGCATGGATCTTGGTTATCGATACAAATTTAAGGTAAATTTTGTTATACTGTATGTATATTTCTGCCCTCTATTAAGGTATTATGTTTGTGTAGTTCATTTAAAAAATGTAATGTATAATAAGAGATATATGCTCATAGATAGTCATCTATAATAGTCAAGCTTGTAGTCATGTTAGATTTTCTAGTTGTATAGAGATATATTTCAGTTAGGTATTCTACAAATCTTTCAGAGACTTTCAGAATATGGCATTTAAAATGTTTAAGAACTTAAGATTATATCCTTCTGGAGTCTTTGATGGAGTTGAAGAATTTATAGTTTTAGGTTTTTTTTTAGTTATGAAAAAAGGTAAAGTAGATATAAATATTATAACTGCAATTCTTGATTGGTACCTGTTATATGTAATTTTACTATGTTAAAGTCAAAACCTTCCTTTTTATTTAAACAGAAAAGGGGAGGTGATATGGGAGTCCCTTCTGTGTGTTGCTTGTATAGCTTACTGAATAAAGAAACTGCCTTGGCCTGATAGGGCATAACGTAGGTAGAGGAGAAGACAGAACTAAATTCTGGAGGAAGAAAGCAGAGTCGGGGGATGCCATGGATCTGTGGCTGGAGGTAGATATGCTGAAATTTTTCTCATAGGCCATGACTTCATGGTGATATGCAGATGGATAGAAATGGGTTAAATAAAGATGTCGGAGTTAGCCAATAAGAAGTTAGAGCTAATGGGCCAAGCAGTGATTTAATTATACAGTTTCTGTGTGATTATTTTGGGGCTAAATTAGCTGGGTGGACAGGATGAACAAGTGGTCTCCTTGCAACAATCACAGTTGATTCTTCAGCTACAACTATCCAGATACTGCAGAGTCTTTACACAAACTAGCCCAGTAAAGTTTTCATTTCCCTCTGAAACTTTAGAAGGCAGGCCTCCATCATTTGCGCTGCTCTCAAAGTTCTTATTTTCAAAGATCCCACAGAACATCCCACAGAACTCTTAACACTCAATGACACTTCTAACCCAAAGTTCCAAAGACCTTCCACAGTCTTCCCCAAAGCATGGTCAGGCCTTTCACAGCGGTACCCTACTCTTGGTACCAATTTGTCCTAGTTATGGTTACTATTGCTGTGCTAAAACACGATGACCAAAAGGAGCTTGAGAAGGAAAGGGTTTATGTGGCTTATACTTCCAGATCACTATTCATGGAAGGAAGGCAGGGCAGGAACTCAAGCAAGCCAAAAACCTTGGGGCATTTTCCTGATGCAGATGCCATGAAGGGTTCTGTTTACTGGCTTGCTGGCCTCAGTTTCTTATCCTGGTTTTCTATAGACCCTAGGAACATCAGCCCAGAAATGACACCATCCATAGTGTTTTGGGCCCTCCCATATCAAACACTAAAGAAAATTTCCTACATGTTTGTCTATAGCCCAACCTTATAGAGACAGTTTTTTAACTGAGGTTCCCTCTACTCAGATGACTTCAGCTTGTGTCACATTGACATAAAACCATAAAACTATCCAGAAAAATTTCTCTCTCTCTCTCTCTCTCTCTCTCTCTCTCTTTCTCTCTCCAGCTTGTTCGTTCCTGACTGCCCAAACCCAAAATAATCACACAGAAACTGTATTAAGTAAAACATTGCTTGGTCAATTACTTAAGCATATTTTGAGTTAGCTTTTATGTTAATTAATCCATCTCTATTAGTCTGTGCATCACCATGAGGTTATTGCCTACCGGCAAGGTTCTATGTCTTTCTTCTTTGATGGCTACATGGCACCTCTCTGACTCCAACTTCTCTCTCTCTCTCTCTCTCTCTCTCTCTCTCTCTCCTTCTCTTTCTCTCTCTCTCTCTCTCTCTCTCTCTCTCTCTCTCCATATATATATCTTTTCTAGTCTGGCTATATTCTGGTTAAGCCATTGTCCCCAAAATGCTTCTTTATTAACCAATGGTATTCACAGCATACTGAGGGTAATCCATCATCATCATCATCATCATCATCATCATCATCATCATCATCATTTATCTTTCTCTCTCTTTCTCCTACCCACCCTACCTGTGTGTACGTGTGACTTTCATTAAGAAACTATCTTTATGTCAGACTTTGTCTTTATCTCTGCCTCCATCATGTATGCTGTTTCCCCTCACATTTCACTGTCATGGTAACTAAATGCCAGCTCTTCTGACACTAAACACACAATCATCTCTGCTACTTAGTTCCCTGTGCTAATTCTGTGCTGCACACAGAATCTCTCAGTCTCAGACTTTATCTTCGAGTGTCCAGTGTAACCGAGAGGCACACCCTTCCTATTCTTTCTCCTTACATCACCCAACAAGTAGTCCCTGACTCCATCAAGGAGCTCAGCTGAGTCTTTTTGGCTCCCTTAAAGTTAAAGACAGAGTGTGTGCAGGTATCTCTGAGAGGATTTTGTGCATACATGTTTAGGGGAGACGTAAGAAAATAGAGGATCAGCCTACCACTCTCACTACCACATCACAGGAAAACAAAGATCAAGGCACCATAGTTAACTTCTCCATCAGACCTAATAGGCTGCATCACTTCTAACTCTCTCCCTGTATTCATTTAAGAGGCTTGGAATCACTAGATGTGATGAAAATGATAGACTAAGTGTGGAGGTGAGGCAAAGGGATGTCCTGAACATGGTCCTGCAGCATGTTTGGTATCAAATGAGCTGAGAAAAAACATACAGGTTCCCAGTGACTACACTCTCAGCAAACATAAATCCAGGCTTTTCTTTCAGGCCATACCTTAGTCTGCTACACTTCCTGCCTGTTGCTCTGCCTCTGCATATGTACCAGCCCAGCTTTCTCAAGTCTCTCCTCCCCTGTGCTGCTTTTTATCAGTGATGCTCTGATTTGCTCCTTTATTTCTCTGTCAATCATTTCTGGACATTCAGTATAAAAAATAGTTGCCTCTCTTCCTTCTTTTTTGTGGTCTTGTCTCTTGACTCCATTCATTAATTCACAGATTGACAACTATGGTTGAACTCACCACTCACAGTGATGACTACAACTGCACACCACAGTGATGGCAATGACTGATCATCATAGTAACCACTATGGCTGAGTCTTAGTGAAAAATATAAGTGCCCATCATTATGACCACTGTGGCTGATCATTACAGTGAAAACTACAACTGACCACATCAGTGACAACGACAGTAATGAGTTTGACCAACTATCACAGTGAACACTGCAACTGACCAGCACAGAGACCACTATTAGTGACCCTCACAGTGAGCACCTAGCTGACCATATCAATAGTTACCACAGTGACCACTATGACTGACCACCACAATGAACAATACAACTGAGCACCCCAATGACAACCTCAGTGACCTCTATGACTGACAATCAGTGAGCACTACACTGACTATATCAGTGACCACCAGAATGACCACTATTACTGATCATCACAGTGAACAATACAGCTGAGCACCATAATGACAACCACAGTGACCGCCATGGTTATGGTGGTCAGTTGTACTGTTAACTGTGATGGTCAGTCATTCTCTCTCTCTCTCTCTCTCTCTCTCTCTCTCTCTCTCCACACACACGCACACACATGTGCATACTATATTTTTTATAGTGCTACATTATTTTATATAATATATATATAATAAGGTCCTGTGTGAGTGCATATCCATATGTGCAGGTACATGTGTGCAGGGGATATACATGCGATTGCATGTTGAGGCCAGGGGACAACCTTGGTGCCATTTTGCAGTCACACTCCTTTTGAAACAGAATCTTTTCATTGTCTTAGATTTGCCATGTAGGCAAACTGTCTGGGACATTGAACCCCAGGGATTCTCCTGTTTCCACCTCCTCTAAGCAGGGATTACAAGATTATAGCACACTTTTTATTTAACAAACAAGGTTTTGGGGATCAAATTCAGGACCCTGTAGGCATTTTATCAGCTGAACTTTGTATCTAGCTTTGTGTGTCTGTGAGTGTGTGTGTGTGTGTGTGTGTGTGTGTGTGTCTCGGTTTGTAAAGTGTTTCTCACTAAGCATAAAGACCTGAGTTCAGATCCCCAGTACTGTGTATAAACCTGGGTGCAGCAGTGAGCAGGTACGATCCCAGAGCTGAGGAGATATAGACAGGAAGGTCCCTGAAGCCCATTCACCAGCAACCCTCACTGTATCAGTGAGTTCCAGGTTCAATGTGATACCTTTGTCTCAAAATAAGGCAGATGATGTAGGTGGGTCTTCTGTCTATGTGTTAATTTTATTGCTTAATAAAGAAACTGCCTTGGCTTTTTGATAGGGCAGAAATTAGATAGGTGGAGTAGACTGAACAGAATGCTGGGAGAAAGAAGCAGAGTCTTGTAGATGCCATGCTTCTCCTACCCAAGATTGATGGTGGTTAGAATCTTGCCGGTAAGCCACCACTTCATGGTGGTACTCAGATTATTAGAAATGGGTTAATCAAGATGTGAGTTAGCCAATAAGAGGCTAGAACTAATGGGCCAGGTAGTGTTTAAATGAATACAGTTTCTGTGTAATTATTCCAGGGCTAAGCTAGCCTTGCGGGAGCTGGGTGGGACGAAAAGCAGACCTGCCCACTGTTTGCTTCATTACTACAGGCAGAGAGATTGAAGATGATATTTAACATCAACTCCTGGTATCTACACATATCAGAGGAAGACACACATGCAAACAGCAGCCTTATGAATATGCAGGAAGGCTCAATCCTACCAAATTGAAGGGTAACTGGGGAGGGATAGTCCTGCCAGCCTGTGAGGGAGAGGACGGGTAGGGTTGGGTAACCCTGCAGCCTGTGTGAGAAGGGTAGGACAGACCTGTAGTTTATTTGGGAGGCATAGAGACAATGCTGTCAGCAGGCCAACCTTGCCTTTATCTGAGCTGTTGGTCAAACTTGCTCCTGAAACTGTCCCCAACACTGGGGCTGGGGCTGGGGCTGGGGCTGGGGCTGGGGCTAGGGCTGGGGCTGGGGCCAACTTTGCCCTGGTGACCATTCTCTTCTGTGATAGTTTTTTAGACATGATGCCCTTTTTTGAGGTTATTTGTGTACCATCTGCTTCCATTTCTGTTTACTATGGAGTCTTGGGCATGGTGGGTGACAATCTTTAAGGTCTCAGGGCCCTAGATGATCATGTGAAATGAAGTGACCTCTCCACTCAGGATCAACTTTTACTTGAGTTTACTCATTACTTGGGTGAAAAGCTTGTACTGTTGACTGGTTTGAGACCTCTGTGCCATAGCCAATGGCTCCAACTCACCTGAACCAAAAGCATCACGTGAGTGATCCACCATCCAGGCTAACACTCGTTTACTTGAAAGGATGTCTAAGCTTTAGTTACAGAGAGAAGTATTTGCTACATCTAGAATTTTAAATTGTTCTTACGTCTTGTCCTTCTTTGTCTTTTCCTGGTGCTCGAGCTGTCAGTATCAGACATATCTGGAAAGAAAAGGGAAAAGAAAACCAACAATGTAGAACCAAAATGTCCACAGGGATTCCATGACATCTTAAGTAGTCAGTATTGAGTATATCTACTTAAATGGACAGTATTTGGACTACAGATGCATTCATGATCATTTGTGTTTCTTTCCTTCCAAAAAGAATAGAAACCCACAGCCATTCAATCCTCACTGCAAATCATCCCACAAATTCAATACTTGGGGGCTGAGGGGTCTGGCCATGTGTAAGAAGAAGAGCACTGTCGCTCAACTACGGTCTCATTAAACCCCAATTCATAATGATTTTGAATGAATAAGTGAGGACATGGCTGCTCCTAGGTATGGTTGAGGAGGAGATTTATTGTAAATGTGAGGGAGATGTTCTGGAATAATCTTTTCTGTACACAGCGAAGATGTGTCTTTGCCAAGGCACCTTCTGATAGGTTTAATAAAGGAGTTGGCTGGTTGGTAGCTAGGCAAGAGGTATAGGCGGGACAGCCAGACAGAGCATGGTGGGAGGAAAGAAGGGTGGAGTCTCAAAAGTCAGGGAGGCAGAGAAGGAAGCAAGATGAATGTGCTGTGTGTAAAGAAGGTACAGCCACTTGGCAAAGTGTGGATAAGAATTACAGGCTAATTTAAAATGTAAGAATTAGCTGGTAACCAGCTTGGGCTACCACCTGAACATTATAAATAATAGTAAGTTTCTGAATGTTTATTTGCTGAGACACAGAGAAACTCTGCCTACAGGAAGAGAACAGCCACAAGCATATGGAAGGGTCCAGACTGAACCAGGTCATGGAGTTGGGAGTGAGGGGAGGGGAGATCTGGAAGTGAAGACAGCCAGTGGCCAAGAGTTCAAGAGAGCTAGAGACCAGGCGACCAAAATGGCCTAGCTTATATAGGATCAGAAGCTAGGGGAAGGGAAGCAAAGCCCTGTTCCTGGGAGGGAGAAGTTTAGGGTAGGGGGTGAGGTGATAAGTGTTGGGAGGAGCCACAGGTACTAAGATAGACTTGTCTTGGGTTTCATTGACACATTATAGATTTCTTTTTATTAAAAAAAAAAGGTCCAGATGAGAGAATGGTCTCCCAGGGGGCCTGTTGTGCAGTGCTGTGTGGTCAGAAGCAACCACGGCAGAAAGCTTGAGACTCTAATGTCCTGGGTGCAGATGAACCGGTCTTTTGCTTTTCACCCAGATCACTGCTTAGTACTCAGCTCCAGGCTTCTGATAGAATCATTTTCTTTCCTTCTTTTGTTTTGTTTTGATTTTGTTTGTTTATTTCTGAGACAGGGTTCCTCTGTGTAGCCCTGTCTGTCCTGGACCTCACTCTGTAGACCAGGTTGGCCTCGAACTCACAGAGATCCACCTGGCAACAATAACTCAGGCATCGAGCAACCCTTCACCAGGACAACTCAAAGAAGGGAGAAACACAAACCCTACTACCAAAAACAATAAGAATAACCAGAGTAAACAACTACTGGTCATTAATATCACTTAATATTAATGGTCTCAATTCACCTATAAAAAGGCACAGGCTAAGAGATTGGATACAAAAACAGGACCCAACATTCTGCTGTTTGCAAGAAACACACCTCAACCACAAAGACAGGCATCTACTCAGAGTAAAGGGTTGGGAAAAGGTGTTTCAAGCAAATGGTCCTAAGAAAAAAGCAGGTGTGGCCATACTAATTTCTAACAAATCAGATTTCAAATTAAAATCAATCAGAAGAGATCGAGATGGACACTTTATACTCATAACAGGAACAATTCATTAGGATGAAGTCTCAATCCTGAATATCTATGCCCCTAATATAAAAGCACCCACGTACGTAAAAGAAACATTACTAAAACTCAAGGCTGCCATCAAACGGCACACACTAATATTAGGAGACTTCAACACTCCTCTCTCACCAATGGACAGGTCAATCAGACAGAAACCTAACAGAGAAATAAGAGAATTAATGGAGGTAATGAATCAAATGGACTTAAGAGACATCTATAGAACATTCCACCCAAATAGGAAAGAATATACCTTCTTCTCTGCAGCTCATTGAACCTTCTCGAAAATTGACCACATACTCGGTAACAAAGCAAACTTCCACAGTTATAAAAAATATTCATAACCTCCTGCATCTTATCAGACCACCATGGATTAAAGTCAGAATTCAACAACAATGCTACCCCCAGAAAGCCTACAATCTCATGGAAACTGAACAGTCATCTTCTGAACCACACCTGGATCAAGAAAGAAATAAAGAAAGAAATCAAAGTCTTCTTTGAATTCAATGAAAATAAAGAAACAACCTATTCAAACTTATGGGACACTATGAAAGCAGTCCTGAGAGAAAAGTTCATAGCACTAAGTGCCCACTTAAAGAAAACAGAGAAAGCACACATTGGAGACTTAACAGCCCACCTGAAAGCTCTAGAAAAAGAAGAAGCAAACTCACCTAGGAGGAGTAGAAGACTGAAAATAATCAAACTGAGGGCTGAAATCAACAAAATAGAAACACAGAAAACAATCCAAAGAATCAATGAAACAAAAAGCTTGTTCCTAGAGAAAATCAACAAAATTGATGAACCCCTATCCAAACTAATCAAACGGCAGAGAGAGAATATGCAAATTAATAAGATCAGAAATGAAAAGGGGGACATAACCACAGACACAGAGGAAATGCAAAGAATCATTAGATCTTACTACAAAAGCCTGTATGCCACAAAACTGGAAAATACAAAAGAAATGGACACGTTTTTAGATAAATTCCATATACCAAAGTTAAACCAGGATCAGGTGAACAATCTAAATAGACCTGTTAGTTGCGAAGAATTAGAAGCTGTCATCAAAAACCTCCCTACCAAAAAAAGCCCAGGACCAGATGGTTTCAATGCAGAATTCTACCAGAACTTCCAAGAAGAGCTTATACCTATACTCCTTAATGTATTTCACAATATAGAAACAGAAGAGTCATTGCCAAATTCCTTTTATGAAGCTACAGTCACTCTGATACCAAAACCACACAAAGACTCAACCAAGAAAGAGAATTACAGGCCAATCTCACTCATGAACATCGACGCAAAAATACTCAACAAAATACTGGCAAACCGTATCCAAGAACACACTAGAAACATTATCCATTATGATCAAGTAGGCTTCATCCCAGGGATGCAGGGCTGGTTCAACATAGGAAAATCTATCAATGTAATCCATCATATAAATAAACTGAAAGAAAAAAATCATATGATCATTTCATTAGATGCTGAAAAAGCTTTTGACAAAATTCAACATCCTTTTATGATAAAAGTCTTGGAAAGATTAGGGATACAAGGGTCATACGTAAATATAATAAAACCTATTTACAGCAAACCGACAGCTAACATCAAACTAAACGGAGAGAAACTCAAAGCCATCCCGCTAAACTCAGGAACATGACAAGGCTGTCCACTCTCTCCATACCTCTTCAATATAGTGCTTGATGTTCTAGCAATAGCAATAAGACAACATAAGGGGATCAAGGGGATTCGAATTGGGAAGGAAGAGGTTAAACTTTCATTATTTGCAGATGATATGATAGTGTACATAAGCGACCCCAAAAACTCCACCAAAGAACTCCTATAGCTGATAAACACCTTTAGTAATGTGGCAGGATACAAGATCAACTCCAAAAAAATCAGTCTCCCTCCTATACACAAAGGATATGGAAGCAGAGAGGGAAATCAGAGAAGCATCACATTTCACGATAGCCACAAATAACATAAAATATCTTGGGGTAACTCTAACCAAGGAAGTGAAAGATCTATTTGACAAGAACTTTAAGGAATTGAAGAAAGAAATTGAAGAGGATACCAGAAAGTGGAAAGATCTCCCTTGCTCTTGGATTGGGAGGATCAACATAGTAAAAATGGCAATTCTACCAAAGGCAATTTATAGATTCAATGCAATCCCCATCAAACTCCCATCTAAATTCTTCACAGATCTTGAGAGGACAATAATCAACTTTATATGGAAAAACAAAAAACCCAGGATAGCCAAAACATTCTTATATAATAAAGGAACTTCTGGAGGCATTACCATCCCTGACTTCAAACTCTACTACAGAGCTACAGTATTGAAAACAGCTTGGTATTGGTATAAAAACAGAGAAGTCGACCAATGGAATCATATAGAAGACCCAGATTTTAACCCACAAACCTATGAACACCTGATTTTCGATAAAGGAGCTAAAAGTATACAATGGAAGAAAGAAAGCATCTTCAACAAATGGTGCTGGCACAACTGGATGTCAACCTGTAGAAGAATGAAAATTGACCCATATCTATCACCATGCACAAAACTCAAGTCCAGATGGTTCAAAGACCTCAATATCAGTCTGAGCACACTGAACCTGATAGAAGAGAAATTGGGAGGTACCCTACAACAGATGGGCACAGGCGATCGCTTTCTAGGTATAACCCCAGCAGCACAGACATTAAGGGCAACATTGAATAAATGGGACCTACTAAAACTGAGAAGCTTCTGTAAAGCAAAGGACACTGTAACTAAGACAAAAAGGCAACCACTGACTGGGAGAAGATCTTCACCAACCCCGCAACAGACAAAGGTCTGATCTCCAAAATATATATACACATTAGAGTACTACTCAGCGGTAAAAAATGACTTCTCAAATTTTGCATGCAAATGGATGGAAATAGAAAATACTATCCCGAGTGAGCTAACCCAGACCCAAAAAGAGGAACATGGGATGTACTCACTCATCATTGGTTTCTAGCCATAAATAAAGGTCAGTAAGTCTATAATTTGATATCCTAAAGAAGCTAAATAAGAAGGTGAACCCAAAGAAAAACATATAGCTATCTTCCTGGGTAGGGGAAGTAGACAAGATTGCCAGGCAAAAAATCGGGATCTTAAGGGTGGGGTGGGAGGGGAGTAAGAGGAGATGGGGAGAGAAAAGTGAGAAGAGTAGGAATGGGGAGAACTTGGGGAACGGGATGATTGGAATAAAGGAAGGTTGGATAGGGGAGCAGGGAAGCACATATCTTAATTAAGGGAGTCATTTTAGGGTTGGGAAGAGACTTGGACCTAGAGGGGCTTCCAGGTGCCCAAGTCGAATTCCCCAGTTAGTTCCTGCGACAGCTGAAGATAGGGAACCTGAAATGATCCTATCCTATAGCCATACTGATGAATATTTTGCATATCACCATAGAACCTTCATCTGGCGATGGATGGAGATAGAGACAGAGACCCACACTGGAGCACTGGACTGAACTCCCGAAGTCCCAATGAGGAACAGAAGGAGGGAGAAGATGAGCAAGGAAGTCAGGACCAAGAGGGGTGCACCCACCCACGGAGACAGTGGGGCTGACCTATTGGGAGCTCACCAAGGCCAGCTGGACTGTGACTGAAAAAGCAGGGGATAAAACTGGACTCTCTGAATATGGCGGATAATGAGGGCTGCTGAGAAGCCAAGGACAGTGGCACTGGGTTTTGATCCTACTTCATGTTCTGGCTTTGTGGGAGCCTAGCCAGTTTGGATGTTCACCTTCCTAGACCAGGATGGAGGGGGGAGGAGTTTGGACTGTCCACAGGGCAGGGAACCCTGAGTGCTCTTCAGACTTGAGAGGGAGGGGGAGAGGAGTGGGAGGAGGGGGAGAGGACTGGGGGGACGGGGAGAGGAGTGGGGGGAATAGTGGGAGGCTGGGAGGAGGAGGAAATTTTTTTTCTCATTAAAAAAAAAAAGAAAAAAAAATAAGATGGGAGGAGACAGCTCTCCATCTCCTTCTGAGGTTTCCTGGAGGCAGGATCACCATTTTCAGACCCCTCCCCCAAAAATATGAAGTAAAAATTCAAAAAGATAAGCAGATCAATTAAGGTGACATGCTGAATATTTTTTCCTCTGAGTACAGGAAAAAGTGGATATTTTGAATAACAAATACACATTGTGTTCTAACTGATTTGGGGTTTTATTTTTTTGTCAACTTGACAATGCTAAATTTATTTGGAAAGAGGAACCTTAATTTAAAAAAGGAAGGCCTTTGTCTGTATTGTCTGTGAGCAAGTCTCTGAGGAATTTTCTAGATTGGCGATTGATGTGGAAGGGCCCGGTTCACTGGGGGCATTGCCACCTGGACAGTTGGACCTGGTATACATAAGAAAGCAAACTGATCAAGCCAGGAAGCAGTGTTACTCCATAGTTTCTGCTTCAATTTCTGCCTCCAGGTTCCTGCCCTGACTTCCTTTGTTGAGGACTGTGATGTGGATGTATAAGACAAAAATCCCTTTTCTCCCCAAGTTGGTTTTGGTGTTGGTGTTTATTACAGCACTAGAAACTCTAACTTAAACACTGTATGACTGGCTGTTTCCCCAGTCTAAACAGGGATGTCAGGAGGTGACAGACAGCACTTAGGTTAAAAAAATATCTTGCTGATGTTAGAATGTCTATGAGTTTAATCCCCAGCACAAGATGACCAGCCAGCAACTCCCCCCCCCCCCCGCCAACAATAACTGGAGGATGAGGCTAAACCTTACCCATGGACCACAAAACCCACATCAGAAGGACAAGAGAAGCAGTCTCACTTTGACTGCTTTGCCCCTTGCTCAGGCTAGAACAGACCTTACCAAGATGATGACCCTGGACCTAAGATTTCTTTCTCTATAATGAGGAAACAGAACAAATGAGAACATAAGGCTCCCCAGAACTCTAAGATGCCCACGGGAGGGCTCCCTCTGTTTTCCTCAGTGAAGAACACTGATGACTCAGCAGCAGACCAAGGAGAAACAAAGAATGGGGCAGGGATGGCAGACTGGGGATGGAGCTGTGCCCCCACTATCAGTGACATCAGAGATCCCAGTCTTCTGCTGTGATCTGCAAAGCCAGGCTGTGCCTCCATCTGTCCTGGGACCACACTGACCAGGTCTTCCTAGCCAGCGTTCCAGTCTGGACACAGAGACAGCTCACTCCTTAGGACAATATGCTGGCTCTGCCTCACAGCAAAGCATAACCTTGGCTCTACCCATCCAAGCAGCCCAATAGCAAGGCGCACCATCTGGCTCAGAGCCTAACCTATGGCCTCACCTAGGGCAACAGTCAAACTGGCCATCTGCCTAACTCCAGAGCATAGCTTCTAACCTGGACAGACCAAGAATCCTAAACAGTGCTAGGTCCAGGCTCAAAAGAAGCCAGCCTGTGTCACAGACACAATGGGTAACCAAACTGACACTTTCCTAACTTCAGAGGAAAGTTCTGGTACCTGTGACTAAGGAACCTCTGAGCCTTGAGTCCTCATGGATGGACTGAGGAGATCCATCCAGACGGGTAGTGTGTGCCTGCCTGCCTGGCCCGACACCCCTGAAACAGAATACAGGCTCCCTCCAATTCCCTAAATGTTTCTGGCTATTCAGAGGGGAGTCGCCCCAGCTACTGACTTTCTCTATTTTTCCCATTCCATCTTGCCCCCAAGCACCCTTTTTCATCTGCAGGGTCCTAGGATCGTCCAACTCAGCCTGCTTTGGGGCTGAGGGTTTGGGGAGCCAGCGGTGAGGGCTCCTGCCTCAGGGGCTTCTTTGTTCCACAGGACCCTGCCCCTGCCAAGCCTGCCCTTTTGTCTGCAAGGTCCCTGGCCCAGCAAGTGTCCCTGCTCCTGTACTGAGGAGATCCATCTGGAGGGGTAAGTGTGTGCCTGCCTGCCGGCAGGACATCCAAAAAATAGAGTAGAGGCCCCCTCCAATTCCATAAATGTTTCTGTCCATTCATAGGGGAGTCTCCCTGGCTACTGGCTTTATTTATCCCATTCCAACTTTCCCCCAAGCACCCCTTTCCATCTGTGGGGTCCTTAGATCCACCACCACAGAAGTAGAAGAAATTGACTTTAAACATAACCTTAGGAAAACGATGGAGACCCTTAACCTGGAAGTGAAAAACTTCCTTAAAGAAATGGAAGAGAAGACAAGCAAAAAGTTAGAAAAAATTAATAAATCCCTCAAAGATACCCAAGAAAAACAAGAAAAGGAAATCAAACAGGTAAAGGAAACAGTTCAAGACTTGAAGACTGAAATGGAGGTAATAAAGAAGAAACAAACCAAGGGATGGCTGGCTATGAAAAATCTGGGTAAATAAACAGGAACTACAGAGAAAAGTATAACCAACAGAACGCAAGAGGTAGAAGAAAGAATCTCAGGCACTGAAGATACTAGAGAAGCCAGGTTCAGTTCCCAGGACCCAAATGATGACTCACAAGTGTCTATAACTCGTGGGGAATTTAACATCCTCTTATGGCTTTCTGTGTTGCCAGGCATGGCATGTTGTATGGATATATACATGTAGAAAAAGCACCCATACACATAAAGTAATAAAATAATTTCAAAAACTAAATTAGAAGTCAGGACTAGGAAGACAGTTTAGTGCTTGACCCACTCGTGTAAAGACTTGAGTTCAAATCCCCTGAATTCACATAGAAGTCAGATACTACAGGCATATCTGCAGTTCCAGCATGTCTGCAGCTCAAAAGGAAACAGGAAAGGCCCTGCCAGCTTCACCATCCAACCAGCATAGTGGGCACAGAGGCAAAGGAGAGAACCTGCCTCACATGGGATGGGAGGTGAGGACCAACACCCAACAGTGTCCTCTGTCTGATCTCTGCACATGCACCATGACACACACACACACACACACACACACACACACAATTTTTTTAAATTTAGAAATGACAAAAACCAAGCCTACTCAAAATTAAGTTTTTGTCATGGAGGAAGTGTTGGGGACAGCTCTTATGGTTGGGAAGTTAAAAATCAAAAAGAGGAAAACTTCAGGGGCAAGTGAGAACTGGGGTGGCTAATGTGGTTTCAGTGTAGAATACTTTTGCCTAAAACGGAGACAGATACAAGAAAAGAAACTTTCTCTGAATAAAGATAGACTAAGATCTATTACTTGAAGACCAGAGGTGGTCAAACCAACCAAGGAAAAACCTCATGCCAGGCCTGGTGAGGCAGGTCTATGAGTCTAGCTACTCAGAAAGCTGTAGTAGGAGAATCAGTTTCAAGATCAGCCTGGGCAACAGATTGAAACTATTTCTCAAAATTCAAAAGTAAAAAGGGGGCTTGGGTTATATCTCAGGGGTAGAGAACTTGCCTGATAAGGAAGAAACTCTAGGTTCAAATCCGAGTTCTGCAGGTGGAAACGCTAAACCACAAAGGTGCTTGATTTTTTTCAGTGCCTTCGGTATGGTTTTATTTGCGGATACTTCTTTCTTACAAGATCAATACTAAATTTCAATTTCAACTTTATAGAAAGCAGAACTCACCAAACAAAGTGCAATGTAGTCACACAGATGGGTCTTACCCACAGTTCCCAGCATATTTAGCAAACACATAGAAGAAGGGATAACATCTGATTAAGGGCAGTGAAAACTGAACCAGTCCTAGAGGAGGGAATTTCCCAGTCAGCGCACAGGAAAACCAACCCATTTTCCAGCTCCCAAAGGGACTGGCACTATTAGGAGGTTTGGCCTTGTTGGGGGAAGTGAGTCACTGTGGAGCCGGGCTTTGAGGTCTTTTTCTCAATCTTTACTCCGAGTGACAGTATCAACTTCCTGCTGCTTCTGAGCCATGATATAGGACTCTCAGTTCCAGCGCCTCATCTCCCTGCATGCTGCCCTGCTCCCCATCATAATACTAATGCACCGAACCTCTGAACATGTAATCAAGCCACCCCAATTAAATGTTTTTCTTTAAAAGAGTTTGCCTGTGTCATGGTGTCTCTTCACAAAACTAAAGTATTCTAATTAAGATAACACTTAATAGGGAGAATGCAAACGAACACACATCTCTGTCACCTCTGCATTCTCGGGCTGAGAGAGGGGAGACTCCTCATCTCATCTGCTATTGGCAGGAAGAGCATTGACGCTGCCTCCTCACAGGCCCTGTGGCAGCATCTACGAGCAAGTGGTCACTGCTGCCCTTTGTCTCAGGAACTCCACTCTTGTTTGTTTTAGACACAAGACAAATGAAATTAAGTGAAATGAATTATGTGACCACTGTTCTTAGAGCTTGTTGATGACAGTGAACTGTGACAGTGACTGAAATACCCATCCAAAGCAGGCTGGTTTAAAACTCCCAGTGAGGACTGACAAGATGACTTAGGAAATGACCCAGCAAACCGAGGATCTGTTGGATCCCACAAACCACAAGGTAGAAGGAAAGAACCAACTCCTCCACAGTGTCCTCTGACTCCATGACACAAGCACACACATGCACACATAAGCATAATAAAATTATGAATCTCTCAGTTCATATAAAAGTACTCTGAAGAGTGGGTAGCTGCTAAAAAGGGATAAAGAAAATGTGCAAACATTCTATGCAAACTTCTATAAGATTTCTACTTTTTACATAATCTAAGACTCAAAACACAGAAGAGTATTACAAAATGAAAATACACATTACGTATTTATGAAAATGTTAAGCACAGAAAAGCATAGGAAAAGATAAAAAGACGTTAAGAGCACAGACTGCTCATCCAAAGGATGGAAGCTTAGTTCCCAGCACCCATGTCTGGCAGCTCAGCCCCATCTGTAACTCCAACTACAGGGATCGGATACCCTCTTCTGGCCTCCAAAGGCACCTGACCTAAAGGCTCTCTCTGTGTGTCTCTGTCACTATGACTGACTCTCTCTGTCTCTCCCATGTGCACAAACTCATGCGCACAGGCATGCATATACAAACACTCACAGTAAATGTTTTAGAAGACAAGGAAGATCCAGGCATGACAAGCACACCTTTAATCCCAGTACCTGGGAGGCAGGAGCTGGTGGGTCTCTGTTGCGAGTCCCAGGCCAGCCTGGTCTACATAACAAGTTTTAAGACAGTCTACACTACATAACAAAAAGACCAAGAGTCGCTGTCTAATATACATATGTAAAGGCTGAACCCAGGACTAGGAGCTTTAGGGATTGTGTATGGGGGACAGTTAAAGTGGTTTTATACTTTCTATAATCCCACAAGATATAAAGCTTTTGAACAGTGGCCCTTATCCCCACTCATTCAGAAGACTGAGGCACCAGGATCATAAGTTCAAGGCCATTCCGCACCGTGGAATGAGTTCAGGCCAGCCTGAGTAACATAGCAAAACACAGATTCTAAAATCTTTAAAATAGATAGAGACACATAGTCAAGCACAGTCGAGGCCCTTGGTTCAACGCCAGTACTGGAAATGTATCACTTCCTGTGCAGTAGCAAACACCCTGACAGGCACGGTTTCTGAGGAGCACATCTGATCACCACTGTGGAGCAGACAGAGGTCGACCATGTCTTTGTCAGAGGAGTCACCCTCCCAGGACAGGACACTGAAGTGAAAATAAAAACGTGCAGCTTGCCATGGCCGCTGCTAGCCAGGGCCTTTCTTGCCTTTTTTCTTCCTTGGATCAAAATCTGACAGGGAGAGCTCAGACCAGGAGTGAGCCTGGGACAGCTTCCTAGGTGACAAGTCCTGCCAGACAGGTAGGAGACCAGGACAGAGAGTACTGGCTATTGACCCTGAGAATCTGCTATTTGAATTTCTTCCCTGAGTTAAGTCAACTTAAGTCACTAAGTCAGTGAAAGCAGAGAGAGGCAGAGTTCAGGAGATAACAACAGAACCCTGTCACAGAGGTCGCCAGGAGTCCCTGACAGCTGTGACCAGAGTCTCCTTCTGACAGCTGACAGTGTTGCACACAAGAACGTTATGACTGTGGGTGATGGCAAGCTGGCCTCGTCAGCAGATATCGTACTCAGTTTCAAAAGCTCCGGAGTTCTCTCTGTCTCTGTGTCTGCTTATCTCTGTCTCGCTGTCTCTCTCTGTGTCTCTGTCACACTCTGACTGTCTGTGTCTCTGTATCTCTCCCTTTCCCTGCCATTCTCTTGTCTCTCTCTAACTACAGTGCAAAGCTTCTTCACGTCCAGGGCTTTGGGCTGACTGAAGCTTCAGCCACTTAATCAAGACATGAAATCGCCCAAGCTGTCAGAGAACAAAGTTACAGAGGGAGAAAGACTCACCTGTTGCTGAAGCTGCTACCTTCTGTCTCCCAACTCCTGCTCGGGGCTTGGGAAGGTGAGCTCTGATCCTTGGTCTCCTCACAGGCTTCCAGACAGACTGTGTGTTGTGGCCCACAGCTGAGAGCAGGAAGTCAGCCTGAGTATTAACTCACCAGGGAGGGCTCCTCCCAGATGGAGAAAAGGAAAATAAAAGTATTTCTCTATCCTCACTTGGACTACTCTGAGATACTGTTCCTTCTTTCTTTCCTGGAATGTGGTGGCAGGGGGGAGGAGAAAAGGGGAGCTAGTGCATTGCTAAGGGGCACACCAGGGACATGCAGGGCCAGGTCTTCATAGTAACCTTATTTACACAAAGATGGAAAATAAAGCATCAACCCAAAGGCAATAACAGCAGCAACACAACTCCATTCTAACCCAAGCTGTTAGTCACCCCTGTGTCTACAGGAACAGATTTCCCCAGGGTTGGCTGTAATCTCTATTTTATCTTGTCCCTGGCTGGACTGGCTCTGGAGGGAGAATACTTGGGTGGGAGAGAGATGGGGGAGGAGGGTCAAACACTTTCAGGTTCTCTCTCAGGCTAGCAGCAAAATCCAGAGCTGGATCCTGACCAAGAGAAGCTTTCCCTCAGACCTCAGGAGAAGTAGGGCTGTAGCGGGGAGATCCCCCACCTTGATAGACACTCTGGGTCAGAGCACTGACTGAGGAGTTGTCATCCCAGCCTAGAACTCAAGGGTGGGAGGAAGCTGCCACAGTGGCCACCAGGGCATAAGGACAAAGAACTTGTCCACCCTTCTGAGTTGTGAACCTGGAGAGAGATGGGCAGACACCTCCAGGGAGTCCTTCCAGGAAGCCCCTGAGGGATCATCAGGATACACCAGGTTCCTCTCTGTTGCTCTGTCTGAGGAACCAGGGGACTGGGTGAGCCTGTGTCCTGTCAGGTCTCCAGCAGTCTTCTTGCCTGCGCAGACCAGGATTCTGTTCTCATCCTTAGCTCAAATGCACAGAAACAGGGCTGGAGGGGGGCTGACTGACAGCAGCAGCCTGAGGCCAGGCCTGAGGTCAGATTTCAGGGCTCCTTTCACTGTCTCACATTTTAGCCAGGTCTCCAATTCTACTTATTTCATGAACAAACCATTTTGAAATGAATTTATTTGCTTTTAAAGTATGTTCATGTTTCTGTGTGGAGGTATATACACATGAGTTCATGTGGCTAACAAAGCAAGAAGACAGTGTGGGAGTCCTGGAGCTGGACTTTGGCAGAGCCCGTAGTGAGTCACCAGATACCAGTGTTGGGAATCAGACCCTGGTCCTCTGTAAGAGTAGAATGCACTCAATGACTAAGCCAACTCTAGCCCCAGACAGCATTTTGACCCTAATCCTGTCCTTTCACGTAGCGTAGCTGTCAGATAGTTCAGAACCAACATTGGGGAAAATGGTAAGCTTGAGGCTATGAGGCCCTAAACTTGTTTAAGCCTAAGCCTGTCTCTTTCCTCAGGTTCCCTTCTACCTATGAACCAGAAGAGTACAAAGGCCAGAAGCCCTGGCAATTGCATCACATGATACAATTATCCCCAGGACCCAGTGGACTTTGGGTGCAACATTTGAGCTCTCAGAGACGGCACTGAGACTGAACCAATGCCTAGAACCTGATGGAATTAGGTAAGGGATGTCATGGGCTCAAACTTTATGAGATGCTGGGGAGATAGAGAAGGAAACATAATATTTCTAGTGGGAAGTGTGAAGGGGAGAAATACCAAGGGCAGAGAAGGATAAAATCAAGGACAGGGGCACACCCGCTGTCTTCTGAAGATCTGAGGACCATCTTTCAGAAACACCTTTGAAGAAGCCCAGGGTCCTGATAATGCTCAGGAGGAAGTGGGATCCTGGTCCAGGTTCTCATGTCCGGGGGGTCCCTACCTTGAGTCTGCATCATCTCCCATAGCCCTTCAGTTCAGCTTCTGTGTCATCATGTGGACAAGGACAGAGATTCCCTGTTTCCTGGGTATAGGTGAGAGACTTAGAGAGTCTGCAACCCATTGACATCATACATGCCTTTCTTGTACTTATGTCTATATGAAAGTGTCAGATCCAATGGAACTGAAGTTACAGTCAGTAATAAGCTGCCATGTGGGTACTGGATATTGAACCTCAGTCCTCTGGAAGAGCAGGCAGCATTCCTAACTACTGAGCCATCATCAATATCCTAACTACTGAGTCATCATCCCTGTCCTAACCACTGAGAAATCTTCACTGTCCTGACCACTGAGCCATCATCCCTATCATAACTACTGTGCCATCATCACTGTCCAACCACTGAGCCATCATCACTATCCTAACTAGTGAGCCATCATCACTATCCTAACTAGTGTGCCATCATCACTATCCTAACTAGTGAGCCATCATCACTATCCTAACTAGTGAGCCATCATCACTATCCTAACTAGTGAGCCATCATCACCATTCTAACTAGTGAGCCATCATCACTATCCTAACTAGTGAGCCATCATCACTATCCTAACTAGTGAGCCATCATCACTATCCTAACTAGTGAGCCATCATCACTATCCTAACTAGTGAGCCATCATCACTATCCTAACTAGTGAGCCATCATCACTATCCTAACTAGTGAGCCATCATCACTATCCTAACTAGTGAGCCATCATCACTATTCTAACTAGTGAGCCATCATCACTATTCTAACTAGTGAGCCATCATCACTATCCTAACTAGTGAGCCATCATCACTATCCTAACTAGTGAGCCATCATCACTATTCTAACTAGTGAGCCATCATCACTATTCTAACTAGTGAGCCATCATCACTATTCTAACTAGTGAGCCATCATCACTATCCTAACTAGTGAGCCATCATCACTATCCTAACTAGTGAGCCATCATCACTATTCTAACTAGTGAGCCATCATCACTATTCTAACTACTGAGCCAGGAAACTAACTCCACGTAAAACCTAAGAGGGCTTGAAAAGGAATTCTAGACACAAATATAGAGTTTAACACAGCTTTTTGCTGTTTGCTGGCGGGTGCCACAGAGAAATTTTCCTGATTCAGCAGCCATAGCAGGAAAATAGCTGTGCAGTTTTAAAATATGGCTTCCTGGGCTGTGCCACCTGGGCAAACTTTAGCTATAAAGCATTTTAATGACATTGTGGGCCCCAGGTGTTTCTGTGTCCACTAGGGTTGGAAGAAAAGTGGCTGAGACCATGCTTGTGACTCAGCGCTCCCTGCCTGGGCAGTCAGCGGAATCAGGTTGACTAGGCATGCACAAGCAGGAGAGCATGGCAGATTTCTGCTGCCATACAGAGAGATGTTTCCAGGCTGCGCAGTGCTCTGCCTGGCAGATTTGGCTGTAACTCAGATAAAAAAGCTCATTCTCAGAGTTAAAGTGCTGAGTGTAGCTCCTTCCTGGAGGCCCCAGAGCTAGCAGAAATGGTACATCCAGCATTTTGAAATTGAAGAGAGGTGGAGCCAACATCTAGAACAGCCCGCCACTCTGAGGCTCAGAGGCACAACTGACTCAGGGGCACAGGTGGCTCTGCCATGTTGGACTGGGCAAGGCAAGCAGGCAGTAAGTGCATTTGACCTGGGATTGTTGCAGCAGCTTAGATTCTTAAGAGCTTAGCATTTTAAAAGCTCTTCAAGACAGTAGAGAATTAAAGACAATGCAATAGGACAGATTCAGACATAAAAGACCTCTAAATGGGTCATACTGTTAGATAAATGTACATAGGCTTGGGAGAGAGAAAAAAAGAGTATAAAGCTAATGCCTTAAGAAAAACAGGTAAAGTCTTTAAAGAGACAGAGTACAGATAGTTATAGATTAAAAGAAATAAAAATAAGCCATGTAAAAATGGAAAATACACAGAGAGTCGGGGTTATGTTTATTGTGTTTTCTTTGAATTTTTTTGACTGTGAAGGAACTAAATACAGAGAGACATTTCATTCTGTTGTGTGCTAAGCTAAACCAGCATGTATGTTCTAAAGGTATCATGACTTCCAAATTTGGGTCTAAGGATATGATGCTTTGGAAAAGAGGTTCTTCTTTTGTTTTCACAGAAGATGAGACCCTGTGGATTTCTTCTAGACCAATATGGTATGATAGACCACGCCTTCCTGAAAGGTTTCTGTAAACACCCTCAAAAAATTACTTCATTCAACTACAGACTGAGATGAACCTAGCACATAGGATACACCATAAAGGACCTGATTATCAGTGCCCCCATATACCATGAAGCAGTTTGGAGAGAAAAAACTTCACCCATATTCCTAAATATTGTTTATAAATGCTCTTTTACATTTAAAGGTGGATATGATATAAATATGGATAATTTGCATTGATATGGATTTGCTTTATTGATATACATTTAAGGTCAATTTTGTTTATGTATATGTATTTCTGATCTTGATTAAGGTATTGTGATTGTGTAGTTCATTTAAAAATGTAATGTATAATTAGGAAATATAGGTTGTTAATGGATAATCATTGATAATAGTCAAGCTTGTAGTCATGTTAGTTAGATTTTCTAGATATATAGAGATATATTTCAGTTAGATAGGCATTCTTCATATCTTTCAAAGACTACAGAATATGGCATTTAATGTTTTAATAATTTAGGGCTTTTCATGACAATGAGACATGTCTGCTCCTGGCAGCACCAATCTACTTCAAGAGGAAGATGGGCATCGAAGAGTTTCCTTATGGAGTTGGTTAGCCATTTGGGCAAGAAACTGCTCTTGCCTGGACTGTTGCATAAAGAACCTGCAGAGAGAGGATTGCTGAACTTGCCTAAAGGTGAGATGGTCCTTCTGGGTTTCTGCTTCATGAAAGAGTCTGTGAGACATTCTGCAGGATACAGAAGAAAGTGACTGAACTGTGTTTGAATTTTCCTGCTCATGGAAATGTCTGCTGGATACTAGGCTGAAGATGGGTGCCCCAACGGTACAGAGGAACTTTGGGTGATTGTCCAGGCAGCAAGATGTCTCTGTCATTTCTAGAGTTTTGGGAATTGTTTACTTCCGGTTTACATAAGTAATATTATATCCTTCTGGATGGAGTCTTTGATGGAGTTGAAGAATAAATAGTTATAGCTTTCCTTTGTTACGATAAAAGATAAATTATATCTAAATATTGTAACTGTAATTCTTGCTCAATAACTGTTTTGTTATATGTAATTTTACTATGTTAAAGTTAAAGCCTTCTTTTGTGTTTAAAGAGAAAAGGGGAAATGGTGTAGGAGTGTCTTCTTTCTATGTTGAATAAAGAAAACTGCCTTGACACTTTGAAAGGGCAGCCCTTAGGTGGGCGGAGTAGACAGAACAGAATGCTGTGAAGAAGAAAAGTGTAGCAGATGCCATGAATCTCTTGCCTGAGATGGATGTAGGTTAGAATCTTACCATTAAGCCACAGTCAAGTGGTGATACACAGATTTAATAGATATGGGTTAATCAAAATGTGAGAGTTAGCCAATAAGAGGATAGAGATAATTGGCCAGGAAGTGTTCAATTAATACAATTTCCATGTGGTTATTTCAGGGGCTAAGCTAGCCGGGCAGCTGGACACAGCCCACTTCTTCTTACTACAGTTGTCTTATTGATTCTTTGTGTTGCTTTCTTTGCTTCTATTTTATTGACTTTAGGCATCCATTTGATTATTTCCACTTGTCTATTCCTCCTAAATAAGTTTGCTTTTTTGTTCTAGACTGTTCAGTTGTTCTGTTAATACACTAGTGTGGAATGTCACTAGTATCTTCATGAATTCATTTACTGCTATGAACCTTTTTCTTATCATAATTTTCATCTGTCCCATAAGTTTGGGTATGTTGTGCGATCATTTTCATTGAATTTTAGGAAGTCTTTAGTTTCTTTCTTTATTTCCTCTTTTACCCAGTGGTGATTCAGTTGAGCATTGTTCAATTTTCATGAGTTTATGGGATTTTCTGGAATTAGTGTTATGGAATTGTAACCTAAGCCATGGTGAGCCAATAAAATACAGGGATTTATTCCAATTATTTATTTATTTATTTATTTTTGGTTTTTCGAAACAGGGTTTCTCTGTAGCTTTGGTGCCAGTCCCGGAACTAGCTCTTGTAGACCAGGCTGGCCTCGAACTCCCAGAGATCTGCCTGCCTCTGCCTCCCGAGTGCTGGGATTAAAGGCATGCGCCACCACCGCCCAGCTTCCAATTTTTTAAATATCTGTTGATGTTTGTTTTGTTACCAAGTATGTGGCCAATTTTAGAGAAGGTTACATGGGGTGCTGAGAAAAAAGGTATATACTTTTGTGTTTGGGAGATGTGTATTAGGCCCATTTGAATCATAATGTGCTAGTTCTTTTATTTCTCTATTAAGTTTCTGTCTGGCAGACCTGTCCAGTGGTGTGAGTGGGGGTATTGAAGTTTCCCAGTATTAGTGTGTCGGGCTTGATATGTGATGTAAGCTTTAGTAATGTTTCTTTTACATGTTTGTATTTGGAGCATAGATGTTCAGAAGTGAGACTTCATCTTAATGCATTTTTCCTGTGATGAATATGAAATGACCTTCATCTCTTTTGATTACTTTTAGTTTAAAGTCTATATTGTTAGATATTAGGATAGCTAGACCAAGTACAGGCAGTATCATGTCTCTGGTAATAGCTGCTCTAGATGTCAGTGGGGTTGATGCTGAGTCTCTGGTGATTGGATAGTTTCTGGAGACCTCTATTGACACCATGGTTCATGGCAGGTGGTGATGCTGTTTCCTGACATGGCAAGCTTTGAACCTACCCTCTTGTTTTAAGCAAGAAATTTGTTCTCTTATTTAGTAATAATTATCAACATGTTATAGACTAAAATCACCCATGGAATTAAAAATAATTCCATGTTTGAGTGTAGTTTAATGGTAGAATGTTCAACCTGTCATGAATGTGGCTCTAGGTTTCATCCTTAACACTGAGGAAGAAAGCATAATAACTAAGACTCCATCAACACCAATTTTAAGACATTGAGTCTGCGCTGGAGAAAAACGCTGGATACTTAAACATTATGAGGGGTTCTAATGCATGGTCATCAGGTGGGATCTCTGCCTCCTAAGGAGTGGTTCATGGGCCAGAAGCTCAGTATCTGCCTCAGTCGTCCAATGAGCTATCCAGACTCCAGAGATAGGGAGTACTGTCTTGTCTCCAGCAGAGGAACAAAAGAAGTGTGGTTGTATCTAAATCTGGTGCGTTCAGGATCAGAAGAAGGCATGGGAAGTCCTGGAACTGGAGTTACAGATGGATGGGAGCTACAATGTGAATGCTGGTAATAAACCAGAGTTTTTTTAAGAGCCATCTTTCCAGCCCTTAGGTTTTAAAAAATTACATTTTATTTATGCATGTGTATATGCAGACACTCTTGTGACACCCAGGTAGAGAGCAAAGGACAAATTTTGGAACATGTTTTCTTCTTCCATCATATGGTTGTTGGTAATTGGACTCCGGTCATCAGGTTTGGTAGCAAGTACAGTTAGTTCCTGAGCCATATTGTTAGTCCATTGTTTTACTGTTGTTATGAGTCATTCCCACCCTAGTCTCAAATGTTAACTGGAGAACTGGTCTTTTATATTGTACAATATTTTAAAATATCAACCACAACAATACCATGTAATAAAATCCATTTTTATTTTCATTAGTGAATTTAACAAACTATAACATGGCAGAAATGAACAACTAACAATTGGCAGATGAGGGCCTCAGACATCATGGCAGAAGGTCATGGGGCAGTTATGTTCTTCTTTGTTCACTCTGGGTTTGTTGGGTTTTCCCTCTGAAAGTAGATGAGATCATTTTTATGTAATGGCTCTCAAGGTTTGTTCCCATCTCTATCTCAAGTATTTAGATGATCAAAGCAAGCCTGGCCTCTTATTCTTGTGAAATCACAACTATATGAGCACCACAGAATAAATTCAATTTTGATCAAATATATATTGGTCAATTCTGAAACGTACAAGGCAGCAGAGATGGAAAACAAACAATTAGTAGACAATACTCTTAGAAGTCATGGCAGGGGGTCTTGTGATAATTACCTGTCCCTCTTCATTGGTGGGTGTGGTAGATGCTGTGCCTGCAAGACAGAGAGTTAATTATTCTTGGGGGGAGTCTTTTATTTTGTGACCGAGGTGTTTTTATTACCTTCTAGATATTTCTGTCTGGATGTACCATTGGTAAAATCAAGCTGTCTTCATGGAAATTGACCCTCATGTGCCCCATAGTGACTCAAGGAAACATTTAGATCGTCTTTTACTGCCCTGATGATTTTCACAGTAAGCTCAGATGAGGGATGCCACTTAATTGCCTGTAGCTTCCAGACACACTGAAGGATGGTTTCTCATGCTTTTCTATCCCCCCAAGCAGTAAGCCCTGTCCTACACTTTGTTAGAACTCTGCTCCTCTATGACCCACCTCAGTGAAGACTATTTCATGACACAGATTTTAATCTGAAACCCTGAAATAGCCATCCCACCCCTTAGCTCCTGCATCATTTCCTGCAGACTCCTCTCCCCACAGTAGTAACTGCAGGTAGGGTATGAAGGTGTAGTCTTGCACTGGCCATGCTCAGCCAATACTCAATGAGAAGACTTTTTTGTTTTATTGTGAGGATAAAACAGGGAAAGACCATCTGAGATATATGACAGAAAGATTCATATACACTATGTCAAAAGAAATAGATTCAGCTGCCAAGGAAGCCTTCTGATTTTCCCAATTCAGAGGGCTGATATAAATGAAGAACAAAGACCTTATTTCAAAATTATTTCTCTTCTTTTACTTTTATTTTTGGGTAGATGGAGTTGAGGCAGGCCTCACTCTGTAACCTGTCCTGGAACTCACTACAGAGTCTAAGCCATCCTTGATTTCTGAGCAATCCCTCTGAGAAAAAGAGTAAGTCAGTCTATTGGTACATCATATCTCCAACAGGATAAAATTTCATAAATTTTCTCAAATGTTTGTTTCTGCTGTTATCTACAGATACATAATGCAAATGGTCTTTTTTTTTTTTTGTAGTCCCAGTTCAATTGAAAATGAAAGTTGCCTTTGGAGTTGGAACGTGGTTGTCTCCTTCTCTAAATGGAAGCCTATTTGTTAAACAAAATTAGAATCTCTGCCTCAGGTCAGAAGAGCCACCTGATTTAGGACACAAAGAAAACCAAAATTTAGGGACTATTTTTATCACCACTAACCTCATAATTCTTTGGTTTTATTTTGACTTGTTAAGAGCTTTTCTTAAGGTACAAATATTATATCATAATTTATAAGATTAATGTATATTTTAAATTTTTGTCAAGATATTAATGGACATATAGAATAATAACTAATTCTAGAAACAGGCTTTATCTAGCCTCCTGTACATGGTTTTGTGTGAGAGTCTCTATCAGGAAACTAGGAATTAAGTTTTTGAACTCTAGATGTATATAACAAAGTATGGATGGTCTTTTCAACTATTTGAGATCTGCTGCATATGACATTTAAAATGTTTAAACTTTCTGCAGAGAACCAAGACCATGCCTACCAACTACCTTTGAAGTCTCCCAAAGAGGATGGGCCCCCACAATGACAATTCCACCAGGACTATGATAACACCATTAAGCTGAAAAACACCACCTGAAGATCGGCTTTGGACTACAAACTGCTCAGGATCATTTTGACATGGCCAACTGAGATGATCCAGCCTAAAAACTGCCCTAGCCACAACTTCAAATAAAGTCTGTACTTTCCCACTCTGGAGAGTCTGAACAACAAATGATAGGGCTTCCTTTCCCCAGACTTGAAAAGTAACCCATTTTTTTATTCAGGATTCTCTAAAGATTCCATTGCCCTCACACAGCAGGAAGTAAAACAAAGAGCACGATGCCCACATTCGCAAGAGGTGGGGGTGTGTCATTTTCTTCATTGGGTTATGGATGTTTGTCATAGTTTGTTGTGAATGATTAGAAGTTGTTATTGGTGATGGTCAAGAAAGAAGTTGAACTAAGGAGATTACATTCAGAGTTCCTGGTTTGAAAAGAAAAAAGGGGATATAGATATAATAGAATAAGGGTAGACAGGATAGCCAAAACAATATTATACAATAAAGGATCGTTGGGAGGCATTACCATCCCCGACTTCAAACTCTATTACAGAGCCACAGTATTGAAAACAGCTTGGTATTGGCATAAAAACAGAGAAGTCGACCAATGGAATTGAGTAGAAGACCCTGACATTAACCCACAAACCTATGAACACCTGATTTTCAATAAAGGAGTTAAAAGTATACAATGGAAAAAAGAGAGCATCTTCAACAAATTGTGCTGGCAAAACTGGATGTCAACCTGTAGAAGAATGAAAATAGATCCATATCTATCACCATGCACAAAACTCAAGTCCAAATGGATTAAAGACCTCAATATCAGTCCGAACACACTGAACTGATAGAAGAGAAGGTGGGAAGTACTCTACAACAGATGGGCACAGGAGACCACTTCCTACATATAACCCCAGCAGCACAGACACTAAGGGCCTCATTGAATAAACGAGACCTCCTGAGACTGAGAAACTTCTGTAAAGCAAAGGACACTTTCACTAAGACAGAAAGGCAACCCACTGACTGGGAGAAGATCTTCACCAACCCCGCAACTGACAAAGGTCTGATCTCCAAAATATATAAAGAAATCAAGAAACTAGACCGTAAAAGGCTAATCAACCCAATTATTAAATGGGGCACCGAGCTGAACAGAGAATTCTCAACAGAAGAACTTCAAATGGCCAAAAGACACTTAAGGTCATGCTCAACTTCCTTAGCAATCAGGGAAATTCAAATCAAGACAACTTTAAGATACCATCTTACACCTGTCAGAATGGCTAAAATCAAAAACACCAATGATAGCCTTTGCTGGAGAGGTTGTGGAGTAAGGGGTACACTCATCCATTGCTGGTGGGAATGCAAACTTGTGCAACCACTTTGGAAAGCAGTGTGGCGGTTTCTCAGGAAATTCGGGATCAACCTACCCCTCGACCCAGCAATACCACTCTTGGGGATATACCCAAGAGATGCCCACTCATACTACAAAAGTATTTGTTCAACTATGTTCATAGCAGCATTGTTTGTAATAGCCAGAACCTGGAAACAACCTAGATGCCCATCATGGAAGAATGGATGAAGAAAGTATGGAATATATACATATTAGAGTACTGCTCAGCAGTAAAAAACAAGGACTTCTTGAATTTTGCATGCAAATGGACGGAAATAGAAAACACTATCCTGAGTGAGGTAAGTCAGACCCAAAAAGAGGAACATGGTACTCACTCATATTTGGTTTCTAGCCATAAATAAAGGACATTGAGCCTATAATTCGTGATCCTAGAGAAGCTAAATAAGAAGGAGAACCCAAAGAAAAACATATAGGCATCCTCCTGAATATTAACCTTCATCAGGCGATGAAAGGAGACAGAGACAGAGACCCACATGGGAGCACCAGACAGAAATCTCAAGGTCCAAATCAGGAGCAGAAGGAGAGAGAGCACGAGCAAGGAACTCAGGACCACGAGGGGTGCACCCACACACTGAGACAATGGGGATGTTCTATTGGGAACTCACCAAGACCAGCGGCCTGGGTATGAAAAAGCCTGGGATAAAACCGGACTCGCTGAATATAGCGGACAGTTAGGACTACTGAGAACTCAAGAACAATGGCAATGGGTTTTTGATCCTACTGCACGTGCTGGCTTTGGGGAAGCCTAGGCAGTTTGGATGCTCACCTTACTAGACCTGGATGGAGGTGGGAGGTCCTTGGATTTCCCACAGGGCAGGGAACCCTGATTGCTCTTTGGGCTTTCGAGGGAGGGGGACTTGATTGGGGGAGGGGATGGGAAATGGGAGGAGGTGGCAGGGAAGAGTCAGAAATCTTTAATAAATAAATACAAAAAAATTAATTTAACTAGAAAAAAAGAATAAGGGTAGATTATTGCGTCTACTTTTTAAAAAACAAACTCATTGAGGCTGAAGTGATAGCTCAGTGGTTAAAGTGCTTGTTACAGAAACATGAGGACCTGATTTTAGATCCCAGAACCCAAGATGTGAAGTCAGACACTGCAGTGTCGGGGCCATGAGAGTTACAGCAGGTATCTAATGGCATTCAGATGTCAGCCCACCAGATACATGGTCATTTGTTGGAGGATTAATCTCCCCTGTATGGCTGGTTCTTGGATATATAAGAAGCAGGGTGAGGAAGCCAGTAAGCAGCTTTCCTCCATGACCTCAGCTTCAGTTCCAGCCTCAGGTTCCTATCCTGATGTCCCTTCATGGTGGATTATAAACTGTAAGATAAATTAATCTTCTCTTCCCCACTTTACTTTTGGCCATGGGGTTTCATCACAGCAACAGAAAGCAAGCTAGTACTCATGGGAGGAGACAGCAATGTTAACAGAGTCAACAAGAACAGACCATCAGATGAGGAGGGACCTGAGTGTGACCAAGTCAGGATTTCTTGAGAACATCTGTCACCATGTCCTAAGGAACAAACACTAGAAGTTTGTTTCAGGAGTCGAAGTGAGTTGTTCTCTTTTATCTTTAATACGCAAGAGATAAAGTGCCCTGGAGCTGACAAGCTCCCCTTGATTCCTGAGATCAGACTTAGGTCATAAGATTAGGTTGAAAGGGTCAGCTCTGACTAAGTAAAGTCCTGCCTGGGCCACTCTAGCACCTGGTGGTGACCTGCATTCATATCCCTGCCTAAAGGATCCCTGCATGTGTCCCCAGAGCTCTCAGGCCTTATCTGAACTCCTAGCTGTCTCTGGACCACATTGCCTTTCACAAAACAGCCTCCCCATATATATCTGATGGCTCATCCCTGCTGGTCTTCTCATGAGGACTCAGGAACAGTGTGTCTCCGTTCCCTCCCAAGTCTGCTATTCCTTCCTGTATTTTCCCTCTCTATTTCCCCTACTTCTGTTTCATGTTTTCCATCAGATTAGCAGTACACAGACAAGAACACAGCCTCTGCCTCCTGAGTGCCTGAATTCTTGCTTTTGATTTGACCCCGTGAACTCGCCACACATGGTCTCTCTCAAGTTTAGCTTCCTCCTCTATAAACTGGGCATCTAAATGATGCCAATACTTCATACCAGCTGGGGTTGATTAAAATCAAAAGTAGACGCAAAGTAGTAAACTAGCAACATGGTTCCTTCTGCCATTGCCTGTTGTTCTTTCTGCTCTCATTTCCTTTCCTCTTCCTTTCTCTGTCTCAAAGAATCCGTGAGATCTCCCCACACCTCTACCACTTTCTTGCTGTGTGTCATCCTCTATCTATCTTTCTTCTGGAATACTTTTGCTCTCAAACAACATTTTTCGTGTTTGAATCCATCTCCTCTAACATCAAGTGTGAGACTGTGACATACTAAGAAATGGTAGTTTTGGATCTTCACTCCCTGTTCCTGGCCAGAGCTCCTCAAATCCTGGGTGAGTTCCCAAGTGATTAAGGTAAAAAGAGAATCAGTCTACCCTTGAGCATTGCCAGCCTTCCTCAATAACACCACAGTGCGTATTACAGAGGTAAAGTTTGGAAAGACATTAGGAATGGAGGGCTGACTGCCAGGGGAATAAACCATGAGTACAGCACGGAGCACTGACCTTCTACGTGAGAAGAGCTAGAATTTGACTTGATCGCATGGATAATAATGCAGGCATGGTGAAACTTTTATTAAAAATTCCAAGTGACTGTTTAGAGAGATTTGGGGTTGACAAACTCTGTCAGATTAGTGCTGGAAGAAGAGTGGTGTGCCCCGGGAAGGCAAAAGAGGGTTGTGTTCTTTTCCCATTTTACCTCAGGGTAACTCTCTTCTATGTGGTTATTGATAGTGTGCATATGTGTGCAGAGAACAGAGGATGACCTTGGGTGTCATTCCTCAGGTGGTAATGACATCTTTTAATAGAGATAGAATCTCTCTCTTGACTAAACCTCATCAATTTTCCTGAGCAGTGATCTCAAGGGAGCTGCCTGTCTTTGCCTCCCTGGTACAAGGATTACAGCACCTGCCCCTGTGCCTTGAGCTGTTTTTGACCCAAGTAAGGGGCTCAAACTCAAGCCCCTGTGCTTCTATATACTTTGACAACTGAGTCGTCTCCCTAATTTCCCTGAGCCTAGCTATTTTTGAGCTATAACTTTTCTAATAAATTTAATCAAACATTTCCTAGAGGCTCATGAGCTAAGCTAACAAGTTCTGTAGCTTAAGCACCACGGCAACCTCTGATTTATGCTGTTGACAAGAAGCATGGGTCACACCCATGTAACCAGCATCTGAAGTAGACTGCTGTCTTGTGGCACTGAAACCTTTATCTGAATTTAATTACATCCTAAGACACCTTGCTGATGTCTGGTGAGTTGGTTGATGTGGAAACCCCCAGTCATCACACATCTGGTGTCAGAGACCAGTGTATATAGAGGCAGGCACAAAACAGGAACATTTCTCTTATATGGCATGTCTTCTATGATGCCACCGTGGACCACACTGCTTCACTTTTCACTGTTTCATACTGGTCACCTCCTTTAGAGGCTTCTCTAAGTCACAATTATTTCTGAGTAGTCAGTCTCTTTCAATCTGTCTACTAACATTGGTTTCAGGTTCCTTCATCATAGGTAGCAGGCTGACTCTTTGTTATCATAGTTACTCCGGAAGGATCCTACATCCTCCTAGAGGCTGGTCAGTTTAGATCTCAAGCACCGCCTCCTTTCAGGATTCGTGTATTAGGGGTCTGTCCTACAGAATGGCACTAGTAGGTGTTGGTGGTACCTTTAATAGGCAGAGATGAGCTAAAGGAACTTAGATCACTAGAGGTGTAACCTTGAAGGACACAGGCACATCCTCTCTTTCCTTGCTTCCAAGTCACCAAGCCCTTGCTTTGATGTTTTGCCCTATCTTAAGAAATGAGGTCAAACCATTTGGGCTGAAGTCCCTAACATCATGAACTCAAATAAATTGACTTCCCAGGTATCCATTTTGTTTTTGAGTGAGTTTTACTATGAACAATTGGCTGGTCTCAAAATCACAATCCTCCTGCCTCAGAGTTTGTGTGTATATATTCTCCTGGGTAATTTGTCCCCGTACAGGAAAGCTAACACCAGGCTCATAGCCACTCCCCTTACTGCTTTCTCTGTTTTTCCCCAAATGGCATTCTGCAAAGGATCACCTTTATTTCCTAGTTTGTGTGGCGATAAAAAACTCTCTCCAGGTGTAATTACCTTGTTCAAGACTGAGCTGTGAGTTCAGGTCCCCTCTATCAATTTCTTCCAAATGCAGTTCATCATGTGGTAAGACTGAAGTGGGAGGGAGAGGGAAGAAGAAGAGGAAGCCATTAGAAATATTTAGCAGGGACAAGGGGCAGCATTTCTGCATTACACATTTAGGAATTTCCGGTCTCCTGATCACTTCAAGTTCAATGCGTCCTACATAATGAAGTTCACCCATCACCTCCTGGGACAGAGAAGACTCCACAAGGGAGACTTCCCATAGAGAAAGGAGACACTCAGGTCAAGACTAAAAATTTGAAGACACACTTGTGCTGTATTCATATTCCAGTGTTCAGAGGGCAGAGAAGGTAGATGTCAAAACAGAAAAAAAAAAAGGAATCTAAACATGGCTTCCAGGCTATCACAAGTATAAGAAGAAAGAGAGGCTTTCCTGGATGGAAGGTGTAGGATCTGACACATACCAAGGGGAAGCTTGATAATGGGCAGGCTTTAAAGACGGGCAAGATGGGGCTGAAGAACTGGCTCACACATTGTTGATTTCTATGAGCATGTGGTGCTAAGCTAAGATGGATCCTGCAACCCAGAGCTGGGCTGTCACTCAAGGTGGAGGTAGTGAACCTGATGGCCTCCTATGACAATATCATAAGGGCTCCACTGAAGAGACACAGCAGGGCTGACCTACTAGGACTGAGTTCTTCCTGTCCTCTTCTCCATAGCCTGATGCTGATGCGGCTCTCATTGTCTTCTCAGTCTAAATATCCAGCCTAGCAGACCTCTGGAGGGTGTCAATTGTAGCCCTTAGATGTAAGTGTTGTGATGATACATAACATGTTAATTTTTTAAACTGCTATGGCTCAGATTGTGCAACACTGTATATGACACATGGTAGATGTTTAATATTTGGTTATTGAGGGGAAATAAGGACTGTGATCTCCAAGGGTGATACTAAACTCAATTACCATTTTTAAATCTTTCAAAAATGCGTTCCAAATCAGGGTATGCCTCCATATTTTGCTTACAGAACAATAACCCTAGAGCCTCCAGGTCATGTTTCTCTTCCAGTTCTCCCAAGACTCTGTAGACCACTTGTTGTACAGGGATCAGGTTTCCATAGGATTCTTGACAATCCTTTAAAGATATTTAATGGAGAAAATTTAAGTGCAGACTTCCAGGTCACAGAAGAACCCTAGGAAACAATTATAGTTAGTGTACCTCAATCCACAACAGACATATCTTCTATTGAAAAGTTTTATATTTGCATGGCTACTTCATGAAACAAGTGCATATTTTCTCTGTGAAAATACTAGCTAGTGACTTTGAGTTCTAACCATCATTACTATGACATGTAAGAAGAACCACTTTCTATAACAAAGGAACACTAGGGCTAAGGGTTTACAATGAGCCTGGTGACATGGTTCAGTGGGTGATTGTATTTGCTGCTCCTGCAGAGGTCTTGGGTTCGATTCCCAGCACCCTCATGGTGTTCACAACCACCTGTAACTCCAGTGTCTGGGGATCTGGAGCTCTCTTCTGCCCTCCAGAGGCACCAGGAATACTGGTGGTGCATAGGCACACTTGCAGAGAAAACACTTGTATACATAAAATAAAAATGAATAGGTTCAAAAAATCACTCTAAAAGAGACCCTGTAGGTATTTTGTTCTTAGAGCTAGGGCTTAAAAATATATATTAATTAAAATAAAATGTGCTCAATGAAATATCATTAAGTCAGTTCAATAAAATTATTCAATAGTAAAGTAAAAACACTTTGAGTTTTAGTTTGTTAGTTTAGTTTCATTTTAATCGCATAACTCACATGGTGTGAAATGCATAAGACATTGCCCATCATTGGAGAACCCCTGTTCTGCTCTGGCTTGTCTTCAACAATACTCACCCTGATTCCAGAAGGGACCATGGGACACCTTCCCCTCAGATAGAAGCAGGACTATCTATCTCCTGAAGCCTCTGCTTCTCCTCCCCTTGATACAATGAGAGAACACTTCCAGAAATAGTTACACGACACATGTTGCTCCCCAGAAAGGCAGATTTTAAACCTGAGTCCAGAATTCTGATTTATAATTCATGAACTTATTATTGAACTAATGTCTCTACAAAATGTTATGAAAACTTTGTCAATAATTCTTTGTCAAAAATTGGGTCCAGGGCTGGAGAGCTGGCTCGTGGTTAAGAGCACGTGCTGCTCTTACAGAGGACCCAGGGTGATTCCCAGCACCCACATCAGGTGTCTCACAACTGCCTGTATCTCCTGTTCCAGGGAATTTGGAGCTCTTTACTGGACTCTGTAGGTACCAGCACCTATGTGAACACTCACACACACAAACACGAGCAGAGAGATGAGAACTTTGTTTTAAAAATAACTTCATCTTTTTTTTTTTTTTGAGTTTGCCTAGTTGGTTTTCTTTTTTTCTTTTTCTTTGTTTTGGCTTATTTTATATTTTATTGTTATCCATTTGTTTTATTTAAAAATAACTTCATCTTTTTATTTTTATTATTTTAAAGTACAATCTTAAATTAAACTGCCAATCATCCAGTTTGGTTCAAGATAGCAAAGTGTAACCTAATTTGAAGGTTTTTTTTTTTTTTTCTGGGTTAGGATGTAAGAAACTTCACTTACTTCATACTGTCTATAGCTGATGACATTGTTGTCACGGAGGACATCTAGAAAAGGAAATAAACCTTTTATTGCACCTGAAATTTCCAATTTAAGTACTCTGAAGAGCCGGAATATAGATTCTGTGTTCTCGTGTGCTGTGGACATCCTGGAGGGAAATACAATGTGGAAATGGTTATCAGAACTTGGACTACATGCTTGTGGAAATGAAAGAAAGACTATAAAGAACTAACAGACATTAGATAGGTGGTCTTGAGTTAACCCCAATAAATAGAATGAGTTAACTCCACTAAATATCCACATTCTGGGTTCAAATGAGAGAGAACCTGCCTTGTTATATAAGATGGAGAGAGGTGGACGAAGACTCCCAGCATCAACGTCTGACTTCTACACACATGTGCACATTCATACATGTGCATCTGCACACATAAGCCCTCCCACATGTGAATGTTTTTACATACATGCTTCTATACTGCACATCCACGCACATACAAAAATAAAGTGAAACATAATGTTAATTATGATTCAAAATTCCACGACTCCGTGTTCTCGTACATGTGAAAAGGAATATTCTAACCAGCTTATATGAAAATATTTCTAGTAGCATTATTAAGAGCAAAAGTTAGGAACAGTGGAAATGTACTTTCATTGGAGGGTGGAAACATAAACCTGAACAAGCCATACAATGAAATACTACTCCTCAATAAAAGGAAAAAAATGCTAATACATTCTGTGAGTGAATGGATCTCAAAAATATTTTTTTCTTAATAAAGGATGCCAAACACAGAAGGCCATATAATGGATAATTCTATATCTATAAAATGCCCAGAAATTCTCCATAGAGACAGATGTATGTGTGGTTGCATGGACCACGAATGGACTGTCCACAGCTGTGAGGGGTTCTTTGGGGGATGGGTAAGAACTAAGTTCCAAACTTGGACTGTGCTGCTGGTTGCATGACTCTGTAAAAAGTCATTGGAATGTATATTAAAATAGTAAATTATATTGCAAGTAAATTATACTCAATAAACTGTCAAAAATGTGAAAATGGATATCCAAAAAGATGAGCAGATCGTTAAAGGTGACAGGCTGCATTTTCTCCCCTCTGGAGCATGGGAAAAGGCAGATATTGTGAAGAACAAACACACATTGTATCCTAGCTGGTTTGGGTTTAAAAAATTAGTTTGTCTGTTTTGTTTTCTGTCAACTTGACACAAGCTAGTTATCTGAAAAGAGGAACCTCAGTTGAAAAAGAGAATGCCTCCTTCTGTACTGCCTGTAGGCAAGTATGTGGGGCATGCTCTTGATTGGTGATTGATGTGGGAAGGCCCAGTTTCCTGTGGGCATTGTCAACCCTAGACAGCTGGTCCTCCGGTATATAAGAAAGCAAAATGATCCAGCTAGTAAGTAGTGTTACTCCATAGTTTCTGCTCAGATTCCTGCCTCCAGGATCCTGTTCTGACTTCCTTTGGCGATGGACCGTGATGTGAATGTGTAGCCCAAAGAACCATTTCCTCCCCAGGTTGTTTTTGGTCATGGTGATATATCACTGCAATAGAAACCCTAACTAACACTGTATGACTGGATGTTCCCACGGTCTGAACAGGAATGTCAGGAGGTGACAAACAACATTTAGGTTAAAAAGATATCTTGTTGATGTCAGGATATCCATGAATTTAACACTCAGCACAGAACAACCAAGCAGGAACTATCCTACCATCCCTCCCCCAGGAACTGGAGGAGGAGGCTAAACCTTACCCATGGGCTGCAAAACTCACATCAGAAAAACAAGTAAGCAGTTTCACTTTGACTGCATTGCCCCTTGCTCAGGCTGGAACAGGTACCAAGGTGATGACCCTGGCTCTAATGTTTCTTTATAGTGGGGAAACAGAACCAAATGAGAGCATATGGCTCCCCAGAACTCTAAGATGCCCACGAGAGTGCTCCCTCTGTTTTCCTCAATGAAGAATACTGGTGGCTCAGCAGCAGACCAAAGAGAAACAAAGAACGGGGCAGGGATGGCAGACTGGGGATGGAGCTGTGCCTCCACTATCAGTGATATCCTATGGGAGATCCCAGTCTTCTGCTGTGATCTGCAAAGCCAGGCTGTGCCTCTATCTGTCCTGGGACCACACTGACCAGGTCTTCCTGGCCAGCGTTCCAGTCTGGACACAGAGACAGCTCACTCCTTAGGACAATATGCTGGCTCTGCCTCACAGCAAAGCATAACCTTGGCTCTACCCATCCAAGCAGCCCAATAGCAAGGCACACCATCTGGCTCAGAGCCTAACCTATGGCCTCACCTAGGGCAACAGTCAAACTGGCCATCTGCCTAACTCCAGAGCATAGCTTCTAACCTGGACAGACCAAGAATCCTAAATAGCGCTAGGTCCAGGCTCAGAAGAAGCCAGCCTGTGTCACAGACAATGTTTAACCAAACTGACACTTTCCTAACTTCAGAGGAAAGTTCTGGTACCTGTGACTAAGGAGCGTCTTAGTCTTGTTTATAAAACTCATGAACAGGAAACCAGTGCAGAAATCCTTCCACAGATGTCAGATATTTCTTCTCATCTCAACAGGGTGTTTCAAAGCAAGAATGCTTCAACATTTGCAAAACAGTAAATGGGATGCATCGCATTCATACAAGGCAAACATAAACCATGTTCTCCAGCAGATACCCAAAAGGTATTGGGCAAACTCAACATGCGTTCATGATAGAAATAAACCTCTCAAAATTCAGCCGAGAAGAACTGTACCTCAGTATATTAAGTATCATATATGGGGAAGCCATGATGTTATTTTCAAAAGCAAAAAGCTTAGAGCATTTACCTTTGTCAGTGGAATCACCCTCCTAGGACAGGACACTGAAGTGGAAATAAAAACGTGCAGCTTGCCATGGCTGCAGCTAGCCAGGGCCTTTCTTGCCTTTTTTTCTTCCTTGGATCAAAATCTGACAGGGAGAGCTCAGACCAACAGTGAGCCTGGGACATCTTCCTAGGTGAGGACATCTTCCTAGGTGACAAGTCCTGCCAGACAGGTAGGAGACCAGGACAGAGGGGACCCAGCTGCTGACTCTGAGACTCCGCTACTTGAATTTTCTCCCTGAGGTGACTTAGTGAAAGCAGAGAGAGGCAGAGGGACTGAGAACACTCAGATTTCATGAGATAACAAGAGAATAATGTCACAGAGGTCGCCAGGATTCCCTGATAGCTGTGACCAGAGTCTCCTGACAGCTGACAGTGCTGCACACAAGAACGTTATGACTGTGCGCATTATACCAATCTGGCCTTGAAAGTGGACAACTTACTCAGTTTTAAAAACCCCAGGTGTTCTCTCTCTGTCTCTCTGTATCTCTCTGTGTCTCCATCTATCATTGTCACTCTTTGACTCTCTCTCTCTCTCTCTCTCTCTCTCTCTCTCTCTCTCTCTCTCTCTCTCACCCCTCTCTTTCTCTTCTCTCTAACTACAATGCAGAACTTCTTCACATCCAGGAGTGTGGACTGATTGAAACTGTAGCCACTTAATCAAGACATGAAATCATCGATGTTGTCAGAGGGCAAAACTATAGAAGAAGAAAGACGCACCTGTTGATGAAACTACTACTTTCCATCTCCCAACTCATGCCAGGGACCTCGGAGGGTGAGCTCTGATCCAGTGATCTCCTCACAGGCTTTCAGACTGTGTGTTGTGGCCCACAGCTGAGTGCTGAAGTCAACCTTATATCTAAACTCTCCAGGGAGGGCTCCACCCTGATGGGGAAATGAAACTCAAAAGTGGGGAAAGAGAAAGCAAAACACTTCTTCTTTTTTATTTTATTTTATTTCTTTTTATTAAAAATTTCTGCCTCCTCCCTGCCTCCCATTTCCCTCCCCCTCCCTCCACTCCCCACTCCCCTCCCCCTTCCTCTCCAGTCCAAAGAGCAGCAAGGGTTCCCTGCTCTCTGGGCAGTCCATGGTCCTACCCCCTCCATCCAGGTCTAGGAAGGTGAGCATCCAAACAGGCTAGGCTCCCACAATGCCAGTACATGCAGTAGGATCAAAACCCAGTGCCATTGTCCTTGGCTTCTCAGCAGCCCTCATTGTCCACCGTATTCAGAGAGTCCGGTTTTATCCCATACTATTTCAGTCCCAGTCCAGCTGGCCTTTGTGAGCTCCCAATAGATCAGCCCCAACGTCTCAGTGGGTGGGTGCCCCACTCGCGGTCTTGACTTCCTTGCTCATGTTCTCCCTCCTTCTGTTCCTCATTTGGACCTTGGGAGCTCAGTATATTGCTCCAATGTGGGTCTCTGTCTCAATCTCCATCCATTGCCAGATGAAGGTTCTATGGTGATATGCAAGATATTTGTTAGTATGGCTATAGGATTGGGCCATTTCAGGCTCTCTCTCCTCAGCTACCCAAGGACCTAGTTGGGGACATCACTCTGGATGCCTGGGAACCCCTCTAGAGTCAAGGCTCTTGCCAACCCTAAAATGTATCCCTTAATTAAGATATTCGCTGCTCGCATATCCATCCTTCACTTATCCCAACCATCCCATTCCCCCAAGCTCTCCCAATCCTTCCCTTCTCACTTGTCTTTTCCCATCTACCCTTTCCCCCATCCCACCACGCCCCCCAGTTCCCAATTTTTGCCCAGCAATCTTCTCTACATCCAATATCCAGAAGGATAACTACATGTTTTTCTTTGGGTTCACCTTATTTAGCTTCTCTAATATCGTGAATTATAGGCTCAATGTCCTATGGGTAAAAACCAATGATGAATGAGTATATCCCATGTTCATCTTTTTGGGTCTGGGTTAGCTCACTCAGGATAGTGTTTTCTATTTCCATCCATTTGCATGCAAAATTCAAGAAGTCATTGTTTTTTACCGCTGAGTAGTTCTCTAATATGTATATATTCCACACTTTCTTCATCCATTCTTCCATGATGGGCATCTAGGTTGTTTCCAGGTTCTGGCTATTACAAATAATGCTGCTATGAACATAGTTGAACAAATACTTTTGTAGTATGATTGGGCATCTCTTGGGTATAATCCTAAGAGTGGTATTGCTGGGTCCAGGGGTAGGTTGATCCGGAATTTCCTGAGAAACCGCTACACTGATTTCCATAGTGCTTGCACAAGTTTGCATTCCCACCAGCAATGGATGAGTGTACCCCTTACTCCACATCCTCTCCAGCAAAGGCTATCATTGGTGTTTTTGATTTTAGCCATTCTGACAGGTGTAAGATGGTATCTCAAAGGTGTTTTGATTTTCATTTCCCTGATCGCTAAGGAGATTGAGCATGACCTTAAGTGTCTTTTCGCCATTTGAACTTCTTCTGTTAAGAATTCTCTGTTCAGCTCAGTGCCCCATTTTATAATTGGGTTGATTAGCCTTTTATGGTTTAGTTTCTTGAGTTCTTTATATATTTTGGAGATCAGACCTTTGTCAGTTGTGGGTTGGTGAAGATCTTCTCCCAGTCAGTAGGTTGCCTTTTTGTCTTAGTGACAGTGTCCTTTGCTTTACAGAAGCTTCTCAGTTTTAGTAGGCCCCATTTATTCAATGTTGCCCTTAATGTCTGTGCGGCTGGGGTTATACGTAGGAAGTGATCTCCTGTGCCCATTTGTTGTAGATACTTCCCACTTTCTTTTCTATCAGGTTCAGTGTGTTCAGACTGATATTGAGGTCTTTAATCCATTTGGACTTGAGTTTTGTATATGGTGATAGATATGGATCTATTTTCATTCTTCTGCAGGTTGACAACCAGTTCTGCCAGCACCAATTGTTAAAGATGTTCTCTTTCTTCCATTGTATACTTTTAGCTCCTTTTTCAAAAATCAGGTATTCATAGGTTTGTGGGTTAAAATCCAGGTCTTCTACTCAATTCCATTGATCTACTCCTCTGTTTTAATGTCAATACCAAGCTGTTTTCAATACTGTAGCTCTGTAATAGAGTTTGAAGTCAGGGATAATAATGCCTCCAGACGTTCCTTTATTGTATAAGATTGTTTTGGCTATCCTGGGCTTTTTGTTTTTCCATATAAAGTTGATTATTGTCCTCTCAAGAACTGTGAAGAATTTTAATGGGACTTTGATGGGGATTGCATTGAATCAATAGGTTGCTTTTGGGAGAATTGCCATTTTTACTATGTTGATCCTCCCAATCCAAGAGCAAGGGAGATTCTTCCATTGTTCTGGTTTCCTCTTCAATTTCTTTCATCAAAGACTTAAAGTTCTTGTCAAATAGATCTTTCACTTCCTTGGTCAGAGTTACCCCAAGATATTTTTGGCTATTTGTGGCTATCGTGAAAGGTGAGGCTTCTCTGATTTCCCTCTCTACATACTTATCCTTGGTGTATAGGAGGGCAACTGATTTTTTGGAGTTGATCTTGTATCCTGCCACATTACTAAAGGTGTTTATCAGATGTAGGAGTTCTTTGGTGGAGTTTTTGGGGTCGCTTATGTATAATATCATATCATCTGCAAATAACGAAAGTTTAACTTCTTCCTTTCCAATTCAAATCCCCTTGAACCCCGTATGTTGACTTATTGCTATTGCTAGAACATCAAGCACTATATTGAAGAGGTAAGGAGAGAGTGGACAGCCTTGTCGTGTTCCTGATTTTAGTGGGATGGCTTTGAGTTTCTCTCCATTTAATTTAATGTTAGCTGTCGGCTTGTTGTAAATAGCTTTTATTATATTTAGGTATGACCCTTGTATCCCTAATCTCTCCAAGACCTTTATCATAAAGGGATGTTGAATTTTGTTAAATGCTTTTTCAGCATCTAATGAAATGATCATACGGTTTTTTCTCTCAGTTTATTTATATGATGGATTACCTTGATAGATTTGCGTATGTTGAACCAGCCCTGCATCTCTGGGATGAAGCCTACTTGATCATAATGGATAATTTTCCTAATGGGTTCTTGGATTCAGTAGCAAAATACTTCTCCCCTCTTAAATTTGTGGCTGTAAGATACTCTCTCTTTTTTCTCTCCTGAAACCTGGTGGCATTGAGGAAGAGAAAGGGGAACTAGGGGATTGCAAAGGGGCACATATGCATCAAGCAGGGCCAGTTCCTAGTAGTGCCTTCTTTATGCAATGATGGGGAAAAAGAAACCCAAAGCAATAACAAAAACAAAACTCTCCTCAAACTCAAACTGTTTTCAGTTACCCCTGTGTCTAGGTAGTAGAATTTACCTGGGGCTTACTGTAATCCTTTTTTTGGTCTTGTCCATGGCTGAAGGAGATTTTGTTCAGGGGTTGTGAACAATCACCCCCCCCCCCCTTCTTTTTAGAGCAAGAAGCAAGCATTAGGCATTAACAAAAGAATTTTTACAATCTCGAGATAAAACCCACAACTTGCTTTTTAAACTATTTTCATTAACAGCATTTTTTTGTGTGTTTTTGTTTTTCAGTTAAACCAGTGTTTGTGTTTAGCCCATTGTTTCTCTCTGGCACATTCTGATGGTGTTTATGGATGCTCTGCACTTTCTTGATACTGTGTTTTGTTTAGCAGGGAAAGGTAGAGGACAATGCAAAACCAAAAAGGTCACATACATCCCATCACTTAAAGGTTAACTCAGCTCACATCACTTGCTGGTCATGAGTGACCTGTGGGTCATCCAAAATGTGACACTTTGTAGAGGGCTGCTTTAGCCTTGCAAATGGGTTTTAAAGCAAAGTAATCCGAGTTAACAGTAAAAACTTAAGATGCTGAGAAAACTGCTGACGATGTTCTCATTTCCCTAGGCTTACAACTTTATATTTCTTTATTTCCATATTCCTATTTCTGGAATCTACATTTTTATACTTCTATTATATTCATTGTATATGTAATGAGAATATGAATAAATATAGCATATATATAAGAGCATACAATGACTATAAGAAGACTACAAAAATACACATATTCTTATTCTTGGACTCTTTATACCCTCTTGAGGTATAACTAGAACCAAACCTTTGATTCATTGTGATTATTAAAGTTTCTGTTTTTCTTTTGTGTTTCTTGGGGAAATATAAAAATTGTTCCTAGGCTATCACCGTACCCCATTATCTGAATGACGTGGTGAATTCAGACTATACATGACAAATGACCTCAACTGGTAAGGACCAAACTTCCAGTTCTTGATTCTTGCAGGCAAGTTTAAAAGATACTGCTGTTGTCACTATAACTTGGCCTGGAAGCCAACCACGGGTACCCAGGGCCCTTCATTCTGCATGGTTTCACACTTCATGACGTGAGCATCCTTTAGGAGGTTCATGGATCATGGATGAGGGAACCATAGGCCAGAGATAAAATGTCTAGGGAACCTAGGGGATTTCCATTTTCTTTGGACAAAACTGTGTGGACTCAAGGGGACCCTAATATAGAAGTTGGTAAAGATGACCCTAAGGGAGACTTGGGTGAATTCAGTAACAGGTTCAGGGTACTTTTTGATGATCTCACATGAAAAATTCTTCCAACCTAATTTCTTCTCTTCAAATGTCACCATATCTATTTCTGAAACTGTTAAATCTTCTGAAGTGTTTTAAATCATCATTCAGTGAGAACTATGTGATTTGATTATACTTCATGTCACCCCATAAGACTTTAGGGTGACATAGGGTCTCACCTATCTTGACCTCTAGTGAAACAGGTTCTCCCTGGTGCTCACAAAGCAAATGTAGCTCTTTGGAAAGAAAGATGGGCTTCTCCAGGAGGTGTGGATGAGCCAGATCCACAGTATCTCCCTGACAATTTGAGCCAAGTATTCCTGCATTGGTCAAAAACTCATTTATGCTCATGGATTGTCAAACATTATGGTTATGTTATTACTCGAAGCTTCTACTGGCAGTCCCAAGTGTTTCCCCAGCTCTTGAAAAGGATTTTTGTTTCTCTCCAATGGAAGTAGTATCCAGGTCTAAGGAGACTACTACTTGTAATAACCACTAGGAAGTGGTGTTGATCTAGCTAGAACCTACTCTGCCCAGAAAGTGGCTACTGCCCTCTGATAGTGACGAGGGCTCAGTGGTTAGGAACAATAACTGCTCTTCCAGAGGACTGGGTTCAAAACACAGGAACACAAGCAGAGGGCCTTGAGTGCAGCTAGAACTTTTTTGTTTTGGTTTTGGTTTTTATCATAGCAGAGGTTGGGGTGAGGGATTTTTAAGGTTCAGGACTCCTGATTGGCTGACATTTGTTTTGGGTCCTGGTTTAGTGACATCAGGGGATCCTATCTGCAATTGTTGGAACGTTAGGCATTTTCCTTGGACCATTAGGTACTTTCCCCTTGGGTGCTGGTGCCTGCTGGTCTCTATTGAGTCTGTCATGGCTGGGCCCCACAGGTCTTTAGTTTTCAGCTGTGGTCCTAAGATAAAATCATAAGGCAAAGCCAAGTTAACATTGTAAACAATTTAGTGTTTTTAAATCAATAATAAGGAACTATTCTTATGCCATAAAATCTGACTTTTGTGCAATGTACATCCCTGTACACAAATGCATGGATGTGCAGCTTTAATCCCTCATTAAACTGGCCTTGTTTTAATTCTATCTTTTATAAACCTTGGTTTTAGGGCAGGACAGAAATGATCACACAGAAATCAATCCATATCCAAAATAATTTGGTGCCCTAATGTCTCCAGGTGGACCCATCTCCACATGGTCACCTCCATCTTAGATGGCAGTGAAGTCATATGACCTCTCTCTTCAACCTTAGCCATGATGGTGACTGCCCATGTGCTGTAAGATGATGGCAAACCACACAGTGTTTTCCAGAGCAGTTTTAATCTGGAGTTACCAGTTTGTTTTTTTGCTTGGTTTTGGTTTTTGAAATGCTTTGGAGCCTGTTCTGGAATTAGCTCTTTCCAGACTGGCCTCGAATGGCGTGTGCCACGCCCACCCAGCTGGAGTTTCCAGTTTTAAGATTACTTTTATTACCGATTTTAAATCATACTCATAGCCAGGTGGTGGTGGCGCATGCCTTTAATCCCAGCACTTGGGAGGCAGATCTCTGTGAGTTCGAGACCTGCCTGGTCCACAAGAGCTAGTTCCAAGACAGGCTCCAAAACCACAGAGAAACCCTGTCTCGAAAAACAAAACAAAACAAAACAAAACAAAACAAAACAAAAACCCAGTAAATCATACTAATTTTTTTAAGAATCGTTTTTAAAATATTTAAATTTGTAAGGCTGTGTGACATCATTTGTGCTTATAAAATGTTTCATATTGTTAATATTTGGACTTAAAAAGCTAAAAATTAGGGTCAGAGCCAAGATAAAGGGAAATAATTCTCTAATCTCAAATGTGCTGCTAAAGATACTGTTCCTTCATTCTTTCCTGAGATCTGGTGGCAGGGAGGAGGAGAAAGGAGGACCGAGATGGCACAGGGGCACAGTAGTGACAAGCAGGGCCAGTATCCAGGAGTGCCTTATTTATGCAAATATGGAAAAAACAACAACCCAAAGCAACAACTACAAAAAAATCTCTCCAAAAACCCAAATTGTTCTCAGTTACACCCGTGTCTAAGGAATAGAGTTTCCCTGGGGTTGATTGCAATCCACTTTCCATCTTGTCTCTGGCTGAAGTAGTGTTGGGTCCAGGGGTCAGGCAATGATCAGGGGATAGTCCACCAAAGCCTATTAAACCAGAAGCAAACTTTACTCTAGAAAAGGAAGAAAAAAGCCTCCATGGGACATGCAAAGTTTATTAGCTATAACGTGACCACAGCCAGAGATCAGACTTCTGTAGCTATTTCAATGGTGCTTTCTGAACTCCCCTTTTTACTGTAATTACAGCAAGAAGCAAGCATTAGGCATGAACAAAGAATTTTTACAATACTGAGGTAAAACTCAGACACAGAAGAGGGAGAGAGACATCATCCTTTGGAATTGACAGGTAGGGTATTTTAGGTTGTACTTCTCTTTAGTCCTTTTGATCTGCGAGAAGTGGATCTAAGTCTTGCGACTTCCTCAATTCTCTGAAGGTTACATGATTTTTTTTTAAGTTTGTGAAAACATGTAAGTTTTAGACACATTAACTGTTTATAATATGTCATGAAATTTATACTGTAGAAATGGCAGTATACTTGTACCATATATGGATCTGGTTAAAAGTATTAACATTGTTTCTTTATCCAGAAAACTGTGACAGGTGTTTTCTGTGCAATACAAAGCATCTTTGAGGTCTATAGTTAGGAAACAAGCAAAGGGAAGTTGAAATCTTGAGTGTGTGGCTCTGGTGACTGTGGTAGTATTCTGCCAGAGCTAGATTAATAGCTTATCCGAATTTTGTCAATTCATGCTAAGACTATGAAATTTTGGAGTCTTGATATAACAGTTGCGTAATGAGAGATATACCTGGAACACATTTTATTCTTTTAAACATCCCAAATCTTTTTCGCTTATTCAGCACTTAGGCCTTTTTTTTTTTTCTCAGACTTTTGTAACTTTTGTTGTACCCTGAAACATTCTTATCCTCAGGCCTTCATAACTTGCATTACATGCCTTAAAACACTTTCTTAGACCCTCAAACATTCTTGGGTCCTCACATCTTAAGTTTTGTATTTTAAAAGAACTTTTATCTAATTTGCCATTAGGTTCAAGTAGCTGACCACTGAGCACAGTCACTGTAAAGTAAGTTCCTGTAAACAAAGGAATGGCAAGAAATTATACTGAAATCTGTTTTGTGAGTTTATGGTTTTTTGAGTCTGGTAACGAGGTGAACCGTGTCTGGCCTTAGTATTGGGTCTAAGCGAGTGAGGTCTGTGACTTGAATTTTATAGAGAACTGGGAAGGCGGCTGAAGCCCTGCTTGCTGCTTTTAAGTTGGCAAAGGTATTAGTTGTCAAACTGTGTCAGAATTTTGAAAGGAATAAACTTTACCTGAATTATTGATTAAAAATTGACAGAGAATTACTTGCTGGCTGCCCAGACAGCTACCCCAAGGTCCTCCATGGTCGTTAAGGGCAGGTCATAGGGCAACATCTGTCTTCCAGCTGGAAGAGGTCAGCTTGCAAGTTCCCTGAAGATCCCACAAGCTTCCCTGGAGTGAGGACTTATTAGAGGACCAGCCTACCTTTTGCCTTAGGAAATTCGACATAGTAAATTATTCTCCAGTGTCCTGTTTTATCCACCCTCTAAAGAGGGTCTTTGCAGCTTGAGGTGAAAGGCAGGTTCGCTCAGTGGCTAGTTCTGCCAATTTTGAGGCCAGTTTTGGGTAGAGATTCTTCTGCTCCCATTTATCTTCTTTGGAGGAAATAGGGGAGCTGTCTGGAACTGGCCTGGCTCTCTATTACACAAAGCTTTTAAATAAAACATTTAGTTGCTATCTTCTGCAGATCTCTGAGCATGTGAGGACCGTCTGTCCATCATGGAGATCTCAGCAGACAGCCCTTGCCACCAGTTGTTTGTCCTAAGCACACAGAGCACTAGGAAGGGCTTCTCCCTGCAATAACCACATCAGTCCTTAGCACAACTATAACCAAAGGGCTTGGTAATCCATAAGATGACTCTTACCTTGTATTTCTTAACAGTCTACAGTGTGTTAGCAGCTTTCATAACTAGGACTTTATATTACATTCCTGCCAGGTTTAGTCTTAAAATAATGATTTTAATTGAAGATCTTTCAGTATCAAAATAAAACCCTTTAATAGTAGATGAGTTCAGTAAAGAAACCAAGATAGCCATTCTATGGGTAAAACAGAACAAGTTTGTACCGAACTAAGACTGTCTAATGAGGAGGCAAGAAAAAGTAATAAGGGAAAGATCCCAGTGACAAAGAGGAACAGGAGAAAGAGGATTGTGAGTTTCTGTGTGGGCCCTGAGCAGAAACTGAGGAAACACAGAGGCCAGCATTGCCTAGAATTTTATTAAGAATATATATCTTATTTATCAAACATATGCTGTCATTTACTTAAATTTTCTAAAGACTTGAAGTTACATACTTGTTAAAGACATAAATCCTTAGGTGTAAATCTATAAGTTAGCCTTTGTTACTCTGAATAGATCTTTATAATCTTAAATTTTATCATCATGTAACAGTCCATATCAATTTAAAATATTTGAGACTTGTTGCTTCCTTAGTCTAGAAGGAGATAGTTCATTAAGCTATCACTCTCAAGTGTTATGTAGGTGGGTCTACTATCTATCTGTTGCTTTCGTTGATTAATTAATAAAGAAAACTACTTGGCCTGATAGGTTAGAACATAGGTAGGTGGGGAAGACAGAACAGAATGCTGGGAGGAAGAAGGCAGTGAGACAGACACTGTAGCTCTTCTCTCCGAGATGGGTGCAGGTTAAGATCCTTCTTGGTAAGCCACCACGTCATGGTGTCACACAGATTATTAGAAATGGGTTAATCAAGATGTGAGAATTAGCCAGTAAGAGGCTAGAGCTAATGAGCCAAGCAGTGTTTAAAAGAATACAATTTGTGTGATGTTATTTCTGGGACTGAGCAAGCTGTGCAGGAGCCGGGCAGGAACGCAGCCCACAGCTCCTTCTACAATAGAGCGTTCATTAAGACTATGAAATATTACATAACATGTAACTTTAATTTTAAAATAATAGTTAGATGTAAATTATAAGCACATATATACATTAAATTCAGCTCATACATGGGTTAAATTATATCATATACATGTATATATATATATCTTAAATGGGAGTTGAACCATATATATTGAAATTTTAATTATCAGCCTTTTTTATATACCAAATTTTGTTACAAATCATATAGATTTTAACACATATCTCATGAACGATCTGTAAGTCTTGAGATAAAAACTCATAGTATTATTTAAATATATTATTATTATTACTGTTTTAATCCTTCTTATATCAGACTTAATAACCAGAACACACAGAGGTAAATTTTAAGGTTGGGCAGTCAGTAAGGGTTGCAGCCAGGACACATTGAACAAAGTCAACTTATACATTTTTAAATAAACATTTAGTTGCTATGTTTATGTATTTAAATCAGACAAAACTTTTTTTTTTCCAGCTGAATTTTGGGGTTGGAAGAGGGCTAAGGCCATTTGTACTTTCCTGATGGTGGAGCCTCCATTGCTAATGGGCCCTGGTGTAGCTTACTATACAGCTTTGGAGCATGTGTTCCTTTGTGAGATCTAAAAAATTATCAACTAGAAGTGGCTGATGGCCGCCATCCTCAGTGCCTCGCCTTGCAGTCTCCTCTGCTTGCCTCTGTCCCCCTGACTCACCATAGGCATTTGGTCCTGGACCTGCAGTATCTGCTGGGGAGGGGCAGTCCTCTCCTTGGCTGCCAGTACTGCTTGCACAGAGAGGAGCCCACTGAAGCCTGGACTCCTGAGGCTGAGAGGGACAGGGAAGACTGGCAAAGTCTACTGTTCCATCCTGAAATCCTGGAAGTGTGAGAATAGTTCTGAAAGGGCCTGAGGCTCAGAGGAACCTTAGCCCAGGGTAGACATTAATTTACTAACAATCACCACAAAGAGACTGTCAGTAGACAACACGACTGTTAAACAGAATTGATGAGTCTCACTCTACATGCTGGGACCCAGGAATCCCAAAACAGTCCTGAAAGGCGGCCGAAGAGCAACCCAATGGCCAGAGCAGGGGTCAAAGCATCCTTGATCTCTTCCAGCTCAGAGGTCTTTGATGTGTCCACCTATTCTTATTGAGTCTTCCATTTTCCAGGCACCAGAAACCAACCAGAGAAAGCTTACCAGTAGGCCAAAACCAGTAGAATAAAAGCTGCCAGAGACTGAGGTGCCCTTCCCAACCCCACCAGTACCTGGATTGTGTGAATTCTCAGGATTCAGCACAAAAAAACTGTTGGGTTCCAGAGTTGCAGTTGCATTATAATTGGGGGGAGGGGAAACAGATCACCAAAGTCTTCTATACCAGAAGCAAACTTTATTCCAGAAAATGAACAAAAATCTCCATGGGGCACACAAAGCTTCTCAGCTATAACTGTGTCTACAGGCAGAGATTGGACTTCTGTAGCTGTGGCCATGTGTGGTCTCTAAACTCCCCTTTCTATAGGAACAAGCAAGTATGAGTAAAGGAAGTTTTACAATCTCGAGATAAAACTCACATACAAATAGTTTTTAAAAAATTTCATTAACAGAGTTAAACTAGTGTTTGTATTTAGCCCATGGTTTCTCTCTGGCACTTTCTGGTGGTGTTTACTGAAGCTCTGCTCTTCCCTGATACTGCCAGTTTTGCATAGCAAGGAAGGGTAAGGAACAATGCACTACCCAGATGTCACACACATCCCATCATTTAAAGTTAATGCAGTTCACATCACTTGCTAGTCTTGAGTGGCCAGAGATCTATCAAAAGCTGACCCTCAGTTCGCAGAGGGCTGCTTCAGCCTTCCACACAAAGGCTATTTATTTGTTGTAAAGCAAAGTAACCCATTGTTAATACTTAATCCTTAGGCTTCTGAGACACTTTTATATTCTTATTCTTGTACTCTAGTAGCTTGTGGGGGAAAGAGACAGGGAAGGAAGAACAAACACTTTGAAGTTATCTTTCAGGCTAGCAGGAGAACTCAGAGATGCATCCTGATAAGAGAAGCTTTCCCTCAGATGTTAAAGGAAGTAGGGGTGGAGGGAGGAGAGATCTCCCAGCTCAATAGTCACTTTGGGTCAGAGCATTATCTCTGAGAAGTTGTCATCCCAACCTAGAGCTTAGGGATGGGAGGAAGCTGCCACAGTGGCCACCAGGGCATAAGGACAATGAACTTGTCCACCCTTCTGAGATGTGAACCTGGAGAGAGATGGGCACACACCTCCAAGAAGTTCTTCTAGGAAGCCCCTGAGGGATCATCAGGATGCATCAGTTTCTTCTCTTGCTCCTTCTGGGAAGACTTTCTCTGAGGAACTAGTGGACTCGGTGAGCCTGGGTCCTGTCAGGTCTCCAAGCAGATTTCTTGCCTGTACAGACCATAACACTATTTGCATCCCTTAGCTCAAATAGGAGTGAATCAGGATAGGCAGGTATGGGGCTGGAATAGGTCTGACAGGCAGCAGCCTGAGGCCCATTTATCCCAAGGCAGCTGTGGGAGGAAGCCATGAAAGGGCCACCCCTTCCCTGAACACCTCATACCCCAGTTTTTCTATTTACACTATTTACAGGATTGTTGAAAGCGGAATCTAGGATACTCTGGCCTTCTGTTAATCCACCCAGGAGAGAATAAGTCACCACCATAATTTTGAGCGAAATTTGAAGCAAGCTTTAACTTAATATGGGCCAGGATGACAGGCTCTGGCCAGGTCCATTCCTCTTCCCAGAAAATGACAATGAGTCACATATTACAGGGGTTTAAAAAGACCACCCTATAAGGTCATCATATTTCCCATCACGTCTGATCATGGGCAAGCATACATCCTGATGTGTTGCCTACATATCTCCAGCCCATACATGATCAAGCACATCTGGTGCTGCTGGGTCAAACAAACCTGTGTGGGGATTGACACCACATGGTTTGTTACCTCCCATACACAATAGCCTACAGCATTTCAGGAAGTATCTGGCCTTGGACAAGGGTTAGAGGCATTTTTGTTTCATAGATCTCTTTGGCACATAAATTAAAGCTGAAAACATAATTTTGTCTCTCACACTTGACCAAACCAGTGATCACCTCTTTCAACATGCAGTGGTTCTTAGAGAGAATTTGGGATAAAGGTTTCAGGAGAGGAAACTCCAGGTTAAGGCAGGTTAAAACTCCTGGAAGAGGGCTCATGTCAGATGGGACACTGTCGATCAGGAGATCTTGATAGAAGAACCATGGTAAGACCTGGCAAGTACTGGGTAGATAAAAGGGCTCTGGGGGCCCATTCCGGGTCCAGACTGATTGGGTTGGCAGGCACCTATCCAGAACTAGAAGGCTTTTGTTACAGTAGAGGATGTATGTGATTATACTGGCTCAGATGGCAAGCAGCCTGTGCATGAAGGACAAGGCTTAGTTAGTTCTAAGTTCAGATAGATTTCTGTTTACCTGGATATCAGCCAGGCCCTTGACTTTCCCTTTCTGAAATTTCCTCTTCACTCTCCAGAAATCCTGGTTGTTCTGTTTTTTTTTTGTTTGTTTTATGCTTTTTGTTTTTCCATGACTCTACCCACCAGGAAGTCTCCTAGCTGTTTAGTCTCCCTGGACAAGACTGTGGCTGCTCTTACGGTCAGGCTATAGGAAGCAAGGGGTTGATTCTGGTCCAGCTGCCTCACAAGTGCAGTCTGCTCTCCTAAATCCAGTCTGAGTTCTTCCCTCTGCTGAGACTTCAGGCTGTGTGGGTTTTTGCATAGCATCCAAAATCACTACCCAGGTAACAGCCTGGTCTCAAGTGCTTCTTCAGGAATAAGAAACCAAGCTTCCTTATTCCTCACTGAACAACAGCATGAGAGTTATGATCACGCTGATACCCTGACTGGTTCTGGAGGCATACCTGGACCAGACAAAGTTTCCTCAGCTCCCTTACTTACTCAGGGGACATATGTACCCTGTCCAGCAGCAGGAGACATGAAGCATTTCTTAAAGAGGAGAGACTCAGTTTAGAACCACACGCCCTTCTGCTTACATGTTCACAGAATTGAGTCACTTTCAGGAAAGTAAATAACAGGCCTGTGGAAAACTCATAGATGGTTCTAGACTTTCAGTTGGAGTCAGTACATGTCATCTTTACAAAACTGACATAGATGTTCTGCAAAGCCTGAGAATTCCTCTTCTTTGCTGAAGGAGATGGAGTGATAGCATCAATCTGGTCCTTGTAGACACTTAGTAAGTAGTCTCCACTTTCCAAGGGATTCAGGTTACAGCCATTGTTAGGGTTCTAGAGAAGTCCCATAAAAAAACCCACATCTGTGTAAACAATTAGCAAGAGCATTTATTATCTGGAGAGTAAGAGTTACAACATGCTGGGGCTGGACACCCCTCTGACACAAAAACTAAATGGTGACCCCGGGAGACGCTCACAGGCTCATTTTATACACAGCTGAAGGAATTCCAGAAGCAGTTAGATCATCTTGTCTAGGACGGGCTTATGTGAGTGGCAACCATTTTAGTACATCTCTAATTGGTTAGGGCTAACAGGGGCTGGCTAGGGCTACAGTTTTTCCATTTTGGGTCTAGCCTGGATAAGTCCCAGGTTCTGTCCTCATTTGGCTATTGCCTTGACATACTGTGGGGCTGGTTCAGGCCTGGTACATGCTATCTCCCTCACCCTTGTTGTCGAGGGCAATGGTGATTGATTGCCTTTTGTTCATGACTTCTTCAGAAACTACTTCAGTTTCAAGTGGCAGGGACTGAGGCCTATTTCTTAACTGAGTTATTAGGAGCCTACCATGGTATTTGTCTGTCCTTCTTATTCTCCCCTTGACTAGTGCATCATCTCAAATCCTGGAGATGCTTCTTGGTTTACAGGCTTATATTGTTATCTTAAAACCATCAGTTTAACCATGGATATTCTTTGATAAACCCGACCAAGGCATTAATTATACATGGCCTACGGGTTAGAGTCAACAATAAGAGGACTAAGGATGCAGCTAAGGTTGATAGAAGTGTAGTTAACCATGGTGACCAGTTAAATGGGAGTTCATACCATCCTTTGAAAGGGAATATGCTTGTTGGCGGGGAACACAAATAAAGCAATACCATACTAGGTCTGAATATGGCATAATAAGGGATTCTTCATTAAAGGGGAACTCACAGATCACAATGGGGAACAGGAACAGAATCCAACATCAAGGTGTGATAAGAAGGAGAAAGAGAGAGAGCAGGCAGGTTCTGCATATTTTTGGTATCCAAGTGCATGGGCAAACTGGTCAAGCCTCTCAAAGGCCATTGGCTAAGGAGGTTTCCCATCACTTCCCCCTTTTGTCTAAATAAGAAAATTCCAAACCCAATATATGGTATATACAACAAAACAGATATCAATTATAAAACTTAGAATTTCAATCAGCATAAACAATATTAAGAAAGAAACATATGCTAAGTGTTTCAATAATTATTTTACCCTAAAATGTCTAAGTCTTATATTAGAAATAAATTGGCTAAGTCATAAGAGGAATGTAACTACAACTATCTCAACTTCAACCCCATCAAAGGCCTGAGAAAGGAGATAATATTACTTGAACAGGCAGGAAGTACAATCAAGCAGCTGCTAAAATGTGTAGTAAATTACACAGACAACCAGCTACCTGGGCAATTACCCAAAGTTTCATTTGCAACGTTGGAGCAACCAATTTTAGCTAAGGCCTAGAATAACTGACAGACTATTTTCAGAGGTAGGATAGTTTTCAAAACCATCTTACCCTGTATTGGCAAGATTTGGCAGTCTTTTTTCCTGTATCCTGCTTGTCCTGTCCAGACACCATGGATTTTGTCAGTGGTCAAGGCATGCGAAGTTCCTTGCCCAAAGACCAGTTGTGCCAAGAAGAATTCAAGCTCCAAGTGGAGTGTTTTTGGTGCTCAACATTTTCTCGGGAATAGATGGGTGCTGCCAAGAGCAATCATGTCTTACATCTACAGAACCCTTAGTTATTTAAATGCCATATTCTACAGGTTTTTGAAGTAGTTGAAGATTACCTATCTATGTTGTATACAATCTCTATGCATCTAAAGAACCTGACTAGTCCAACTATAATAAATATGGATAGCCGGGCGATGGTGGCGCACGCCTTTAATCCCAGCACTCGGAAGGAAGAGGCAGGCAGATCTCTGTGAGTTCAAGACCAGCCTGGTCTACAGAGCTAGTTCCAGGACAGGCTCCAAAACCACAGAGAAACCCTGTCTTGAAAAAACAAAATAAATAAATAAATAAATAAATAAATAAAATAAAATAAAAATAAACATGACTAACTATTGACCTACAATACTAAATACCTATATAACTTAAAGACTAAGACTTTCTATTATAATATTAAACAATCTTTAAACAACTGTGCAGCAAATGGGAACAACGACCTCAAAATGTAAACAATGTGTAAGTATCTTGATGAGAGTTAGAAATATATAATGCATTATGATAGATATATCCTAAAATTGTATCAATATACAAAATGTCTTAAACAGAGGTAGAAACATGCATGCATACAATATGACAAAATAACTTTGCCTATGTGTATACAAATTTTGTAGACAGAAAGAGGAGCATATTGCCGGGCGGTGGTGGCGCACGCCTTTAATCCCAGCACCCGGGAGTCAGAGGCAGGCGGATCTCTGTGAGTTTGAGGCCAGCCTGGTCTACAAGAGCTAGTTCCAGGACAGGCTCCAAAACCACAGAGAAACCCTGTCTCGAAAAACCAAAAAAAAAAAAAAAAAAAGAAATAGGAGCATATTCAATATAAGAAATGTAATTTTATTTGGATCAATATACAAGAATCTATACCAATGTAAATGGTCTATTAATAATAACTCACAAGTATTCACTCTATTCCTCACTATATTATTATTAGTGTAAGCTAACACTAATCTATCTATTATATCATTCAATTTCATTTTTTAGAGAGATCCCCGAGCCTACAAAATTTCTACTCCAATCCCCAACCATATACCAGTTATATTTAACCCCTAATTGATGTCCTTAAGTCTGAGGACAAACTTTGTTGGGAGAAGGGCCATCGTCTTCTAACATTACTTCCAGCTGTCAAGGGGGCACTATTCTTTCTATGGGATTCTATAAAAGTGAAATGATGGTTATGTTTCAAGGTTATTGTCTGGTATAATTGCATGCAAATAGTCTCTTAGTAGTCTATAGGGTCTTTCTGAAGTTCTTATTTGTATTCTGGCCAGAACATATTAAGAATGTGCACCATTCCAGCTAACAAAGTTGGAACTATCTTAAGCAGCTGGTATTCAAAACTGGTCTTAAAGTAGCTCTATCAGCATCAGGATGTCATATCAACCAGGTAGAGTCATTTTTGTGGGGCCCCATCTTCTTCCTAGAAACTTCAAATATTACTACAGAAAAATCTATTGTTCATTGTGAAAAACTTAAACATTATTTATATAGACATATATTCAACAAAAGATGTAATATAGATAAAAATATGTATGGAGAAAAGTAAAATTTTTCCTAATGTTTTTCTTTCTATTCCATTCCAGATGGTTCCTGACATGAGACAGAAACTCTGAAATTTTCTTTTAACAACGTGCTTGGATTTAGAGAAAGATAGACATTGTCCAACTCCAAAGCCAGCTTTGGTATTTAAGTTAGTCTATTATTCTACTGGTCTATAGACATAAATATATATGCACAGGGAATGAAATTTTGCTCTGCAGATGTCCTGTCCTCATAAGCCATATTCCTCTTTGTTTGGTGATCTTTCCTCTTTAGACATTCAAACGTCCATGATCGCTTGACATTTTGAAAGTATGTATTTTCCTGCAAAGACAAGAACTAGACCTTATCCCAACCCTTATGAGGCTTTCTTACCATTTGTATGATTGTCACCTCTGTGGATAAGCTATCATTTCTATTTCTCAAGAGATTTCTCCTTTCAAATTGAATCTTTATTAATTTTGATGGTATCCATAGCTTTTCTTCTCCTGTGGAAACAAGAGCAAAAACCCTTCCCCAACATAGCACATCTTCTGTTTTCCATTCTGAGGTCAACACATCCTTGAAATGGTTTAATTCACTGACTGATTTAATTCAGAAGTTTTTTTCTATTATCCAGTATCTCTCTGCTGCTATTGTTTCTTTTTCATTACGGTTAAGAAAATTCAAGGTTAATAAAGCATTATACAGTCTATTTCTTGCATTATTTTCTATCCATTTCTGCTTGTTTAATATATCCTTTGTAGTTCAACTTGGTCTTTCTATAACTACCTGGCCTGTAGGATTGTTTGTGATACTGTAATGTGCTTTATATTATAATAAACAAAAACTGTTTCTTTTTTTACAGATATATGCTAGGCCATTATCTGTCCTTATTTGTGCAGGTATACCCATGATGGCCACAATTGCTAATAAATGTGTGATTACTGAATCAGCCTTTTCTGTGCTCAAGGCCGTTGCCTATTGAAAACCTGAATAAGTGTCAGTGGTGTGATGACATATTTTAATTTTCTAAATTCTGTAAAGTAGAACACATCCCTCTGCCAGATTTCATTCCTTTGAGTATCCTTTGCATTATTGCCTGCAGGTAGCAGTATTTGGTTATAGAAAGAGCAACTAGGACATCTCCTTATATTCTTTCTAGCCTGTTGCCATGTAAAATAAAACTCTTTCTTTAAACCTTTGCAATTGGCATGATGCTATTCATGAAATTCTGAGACCTTCAGCACACTTCCAATCAATAGTGATCAATTTCTAAATTACCTTGTGATAGAGGACCTGGCAGACCAGAATGGGATCAAATGTGTCTTATGTATATGGGAAAAAGCCTATTCCTGATTATATCTTGAAGATGAATGGATAATGAAGTCAACTTTGTATCATCTGGTATAAATTCAGTAGTTTCAATATGTAAGGCAACTCTTTCTGCACATTATGAATCTGTAACTATATTGAGAGGTTCTTTAAAATTCCTTAGTATCATGAAAATAGCACATAACTCTGCCTTTTGGACAGACTTACAAGGGTTTTGTTCCACCTTACTTAGATCTTCTGATTTGTAACCTGCCGTTCCTGATTTATTTGCATCAGTATAGAATTATGGGCTTCAGTTATTGGTGTGTCATATACAATGGGGGGAAGGATCCAAGTAGTTCTCTTTATAAGGTTAATTCTATCACTTTTAGAATAATTTCTATTAATCTCTCCCAAAAAAATTAGCACAACCTCTTTGCCAGGGTTCATTGTCTTCCCATAAGTTTTTCATTTCATCAATAGTAAAAGGCACTATAATCTCTGCTGGGTCTATACCTGCTAGTTGATGAAGTCTTAGACATATTAACATCTCCTTGTTTATGATCTGTACTGATATTTACATTGCACAAATGGCAGTCTACTCATGTCAGAAATGAATCTGGATGAAAACGTTAACATTTTTTATCCAGAAAGCTGTGACAGGTTTTGATTTGCACAATGAAAAGCATCCTCGAGTGTTCTGCAGAGCTCGATTACTAGCTTATTAGAATCTTGTCAATTAATATTAAGACTACAAAATTTTGGAGTCCTAAATATAACAGCAGCATAATGAGAGAAATCTGAAGCACATTATTTTTAACCATCTCTAAATGTTTTTTTATTAACATTTAAGCCTTTTTATTCTCAGACCTTTATAACTTGCATTTACATACATCTCAAGGCCCTTTTTTTGTACTCTGAAACACTTTTATTTACTTTACCAGTAGGTGCAGGTCGCTGACCACTGAGAGCAGTCACTGTAAAGTTCTTTTAAACAAAGGAATGATAAGAAGTTATACTAAAATCTGTTTTGTGAGTTTCTCTTTCTCTCTCTGTCTTTCTCTCTGTCTCTCTCTCTCTATCTCTTTGTCTCTCTCTCTCTGTCTTTCCCCCTGTCTCTCTCTCTCTACCTTTCTGTCTTTCTCTCTCTCTCTGTCTATCTTTCCCTCTTTCTCTCCTCCTTTCTATCTCTCTGTCTCTGTTTTTTGTGTCTCTTTGTCTTCTTCTATCTGTCTTTCCCTCTGTCTCTCTCTATCTCTCTGTCTTTTTCTCTTTCTCTCTCTATCTCTTTGTTTCTCTCTCTCTGTCTTTCCTCTCTCTCTCTCTCTCTCTCTCTCTCTCTCTCTGTCTCTCTCTGTCTCTCTCTCTCTCTCTGTCTCTCTGTCTTTCCCTCTGTCTCTCTTTGAGTCTGGCAGCAAGGTGAACTATGTCTAGAATTTGTATTAGTTCAAAGAGAGTGAGACCTGTGAACTGAATCTCATAGAGACCTGAGAAGGCAGCTGAAGCCTTGGTTGTTGCTTTTAAGCTGGCAAAGCTATTAGTCATCAAACAGCATCTGAGTTCTGAGAGGAATAAATTATACCTGAGGTATTGATTTTTAAAAAAATGACAGAGACTTACTTGCTGGCTGCCTAGGCAGCTACCCCGGGGTCCTCCATGGTCGTTCAGGGCAGATGAGAGGGCAACATCCCTCTTCAGGCTGGCATCATCCCAGAACATCCCATAGGCTTCTGTGGAGTAAGGACTCATGGAAGGACCAGCCTACCTTTTGCCTTAGGCTACTGGAGGCAGTCAATTTCCCAGTGTCCTGTTTTCTCCACCATCTGAAGAGAGTCTTTGCAGTAGTTGAGGTGAAGGGCAGGTTTTCCCAGTGGCTAGTGCTGCCAACTTTGAGTCATTTTTAGTAGATCTTTTTCTGTGCCCATCTATCTTCTTTGGAGGAAATAGAGGAACTGTCTGGAGCTGGCATGTCTCTCTTTTATAGAAAACTTTTTAGTAAAACATTTAGATGCCATTTTCTACAGATCTCTGAGCATTTGTGGACTGTCTGTTTATTAGCTGTATCTGAGTAGACAACCCTTGCCACCAGCTATTTGTCCTAAACACACAGGGGACTAGGTAAGGCTTATCTCAGTAATAAATTATATCAGTACTTAGCATGACTATGACCAACGGCTTGTCATTTATAAGCTGATTCTTAGCTTGTATTTCTTAACAGTCTATAACATGTTAGCAGCTTTTATAAGACTATTACATCACATTACATTTTTGTCAGATGACGGAGGAGGGTCATCTTTCTATCTGTTGTTTCAATGGTTAAGTAATAAAGAAACTGCTTGGCCCTGATAGGACAGAAAATTAGGTAGGTGGAGTAAACAGAACAGAGTGCTGGGAGGAAGAGGAAGTGAGCTTAGACGCCATGCTCCCCTCTCCTGGGCAGATACGATGAAGCTCCGACCCAGGATGGATGTAGGCTAGAATCTTCCTGGTAAGCGCACCTCAGTGCTACACACATTAATAGAAATGGGCCAGGCAGTGTTTAAATGAATACAGTTTGTGTGTTGTTATTTCAGGGCATAAGCTAGCTAGGCAGCCAGGAGCCGGGCTGTGGGAAGAGGCCCACAGCTCCTATGACAGTCAGATATAGTCAAGAATATTGATTTTGAATTGAAGCTCTTTTAGTATCAAAATTAAACCTTTTAATTGTAGATGATGAGTTTAGTAAAGAAATTGGGATAGCCATTTTTGGGTAAGAGCAGAACAAGTTTATATCACATTGAGACTGTCTCCTAAGAAGGCAAAGAAAAGTGATTATATCAGACAACAACCAGAACAATTAGAGGTGAATTATAAGCTTGGGCTGTCAGTAAGGGCTACAGCCAGTACACATTGAACATAGTTCACTCATACAGTAGAAATGAACAGTTAGTGGCCATGTTTATGCATTTAAACCAGACAGAACTTTTCTTACTTTTTCCAGCTGAATTTTTAGGCGGGGGAGGGGCTGCAGGTCATTTGTACTTTCCTGATGGGTCCACTCTGCTCTGGTGTTTCCCACTGTGTGGCTTTGGGGCAGGAGTCATTTTGTGAGACCAAAACCAATGATCGTCCAGGAGAAGCATCTGACAGTGGCCATCCTTGGTACCTGGCCTTGTAGTTGTCTCTGCTTCCCTCTATCCTCCTGTGTTCTGGTGTTTCCCACTGTGTGGCTTTGGGGCAGGGGTCATTTTGTGAGACCAAAACCAATGATCGTGCAGGAAAAGGATCTGAGTGGCCATCCTTGGTACCTGGCCTCGTAGTTGTCTCTGCTTCCCTCTATCCTCCTGGCTCCTCCTTGGTATTTGAGTCTGAGACTGAAATACCTGTGGGGGAGGGGCAATCCTCTCCCTGGCTGTCAGTAGTGCTAGCACAGACAGGAGCCTGCTGAAGCTTGGGCTCCTGAGGCAGAAAGGCCCAGGGAAGGCTGGAAAAATTCTACTGTTAGATTCCTGAAATCCTGGAAGTGAGAGAATAGGATCTGAAAGGGTCTGAGGCTCAGAGGAACCTCCGGGTATAAGGACGGATAATCCTTTAAGTCTCATTGTAGGGCTTTGTCTAAGAGAGCTGGGATATTTTTGAATTCTTGTGGCAGGCAAATTCACGTGAGCTACGGATAATCCTTTAAGTCTCATTGTAGGGCTTTGTCTAAGAGAGCTGGGATATTTTTGAATTCTTGTGGCAGGCAAATTCACGTGAGCTGACCACCAAAGCCCCGATCTTGGTCGTGCCATTCGAAAGCAAAAAGCAGCTAACTCTTGGCTTCAAGAGTTAGGCTGAAGAAGGTGTTCTTAAGATCTAGAACTGAGTGCACTTGAAGCTCCTGGGACAGGGAGCTCAGGAGATTATAGGGTTGGGGACTGTAGCATGAATGTCTTCAACCGTTTGTTAATCTTCCTAAGCTTTTGCACAGGTGGAAAGTCATTGGTCCCTGGCATTTTAACTGGTAGAAGCAGGGTGTCCTACAGAGACTGGCAAGGCATCAAGATTCCGTGTTTTAGGAACTGATTCATATATTTAGTAAGGTCCAACTGGCCCTCTGGGGTCATGCCTCACCCTCACCTGCTGAGCGTTGGCTTTTTAAGGTGACTACAACTGGGGGACCCTGAATCGCTAATCCTGGTGGATTAGTTTCTGCTCACACTCCTGGGGTGGAGCGCTGGAGTTCCGCTATTAGAGAAGATGCCTCTAAAGTGAGAGTCTCTTAGAAGAGCCTGTATTCTTTCAGATGGAGGCATAAGACATAGATTTCAGGCCATGGTGAGAGCATCACCCCATTCCCAGTGAAATATATTTGGGCTTTTATCTTAGCCAATAAGTCTCTTTCCAGGAGGGAGTAAGACATTCACGGATAACTATGAAGGAATGCACAACTCTTTTTCTTCCCAATCTCACAGTCTGTTTTGTGGTCCATGGTTGCAGAGCTGTCCTTCTATCCCCTTGAACTCACGTTTGTTTGTCTGACAGAGGCCCCAGTGGAGTTTTTAACACTGAATGGTGAGCACCAGTGTCCACTAGGAAATCAACAGGTTGCCCCTCAACTTTTAGGGTTACTCAATGTTCGAGCAGAGGCTTCCAACCCTGTCCTTTTTATCATCTGGATTCACTAATCCCAGGGCTTTTTGGCCCCTCTTCCTTTGTGGGCATTCCATTTTCCAATGGCCCCTTTCTTTGCAATAAGCACAATAATCCTTTCTTAAGGAGTAGTGCCCGTTGGCTATTTGGGACAGTCTGTATTCCCTCTGCCCATCAGGCCCCCAGCTCTTATCTGCCAGTAAGACTTTTGCCAGTCCCAAACTTGCTCATCCTCAGGTGTTTCTTTGTTGTTATAAACCTTAGTGGCAATAGCAATCAATTTATTCAGATTTTTACCTTCAAGTCCTCTGAGTTGCTGGAGCTTCCTCTTAATATCTGGGGCTGCTCAGTTGACAAAATCCAGGTTGACTGCCATTTGGTTCTCAAGAGTCTTAGATTGGTGGGCAGTCTAGCAGGGGCTCAGAGACCATCTCTTAATGACTGCCTCATTAGTGGGTTGACCATCTCATCCTGGAACGTGCTTCGGGCATTTTTGCTGAATTCTATCTCTTTCTTCAGTGGTGAACATTATCTGGAGCAATTGCTGGCAATCCAACCCCCAGGTCGGGGAATGTGTAAACAGGACAGTATCTGGCACTTGAGATTTCTCAGTAAAGGAAGGAGTCTGAAGTTTCCAGTTATACAGATCACTAGTTGAAAGAGGAAATAAACCAGGCAGGGGCTGCCATCCCCATCAGGAGGTCCCACAGTGCAGACAGAGAGAGCAGGAGACACCACTACCCACCACTGACCACCTGTGGCTTCCCTGAAAGAGTGCTAAAGGGGCTCAGCTCTGAAGTAGGAAGTTGGCGGGTGGTGGGGGTGGTGGTGGGGAATGCTCTACAAGGGAGTAGAAGATCTGAGTAGCTCCAGCTTCACAGGGGCTGCCAACAGCTGCAATGGCCTCCCTGAAATCCTGGAAAAGAGAAAGGGCAAGGTCCAGGGGAGACTTAGGTTTGGAAGAAGATTTTCCCATAGTGGAAATTACTTCACACACAACCACAACGAGAAGACTGACAACAGACAACATGATATGAAACAGAATTGACAAGACATCACTGCGCGCAGGGTCACGTGATCCCATACCAGTTCCAAAAGGCTACACCTCACGACCTAATGGCTAGAGAAGGAATAAGAGCATCCCCGATTTTCCTGCGACTCTGAGATTAGAAGTATGTCTGCTAGATCTTCTTGAGCCTCCAGACTGTCCAGATACCAGATACCAGAACCAGAACCTTACCTATTGGTAACCACAAAATAATAAAGTTTGCCAAAAAACAGAGACTGGAGTGTCCCCTCAAAACCAGATTTGCGCTTCCCCGTACAGGCCACCAAAATGTTGGGTCCAGGGGGGGTTGCACAAAGATGAGAACACCACCAAGTCTAATAAAGCAGAAGCAGGCTTTATTCCAGAAACCAGATCCTAGGAAAACCAGAAGCAAACTTAAAAATAAAAAATAAAAATTAAAAATCACCTGGGGCACAGAAGCTTATCAGCTAGCTGAGACCATAGTCAGAGATGGTGTTCCTTAGGCTGTGGCAGAAGGCAGGTTTCTGAACTCACTTTTTATAGTAGGGGCACCAAGCATTAGCTCTGAGCAAAGTAATTTTTACAACCTGCCCCTAACCCTTGGGTTGGTCAGTGGAGACCCTAAAGAGGGGAGTGAGTGCTAATGTCAATGGGTAACTAGGCAGCCATCATGAAATATGTTTCAGAGGAGATTACAACGAAGGTCACTAATTGCGAGAAAACAGATGTCTTTAGCAAGTAGTCAGAAAGGGACTGCTAGTAATACTAGAAGGTCAATAAAGAAGGAGTAACTAGCTTGTAGGCTGAGAATTTAGGAGATAGCAGAAAGCTTTTCACACTATCTCAAGGTAAAACTCAGATACTGACTGCCGTACTTTACAACCTCCATTATCAGAGCTCATTAATTAAACCATTGTATTTGTCCACTGTCTCCTGGTACCTCCAGGTGTAAATTGGAGTCTTATGCCTCTTCTCTGGTGGTGCCAGTTTTCCATAATGGAGACAGTGCCTAATCCAAAGGTCACATATCTCTGTCTCATCTCAGTTCACATCTGTCCTTTTTCAGGGATGGCCAGGACACTACTCTCAATTTGTAGGGAGAAGCTCTGGCCTTGTAAATAAAACAGCCAGCTGTAAAATGACCTAAGCTTCCCAAGCATCTGAGAAAATAGCTCACTGTGAATGAATGATCTTTGATCTGCTGAGAAAGCTGCTGATAGTCTGTTCTCATTTTCCTAGACTTATAACTTTATATTTCTTTATTTCTACATTCTTATTTTTGGAATCTACATTTTTATTTTCTTATTCTTGGACTCTTCAGAGGCAGGGAAAGAGCTGAGAAAAATGTAGAGTTCAATAAAAATCAATAAAAAAAAGATATTGCCTAAACAGTATTACAAATAATATAGTTTCTGTGTCATTACTTTAGTTCTGGGCAGCTGGGAATGAATGAGCATCCTCGGCCAACAATCCTTTATTTTGTTGTGTTTCTCATTGTCTGTCTTGCAGTCTTATTCTAAGTAGGGCCTTGGAGTCCTTACTAATACCAGAATGGTTAGTATAAAAACAACATTGCTCTCCAAGACCTCGCAAGCCCCCTCCCCTACACTGCGTTGAAGGAACAATATGTCAAGGCTCCTTCTGCTTTGTAGAAGTGCTTCACCTAGAAAGGAGACTGATTCTTCCAAATGTGCAACAAATTTCCTAGGGCAATGACATCTGCATTTATTGCCATTCTCACGGCCCTGTAGTGTGGTTCTAACTCTTGTAGTACCAAGGCTGAAGTTTTTGTACCTATTGCCCCTGCTAAGCTGATGCCTTGGATGGTGGGTAACAAGACAGTTGCAATGACTTCTCATTTTTTTTCCCATTCTGGTGATGTTTCAAATTGGTAAAAGAGAAGTAGACTATTCTGACTGGATCAAGATGCAGAAATCCTTGGTCTGATTTAAAACCTGAGTATTAACACAGGCTGTCAACCAGTTGTCATCGGTTGAATCAAGAAGCCAGCTGCCATTGGATTCTGAGTGAGATTACAAAGATGGGAAAAGAGGTTGCCTCAAGCAGAGACCAATTTCCAGCACTAATGGTAAAGTGAGTCTCCCTTATTCAGTAGTTGACATCTGCAAGTTTGTGTGTCATGGGTTTGGTTCAGGAGCTGATATTGGGATTTTAGCATCATCAGCTTAGCGGTATCCAGACAGGAAATATCATTTATTTAAGGCTTCAATGACGCAAGAGCCAGTAGCATTCAGTAGAAGCAGAGGGTCCAAAAGTCCTGTGATGGTTGACAGAGTTTCTTATCTAGAAGGAATTTGGAAATGAGAATGGGGAGCAGTTATTATTTTACCTCAGGTTCCCTAAGACAAGAAATTCCATTTGATCTAACATTCCAGGAGGAGACAAGGGACAATGCATTCTCTTCTGTAATTACTTCCTGCTGAAACTAGGATGTTGTTGTTAGGGCCCTGGAAGGCTAGAATGTTAGTCAAAGGCAAGGAAGGAATTTAGAAGCATCTGGTTCATTGACCGGCTGCAGAGACAGCATTTACATCAGCTGGATTGGTCCATACCAGTCTTTAGCAAGTCCAGGGCTCATAGTCATTTGGAGCAGGTTGGAGTCAGCAATTCAAGTTTGGATGTATCTGCCAGCCTGTTGAGACAAATGTGGACTAGGAACAGAAGTTAAAATTTATGAACTTAAAGGAAAATATTGTATTTGGAACATTTAGGCCCATAGTCCTAAGCAAATGGGGAGGAGAGAAGACCCAAGACCAGGAGAGAGAAGAAATAACATCCTCAGGAACAGTCAGGTGGGGAAACTCAGGCTGTATTGATCTGGAGTCCTTTGACCCATGAGAAATGGACCCAAATTTTATGATACTCTCTATTCTCTGAAGTTTATCTGATTTTTCATTTTATAAAAAAGACATAAAAGTTATAGATACATTAGTATTATCAATCTGAACTGAAATATCTATTGCAGAAAAACAGGTAACAGGTATCTGTATAACAGCAGGAGACTCATAGTTTTGAGTCCTAGCAAAAGTTATAGATTTGGGTTCAAGAGCACATACATTTCCCTCTGTCCATAAAGGCACATATAGGTTGGAAAGAGATGTCTTTAGCCTGATGCGAAACATCTTTCAACCTATATTTAGAAGACAATCAAAAGAAATCTGAAATCTTGAGCTTGTGACTTAAACAGTTAGTAGTTTTTGCTCTATCACGTTATCAGAATCCTATTAATGTTAAATTCTGAACTTTTGAAACCCTGTATAACAATATTACAGGAAGAGAAAGAAATTTGAAGCATTTTTCATAGCTTAAATCATCTATGTATATCTTAAATCATTTTCAAAGAACTTATTTATAGTTTTATATCCTCAGAACTTTATATATTTCAGAGACTCTAATGTCCTCGGGCTTTACATAGACTTTATATGTCTATAAAAATTACATTCTCAGGCCCATAAATCATTTATTTAAACCCTGACTTATTTAAATTTTCATAGTTTAGAACATTTTCTTAGATACTCAAAACTTATTTAGACTTTTATATTTTTCTTACCTAATCATTCTCAGAGACATAAACAGTTATTATTGTCAATAGTCATTTTAAATCACATTTGAAACCTGCTTACCCCTTAATGTTAGGTTTGTGAGTAAGGCAGACGTTTGCTTTTCTTATCAAGAGACTGTTGACCCACCCCGTCATGTTCTGCTCAATCCTGAGAAACTACAATGATCGCCATACTTTGAGTTTTGAATGAGTTTATTAAGTATGTAACAAACCAAAGTAAAAAAGTAAAGAGAAAAACAACAGATCATTGCTCATCATGTACTTGAAATATGTGGGAGGAACTGACTGGGGACCTCCCGTAGAGGTGGTGTGGGTGGGGTCTGGAGTTCCCAGTGGAGTCCAGGGCAGAGCAGAGTTATCATTGGTGAGGCTTCCAGGTTGAAGAATAAACAACAACAGAGAGACTACATCATCAAATTGGATGCTCACGGCAGTCAGCAGAAACTGTCTGTGGAAGTCCAGCAGTCGGCCACAGCTCCTATTTGAGTTTTCTCTCCATGACTGAGCTCCCAGGGTTGAACTTCTGACTTCTCGTTCCCATTTTACATTACAAGATGAACAATTTTAGTTTATGTTAGACATGGTTCATCTTCTAGCTGTTCCCAAGGACGGTGTGTTGACTCCCGGTCTGTTTTGTTGTGATCTCCACCTAGTCACTGGTTTCAAGGGGCAAAGTCATCCTTAGAAAAGATGCTTTGGAGGACATTTGGAGACAAATGTACTTGGGTTTACAATGGGGGAGGGGTACAATCTTGTTTTCAAAGTCACCTTCTCAGTGGGCTCCCTCAGCACCTGACAGTTCACCATTGTGATGCACATTGTAAACGTTAGGTTTCATTTAGGAAGGTAGTTGAACAGGAAGGACAATATAGAAAGTCCAAAGCAGAAATGTGGCAGGTCATTTACACAGAAGGGCAGAGGGGAGGGTGGGCTCTCTGAGCATTGTTCTGCTGGAGGAATAGGTGTTATAAAGTGCATGCAAGAGACCTTGATTGGTTGGAGCCAAGAGGCCCCACAGTGGGTGAGAGAGACATCTGTACAGAGAGCTCTCATGTGGAGAGTTTAATTGGGGTGGGGGAGGAAAGAGGGGAGAGAGAGAAAGGGAGCACAGACCAGCCTCATGGCTATATATATATATACAGAAATACTGAGATAGAGAGGCAGAGATACAGATGGAGAGATAGAGAAGCAGAGAGAAGGAGAGAAGGCAGGCAGCAGAGCACCATCTTTTAAAGGAGCATGTTTCTGTACCAGTGTAGCTGATGATGCTGTCAGGACCCTGAGCAGCTCAGAGTACTGCCTGATTACGGGCAAGCGCATCCTGCCAGGTGATGGGGGACAGGCCAGCATAATGCCTGAATGCTAAGGTTACTGCCTTTCATTTATTATCACAAGGTGAGGAGTTAGGGGTGGCAAGTTAGGGGAGTGAGGGTACCGCCGAGTTTTCGAGACTGCTTCCTGCTGATTTGGGGCATTAGTATCTTGGTTGGACCTGAGATTGCTGGGGTGCTGGTCATGTCCAGGAATATCTGGCTGTTTTACTGTTATCCAGGCTCTGTGGGGCCATCTGGTGCCCCTTGTACCTGGCATGATGCTGGCAGAGCAGAGGACAAATTTAAGTTTAAGAAAAAAGTTTTAGGTCCTGGTAATTGAGAATGGGGAGTGTCAAGACCAGGGACATTGACTGTACTTTATTGAGGGGGTACATCTGACCTGTTTGAGGTGAATCCAAGTCAGCTCCTTGGAGCTTACAAGAATTCTTTGAGTTTGTGAAAAGTTAAGTTTTAAACACATTAACATTTCCACTGTTTATGATCTGTACTGAAATCCACCTTGTCGAAACTCATATCATTGAGTCATTGGGGACCAAAAAATGATTGTGGTTGAAAGCAATAATATTCTTTTTTTTCTGTCTGGAAAATTGTGGCAGATGTTTTTAGCACAATGAAAAGCACCTTTAAAGTCTATATTTAGAAAACAGCCAGAGGGAACTAAGATCGTATAGTGATAGCATGGTGTTTAGTACTTTGCCAGAGATAACTAATAATTTATCAGAATTTCATTGATTACTGTTGAGACTGTGATCTGAATGCAATAGTAGCATAGTGAGGGAAAGAAATCGGAAACATTTTATTCTTTTATGCAGCTCAGATCACTTTCTCTTTTTTATCACTTAAATATTTCTATCTTTATATCTAATTCGCCAGGTGGCTGACCACTGAGAGCCGTCACTGTAAAGTTAGTTCCTTTAAACAAAGGAATGGTAAGAAGTTATACCGAAATCTGTTTTGTGAGTTTATCTCCCTTCTGAGTCTGGTAAAAATGCTTAGACTTAGTATTAGCTTTGGGAGTATGAGGCCCGTGACTTTAATTTTGTACAGAGAACTGAGAAGGCAGCTGGAGCCTTGCTTGTTGCTAGTAAATTCATAAAGCTACCTCTAGCCTAGCCATCAAACAGCATCAGAGTTCTGAGAAGGATACATTTTACCTGAGTTAGTGATTAAAAATGACAGAGACGGGCTGGAGAGATGGCTCAGTGGTTAAGAGCACTGCCTGCTTGTCTAAAGGTCCTGAGTTCAATTAATTCCCAGCAACCATGTGGTGGCTCACAACCATCTGTAATGAGATCTGGTGCCTTCTTCTGCCCTGCAGGCATGCATGTAGGCAGAATACTGTATACACAATAGGGTCATCCACGATCATGAGGGCAGAGGTCTCAGGGCAAGCCTTTGACTGGAAGGTGTAGGACTGCCAGGCCTCAGAAGATCCAGTGGAGTAGGAACTCATGGGAAGACGAGCCTACGTTTGTCTAGGCCACTCGAGGTACGCGATTCCCCAGTGTCCTGCTTTGTCCACGGTCTGAAGAGGTCTTAGCAGCAATTGAGGTGAAAGGTGGTTTTTGGTCAGTGGTTAGTGCTGCCACTTGTGAAGCACGTTCTGGGTGAAGGCTCTTCTCTTTCCATCTATCTTCTTTGGCTGAAATAAGGGTCCTGCCAGGAGCTGACACATCTCTCTATTATGAAAAGCTTTTTTAATTAAACATTTTAAATGCTATGCTCTCAGACCTCTGAGCATTTGAAGAGTATCTATTAGGTATATCTCAATAGATGAACTTTGTTTCTAATTAACTTGTTTTAAGCTTATCTCTGAAAACATACAGGGGACTAGGTAGGTTTTATCTCTGTAACTAATTTCATCAGCTCTTAGAATGACTGCAATTAACCAACTTGCTCTTTTATAAGACGGCCATGAACTTGTATTCCTTACAGACTATAATAGGTCTGCACCCCCATAATATAGGACTATACATCACATTCCTGTCAGGTTAACCTTAAAAATAATGATTTTGAATTGAAGCTCTTTTAATGTCATTATTTTGACACTAAAAGAGCTTCAACTTTTTAATCACAGATAATGGACTCAGAAAAGATGCCAAAATAGCCATTCTGTCGGTAAAAGCAAGTTTGTACCAAACTAAGACTATCTCCTGAGAAGGCAAGGAAAAGCAACAAGGGAGAGATCATCAGGGCCGAAAGGAAACAGGAGAAAAGAGGTCTTGTGAGTTGGGGTGTGGCCCATGAGCAGGGACTGAGGGAGCACAGAGGCCAGGACTGCCCTTGACAGGCCTTAGGGCCTCTACCCAAGTACCCAACTCTGGGAAAAGGACCCTCTTAGGGATTAGTCATTTCAGTATAGAATATATATCTTATTTATCAAATACCTTTTTATCAAACTAATGTTACCACTTATTTAAATTCTCTAGAAGTTTGGTGTTGAATATTTGGCAAAGATATAATAACTTATGTGTAAATCGTCATGTTAGGTTTTGTTACTCTGAATAGATCTTCATAACCTCAAACTTTTATCACCATATAGACTATATTTTAGACCAGATGTACAGTATGTTGTAACAAATCTAACATATATTTTATCAGCATACAAAAGTTCATAGTGGGGGTGGGGGCACGGGGCACTCTGAGCCTGAGGGACACATGGTTACTCAGTACTGGGATAGAGAAATGTGAGAAACCACAGTTGAGAGAAGGATCCTGATTCGTGGGTACATGGTCAGAGAAGAGGTGGGATCACCAATCATGTCAGTGTTAGATGGAGGGGTCCGGCGATCCATTAATTGGAGCAGCAAGGCTGTTGTAGATGAACTTGGTCTAGGGTCCCATCATGCCTCAGGGTGCTGGGAGGGGCCTGCTGAGTCTCAGCACCAATGTTTGAAGATGGTGCAAGAGAGACCTTGACACTGGTTGGAGCAAAGAGGACACACAGTGGGTGAGAAAGAGAAGCACACACCTTGCCAACAATGCTTGTGTGGAGAGTTTTTTTTTTTTTTTTGTGGGAGAGGGAAGAGAGAGAGAAATGGAGTGCAGAGCAGCCTCATGGAAAGAGAAAGAAATACAGAATACAGGCATGCACAGAAACAGACACAGATAGATAGAGAGTCAGAGAGACAGAGACAAAGGTACAGAGAAGCAGAGTCAGACACAGAGAGACAGACATGGAGAGATACAAAGAGAGACAGAGACAGAAGACAGGCGGCAGAGCCCCTCCTTTTAAAGGGGGTGTAGCTGTAGTAACATATCTGATGTGTAGCTGATGACATTGTCAGGACCATGAGCAGTTCAGAGTACTGCCTGATTACTGGCAAGCGCATCCTGCCAGAGGACAGAGGACATGCCAGCATAATGCCTGAATGCTAATAATGGGTAGTGGAGAGAATAGGAAAAACTATGTAAACAAAACAGTTTGCTTACATGGTTGAAGTTGTTTTCTTGTTTTCTTGATTGAAAATAATATTTTGTAATTCTTCTCAAATACTTTTCTTATTGTGTCTCCAAGATTGCTGAACCTCTGATCCTGAAAAGAAAGTAGGAAACCAGTGATACCTTGTATCATTGGTATGCTTGGTAAGGTTGGCCAGCCAGTCCTCCAAATAACCCAGAATCTTGCTTAGACTATTCCAGAAGGTTTAACCCAGTTAAGAAGAGGTTATGGGGTCCGCAAATGACTCAGCGGATAAAGACACTTGCTGCTAAGAAGACTGAGTCAATCCCTGGGATCCACGTGGTGGGAAGGGAACTGATTCCAGCAAGTTGTTCCCTGACCTCCATACACACCTGCACCCTGCATACACTGATGCACTGTCTCCCTTCAAAGTCAATAAATAGAAGTGTAACAATTTTTTTTTTGTTTGCTTCTGTTATGTTTTTTGAGACAGGTTTTCTCTGTGTAATCCTGGCTATCCTGGAACTCACTCTGTAGACCAGATTGGCCTTGAACTCACAGATATTCACCTGCCTCTGCCTCCTGAGTGCCACTGCCTGGACCCTCACCTCTTTTTAAAGGAAGAAGTTATATTCCTTGAGAGTTTGGTTATGTTTTTTTTTCTTGGGAAGCCAGAAATAAAACAAGTATTTCAGGCTGAATATCCCTTGCTCTAGATGCCTGAGATCAGCAGTGGCTTTGACTTCATTTGTTGGGATATTTGACTATACATAATGAGGTACCACAGGAAGTTTTCATGGTATGAGATTTTCCACTTCTACCATGTTGGTGCTAGGTGAGGTACGACAGCATACAAATGTTTAGGAAAATTAACAGGGTCTTCCTTTCCCTGCGCTTTTAATCCCTTGGAAATCTATTAGGATAGATAGGGAGCTATGGAATTTGAAGAAGAGGCAGATTCTCAATATAGCAACTTAAAATGTTGAAATACTAGCACGGTGGTGGTGGCACACCCTTCTGCCTCATCCTAGGGAAGTGGAGGCGGGTGGAGCTCTGTGAGTTCAAGACTGTTCGGGTCTACGCAGCAAGACCCTTCAAACAGTACCCTTTCAGCAAGCCATTTGTCATGCTTAGTCAAACTAAACGATGATATTACGTTCTCAAACTAGCCACAAAAGGTAAACTGAGAGAATATATTACTTATTCATTTTAGGATTAAAACTAACAAAACATAGGGGGTAAAATCAACAATAGTGAATTCAGTTAGCTATAACTTATCTCACATACCCACCCTGAATTTGGGGCACAGAAAACAGTCTTTGACTACCTATAGAGCTAAAATAAAAAGTGATAGAATGAAATTATTTGTTCTTTCTAGGTTGATCAGAGACAGTGAAGTACAGTTTCTACACCCCAAACTTATGTCATTCTGGACAAGATGAAGTTTTCATGCCCACTTCATGCTTCAGTGGACAAAGACTCAATGTGACAACTTTGCTGTACCTCGTTCCCCACCTCTCAGTTGTCTACCTTGACCTCTGTCTGGTGTTCTAGACTCTAGCTGTATTTTCTTTTCACTAAAGCTGGCTTAGATTTCCTTCTGGTCTCCCCTCAGATCTTTGAGAAAGTGTTTAAACACATATTCCAAATCCTTAGGTCTCCTAATGCAGTCACTCAGGGTGTTTTCTAATTCTGTGGCAATTTTTAAAAGATTTACCATCATTTATTACAATAATAATAATAATTGTTAGAGTACTATTTGTATTGGTATCCATCAGATAGAAGGTCAGAGCATCCCTCGGCACTCCTCACAGCAGCTTTTCTTGCAGTAGATGGAAATTAACACAGAGGCCCCCAACTGGACAATGTCCAGAGTCTGACTCTGTAGCACTCAGCTCAGCTCCAAATGGGCAGTTGTTATCAAACCCCTCTCTTCAAGGCTCAGGGATCTAAGTGGAAGAGGTGGCACAAAGAGTGTAAGACCCCGAGGTGGTAGATGAGTCCAGGAAACAGCACCTTCCAGACACTGGAGAGCTCATACCCACATGAACTCACAGAGACTGTGACAGGATGCTTAAGACCTGGAGAGGTTCAAATCAGACATCTTCATCATATTCTTCCCTCCCACCCTGGCCCAGTTCCTTCTAGGTCCTCTTCACCTCCCTATCCACTCAATTTCAGATTATCTCCCTCTCAGAAAAATAAGAAAAAACCTCAAGAAATGAAAATCAAAACAAACTGAAAAAACAACAACAGACAAACAAAGATAAAAGAGAACAAAACAACACAAAATGTAAAAGCACACACCCTCCCCCAACTACCACGTTCAGCGACTTGCACAGCGTCTGGTTTGTGCTCCCTGCTCCTGAGTTCTGGGACATTTGCTCCATGTACAGAACTGTTTTACTTGCTTTTAATTTGTCAAGCAAAATACATTTGTTAGTATTTAAGCAGCAGCAGGCAGAAAACCAAAGTGACCAGGACTGTTCATGGCGCCACTGGTTGCAACGCTGGTCATGACTCTGCAACCACAACACCTGCTGGGCAATAAAGATTATTACACCTAAAACAATTTATTGGACCTCAGAACACAGGTAAATATTTCATTAATTAATAAGTAATAAACTTGAAAGTTTTACAATAGCAGACAACATTGGAAAATTTTAGTAACCTTTTTGCTGATACTATGGTTTGTATTCTGCAAGGCTTATATATATCCATTTATTGGATATTGGGACTCAGTTTTTTCCTTCATATTATAGCCTTAAGAAAATGGTTTGAGAGAGGCGGCACGGTGGCCAGATGCACAGAGGCAGCACGGTGGCCAGACGCAGAGGTGTGGCAGCCAGACAAGGCGGAGTGACACCGCATTCAGGAGGAGACTTTGGAGGACGGGCGCGGTGGCAGACCCAAGCGGTGGGGACAGGCGTGCAATAGGGAGAGCAGATCGCCTTACTACAATTAAATCAAAGAGGTAGGCCTTTGGTTGGCCAGGTCACTGGCACACGGGGAGCCTGGTCCTGTCCTGAAGATCCTTCGGAGGAGTGAGAGGGTTCTTGGCCTGTGGCAGGAACCAGGAAACAGAGAGAGGGCATTTTGTAAGCGGAGCCCTTGGCCAGCAGGGAAACCTGATCCGGTTTTTAAAAGACCCATTGGATAGGATCAATAGGAGGAGATGGGCAGGCGCCAAGGCAAGAATTCACCCAATAATCTGAAAAACAACATGAAAACACCAGAACCCAATGATCTTAAAACAGAAGTATTTGAACAACCTAACACAGAGAAGTGGAAAAAATTCGACTTTATGAAGGCAATAGAGTCCCTTAAACAACATGTAAAAAATGCCCTTATAGAAATGGATGAGAAGTATAACAAAAAGTTTGAAGAAATGAGTAAATACGTACATGATACCCTGGGAAACCAAGAAAAAACGATCAAACAGGTAATGAAAACAGTTCAAGAATTGAAAACTGAAATGAAGGCAAGGAAGAAAATACAAACTGAGGACCAGCTGGATATGGAAAATCTAGGTCAATGAGCAGAGTCTACAGAAACAAGCATAATCAAGAGAATACAAGAGCTAGAAGAAAGAATCTCAGATGCTGAGGACACCATAGAGAAAATAAACACTCTGATCAAAGAAAACTGCAAAGCCAACAAATTCTCAACACAAAACATTCAGGAACTATGGGACACAATAAAAAAAACCAAACCTAAGAATAATAGGAATAGAAGAAGGAGAAGAGTCACAGCTCAAAGGCCCAGAAAATATTTTCAACAAAATTATGGAAGAAAACTTTCCCAACTTAAAGAAAGATATTCATTTAAATATTCAAGAAGCATACAGAAGACCAAACAGACTGGATCAAAGAAAAACATCTCCTCACCATATAATAATCAAAACACAAAATATACAGGTTAAAGAAAGAATATTAAGAGCTGCAAAGGAAAAAGGGCAAGTAACTTATAAAGGTAAACCGATCAGACTTACACCTGACTTCTCTATGGAAACTATATGAAAGCCAGAAGGTCCTGGACAGATGTACTGCAGAAGCTAAGAGACCATGGATGCAAACCCAAATTACTATACCCAGCCAAGCTATCGTTCATTATCAATGGAGAAAACAAGACATTCCAGGATAAGAACAAATTTAAACAATACGTAGCCACAAATCCAGCCCTACAGACAGTATTAGAAGGAAAATCGCAACCCAAGGAATCCAACATAGCCAACACGGCCTACAATAACCCAGGCATCTAATGACCCTTCACCAGCACATCTCAAAGAAGGGAGACACACAATCTCTATTATCAAAAGCAATAAGAATAACCAGAGTAAACAACCACTGGTCATTAATATCACTTAATATTAATGGGCTCAATTCACCTATAAAAAGGCACAGGCTAAAAGATTGGATACGAAAACAGGATCCAACATTCTGCTGTCTGCAAGAAACACATCTCAACCACAAAGACAGGCACCTACTCAGAGTAAAGGGTTGGGAAAAGGTGTTTCAAGCAAATGGTCCTAAGAAAAAAGCAGGTGTGGCCATACTAATTTCTAACAAAACTGACTTCAAACTAAAATCAATCAGAAGAGACCGAGATGGTCACTTTATACTCATAACAGGAACAATTCATCAGGATGACGTCTCAATCCTGAATATCTATGCCCCCAATATAAAAGCACCTACTTATGTAAAAGAAATATTACTAGAACCCAAGGCAGACATCAAACCACCCACACTAGTAGTAGGAGACTTCAACACACCTCTCTCTCCAAGGGACAGGTCAATCAGCCAGAAACCTAATAGAGAATTAAGAGAATTATTGGAGGATATGAAGCAAATGGACTTAACAGACATCTATAGAACATTCCACCCAAATAGGAAAGAATACACCTTCTTCTCTGCAGCTCATGGAACCTTCTCAAAAATTGACCACATACTCGGAAACAAAGGAAACCTCCACAGATACAAAAAAATATCAGTGTCCACCTGTGTCTTATCAGATCACCACGGATTAAAGTTAGAAGGCAACAACCACGCGACCCCCAAAAAACCGACAAACTCATGGAAACTGAACAGTCAACTACTGAACCACACCTGGGTCAGAGAAGAAATCAAGAAAGAAATTAAAGTCTTCCTTGAATTTAATGAAAATAAAGGGACAACATACTCAAACCTATGGGACACAATGAAAGCAGTGCTAAGAGGAAAGTTCATAGCACTAAGTGCCCACTTAAAGAAAACGGAGAATGCATACATTGGGGACTTAACAACACACCTGAAAGCTCTAGAAAAAAAAGAAGCAGCAGTGCCCAGGAGAAGTAGAAGACTGGAAATAATAAAACTGAGGGCTGAAATCAACAAAATAGAAACACAGAAAACAGTCCAAAGAATCAATGAAACAAAAAACTGGTTCTTGGAGAAAATCAACAAGATCGACAAACCCCTATCCAAACTAATTAAACGACAGAGAGAGAACACGCAAATAAATAAGATCCGACATGAAAAGGAGGACATAACCACAGACACAGAGGAAATTCAGAGAATCATTAGATCTTACTACAAAAGCCTGTATGCCACAAAACTGGAAAATACAAAAGAAATGGACATTTTTCAAAATAAGTACCATATACCAAAGCTCAACCAAGACCAGGTGAATGATCTAAATAGACCTGTTAGTCATGAAGAATTAGAAACGGTTATCAAAATCTCCCTTCGAAAAAAAGCCCAGGACCAGATGGTTTCAATGCAGAATTCTACCAGAACTTCCAAGAAGAACTAATACCTATACTCCTTAATGTATTTCACAATATAGAAACAGAAGAGTCATTGCCAAATTCCTTTTATAAAGCTACAGTTACCCTGATACCAAAACCACACAAAGACCCAACCAAGAAAGAGAATTACAGACCTATCTCACTCATGAACATCGACACAAAAATTCTCAATAAAATACTGGCAAACCGAAGCCAAGAACACATGAGTAAAAATTATCCATTATGATCAAGTAGGCTTCATCCCAGAGATGCAGGACTGGTTCAACATATGCAAATCTATCAATGTAATCCACCATATAAATAAACTGAAAGAAAAAAACCATATGATCATTTCATTAGATGCTGAAAATGCATTCGACAAAATTCAACACCCCTTTATGATAAAGGTCTTGGAGAGAATAGGGATACAAGAGTCATACCTAAATATAATAAAAGCTATTTACAGCAAGCCAACAGCTAACATTAAATTAAACAGAGAAAAACTCAAAGCCATCCCTCTAAGATCAGGAACACGACAAGGATGTCCACTCTCTCCATACCTCTTCAATATAGTGCTTGAAGTTCTAGCAATAGCAATAAGACAACATGAAGAGATCAAGGGGATTTTTACTGGAAAGGAAGAAGTTAAGCTTTCATTATTGCAGATGATATGATAGGATACATAAGCGACCCCAAAAATTCTACGAAAGAACTCCTACAGCTGATAAACACCTTTGGTAATGTGGCAGGATACAAGATCAACTCCAAAAAATCAGTTGCCTTCCTATACACTAAGGATAAGGAAGAAGAGAGGGAAATCAGAGAAGCATCACCTTTCATGAAAGCCACAAATAGCATAAAATATGTTGGGGTAACTCTGACCAAGGAAGTGAAAGATCTATTTGACAAGAACTATAAGTCTTTGAAGAAAGAAATGGAAGAAGACACCAGAAAATGGAAGGACCTCCCTTGCTCTTGGATTGGGAGGATCAACATAGTAAAAATGGCAATTCTACCAAAAGCAATCAATAGATTCAATGCAATCCCCATCAAAATCCCATCAAAATTCTTCACAGATCTGGAGAAGACAATAATCAACTTTGTATGGAAAAACAAAAAACCCAGGATAGCCTAAACAATCTTATACAATAAAGGATTGTCTGGAGGCATTACCATCCCTGACTTCAAACTTTATTACAGAGCTACAGTATTGAAAACAGCTTGGTATTGGCATAAAAACAGAGAATTCGACCAATGGAATCGAATAAAAGACCCTGACATTAACCCACAAACCTATGAACACCTGATTTTCGATAAAGGAGCTAAAAGTATACAATGGAAAAAAGAGAACATCTTCAACAAATTGTGCTGGCAAAACTGGATGTCAATCTGTAGAAGAATGAAAATAGATCCATATCTATCACCATGCACAAAACTCAAGTCCAAATGGATTCAAGACCTCAATATCAGTCCGAATACACTGAACCTGATAGAAGAGAAAGTGGGAAGTACTCTACAACACATGGGCACAGGAGACCACTTCCTACGTATAACCCCAGCAGCACAGACACTAAGGGCATCATTGAATAAATGGGACCTCCTGAGGCTGAGAAGCTTCTGTAAAGCAAAGGACACTGTCACTAATACAAAAAGGCAACCCACTGACTGGGAGAAGATCTTCACCAACCCCGCAACTGACAAAGGTCTGATCTCCAGTATATATTTAGAAATCAAGAAACTATACCGTAAAAGGCTAATCAAACCAATTATAAAATGGGGCACTGACCTGAACAGAGAATTTTCAACAGAAGAACTTAAAATGGCCAAAAGACACTTAAGGTCATGCTCAACTTCCTTAGTGATCAGGGAAATGCAAATCAAGACAACTTTAAGATACCTCCTTACACCTGTCAGAATGGCTAAAATCAAAAACACCAATGATAGCATTTGCTGGAGAGGTTGTGAAGAAAGGGGTACACTCACCCATTGTTGGTGGGAATGCAAACTTGTGCAACCACTCTGGAAAGCAGTGTTTCGGTTTCTCAGGAAATTCGGGATCAACCTACCCCTGGATCCAGCAATACCTCTCTTGGGAATAAACCCAAGAGAGGCCCTATCATACAATAAAAGTATATGCTCATCTATGTTCATGGATGCATCGTCTGTCATAGCCAGAACCTGGAAACAACGTAGATGCCCTTCAACGGAAGAATGGATGAAGAAAGTATGGAATATATGCATATTAGAGTATTACTCAGCAGTAAAAAACAAGGACTTCTTGAATTTTGCATACAAATGGATGGAAATAGAAAACATTATCCTGAGTGAGGTAAGCCAGACACAAAAAGAGGAACGTGGGATGTACTCACTCATATTTGGTTTCTAGCCATAAATAAAGGACATTGAGTTTATAATTCATGTTCCTAGAGAAGCTAAATAAGAAGGTGAATCCAAAGACAAACACATAGGCATCCTCATAAATATTAACCTTCATCAGGCGATGAAAGGAAACAGAGACAGAGACCCACATGGGAGCACCGGACAGAAATCTCAAGGTCCAAATCAGGAGCAGATGGAGACGGAGCACGAGCAAGGAACTCAGGACCACAAGGGGTGCACCCACACACTGAGACAATGGGGATGTTCTATGGGGAACTCACCAAGGCCAGCTGGCCTAGGTCTGAAAATCATGGGATAAATCTGGACTAGCTGAACATATCGGACAATGCGGAATACTGAGAACTCAAGAACAATCGCAGTGGGTTTATGATCCTACTGCACGTACTGGCTTTGTGGGAGCCTAGGCAGTTTGGATGCTCACCTTACGAGACCTGGATAGAGGTGGGCGGTCCTTGGGCCTCTCACAGGTTAGGGAACCCTCATTGTTCTTCGAGCAGATGAGGGAGTGGGACTTGATCAGGAGAGGGTGAGGGAAATGGGAAGCAGTTGCGGGGAGGAAGCAGAAATCCTTAATAAATAAATAAATTAAAAAAAGAAAAGACATTAAAAAAATTACTAATACAGTTATAAAATATCCTTAAAGTAAAAATAATATTTATCTTTTATATAATGTGTTATTTACCTTGTTCTGATATCATTTATATTTACTTTTCCTTTAATCGGACCTCAATATTTTCCTATTTTATTGGTTTACGTTGGGTATGAAAACTATGGGAAAATAAATGTGTGTAAATTTCAAAAAAAAAAAAAGAAAATGGTTTGATAACAGAGACAAGAATGAGGCACTTTTAGAAATGATACAGGCACAGAGGCGGAGCGGCGGCGGCGGCCAGACGCACAGAGGCGGAGCGGTGGCGGAGGCCAGACATGTCGGAGCGGCGTCAGACGTGGCAGATGCCACGGAGCGGCAGCGGCCAGACGCGGCGGAGCAACACCGCATACAGGAAGAGGCTTTCGGGGACCGGCGCGGCGGCAGACCCAAGCGGCGGGGACAGGCGTGCAATAAGGAGAGCAGATCGCCATACTACAATTGAATCAAAGAGGTAGGCCTTTGGTTGGCCAGGTCACTGGCACACGGGGAGCCTGGTCTTGTCCTGAAGATCCTTCGGAGGATTGAGAGGGTTCTTGGCCTGCAGCAGGAACCACGAAAGAGAGTGAGGGCATTTTGTAAGCGGAGCCCTTGGCCAGCAGGGAAACCTGATCCGGTTTTTAAAAGACCCATTGGATAGGATCAATAGGAGGAGATGGGCAGGCGCCAAGGCAAGAATTCACCCAATAATCTGAAAAACAACATGAAAACACCAGAACCCAATGATCTTACAACAGAAGTATTTGAACAACCTAACACAGAAGAAGTGGAAAAATTCGACTTTATGAAGACAATAGAGTTCCTTAAACAACATGTAAAAAATGCCGACAATGAGGAATACTGAGAATTCAAGAACTATTGCAGTGGGTTTTTGATCCTACTGCACGTACTGGCTTTGTGGGAGCCTAGGCTGTTTGGATGCTCACCTTACGAGACCTGGATAGAGGTGGGCAGTCCTTGGGCTTCCCACATGTCAGGGAACCCTGATTGTTCTTCGTGCAGATGAGGGAGGGGGACTTGATCGGGGTAGGGTGAGGGAAATGGGAAGCGGTTGCGGAGACAAGGCAGAAATTCTTAATAAATAAATAAATTTAAAAAATAAAAAAAATAAAAAAAAGAAATGATATAGTCTCTACAGACTAATAATGAACAGCTAGCTGACAGGACTAATACCATTGAAAATCAAATGTTACCTGAAAAATTAATACCAGTGAAAAGGATAGCATTAATTTGACAGACAAAATGCAATACATGTCAAAGGGTACTGAGAAATTATCTGAAGAATTCATACTATTGAATTTGGCAATCAAAATCTGTCAAAAATTTATTATAGGTTAGCAGATAGAGTATCTCTCCAGGAAGGTAATCTGCACATTATCTAAATAATGTCCAAGTATGAGACTTTATCTTTAAAGGAAAAACTTCAGACCTTGGTATCACAGGTGCAGAATGAGAACCAAAGGCTATGTGCCTCAATGAAATAACTAGAACTATATACAGGCCAGGAGATTCAGGCTTTACAAAAGACAGTAGTAAAAAGATCTGAAATGATTGAGAAAATTATTGGAGCAAAAATAACAGGGAAAGACGGTTAAAGGACAGGATTCAACATTGCCAGTAATTGTCAGAGATGACTTACCCAGGGTTTTAGCTTCCTACCCTGTAATCTACTCTGACAAAGCATCAAGTTCTAAAGGTCCAAAAGGACCTAAAGAATGTAAATGGATACCTATATGAATGAATGATCTAAAAAAAAATTAAGCAAGCTGTCATAACTTATGACTTGTATTCTGAATTTGTTAGGAAGATGGTAAAGACATGGGCTTCTAGCATTAAGGCCAACCCACATGACTCAGTTCAGTTAGTTTCAGCAGTCCTGGATGATGGTGTGGAAATGTTATTTCAGACAAGAGGTAAAATTTTTAGAACAACAGAGAAAAGTAAAAGGGCTTGAGACTTTCCAAGATCACATACTTGGTGACTGCACTTATGCTGACCCACGGGCTCAAGCTCTTTATGATGAACAAATCTTGTCCATATGCCAAAAATCAGCCTTAAATGCTTGGGACAGGATTCAAGAACTAGGAAAATGAATTATTAAATCATATACCAGCATTAAACAGGGCCAGAGAGATCCCTTTAGTGATATTTTACAAATAGTAACTAAGGCTGTACAAATAGGAGTAAGAGTCCCAGATGCTAGAAGAGTACTTATTGAATCTTTTGCTTTTGAAAATATCAACTTAGAATGCAAAAATACACTTGGGCCTTTAAAGGTCAGATCAGCACCTATGGATAAATAGATTCTGCATACAATGAACATTGGGACTTTTGACTATAATACTGGGTAGGAGAAACAATTTCCAAAGGTATGAGGAGACATCAAAATGCCAAATGTTTTAATTGTTGTAGAATAGGACATCTGAGAAGGGATTGTAGACAAGGAATTCCTTGGAATAATGTTTCCTCTAGAAATAGCAAAAATAAAAGGTGTTAACCTTCTGGATTATGTAGAAGGTGTGGCAAAGTCTGACATTGGATTAATGAAAGCAAATCAACAAAAGACAGACAAGGCAAATCGATACCATCAGAAAACTCCTTGGGGTCTTTTGCAGGCCCCCAAGTCAAAAGTAGTCCAGTCATTCCTAGTCACTGTAGAGGACATGTCTTACCAGGAAAATTAAAAAAATACAGAGCTTTCTGTAAAAAGCTATACTGTCCTGGATGATGGCATAAACCTGGAGGATGAATCAAAAATTCCAACAGAAAATAGGAAACGTATATTCTGTCAGACTTTTATAAATGATCAAAGACCAACGCTAAGCATGCCTATAATGTAATTGTGGGTTTGATAGAAACAGGTATAGATGTGACTCCAGAATCTTGGCATCCAAATTGGCCTTATCAAGAGGCAGATGTTCAATTTCTAGGAATTGGAACCTATCTCAAATGAAACAAACACAAGATGGGTTGAATGCATAGGGCTAGATGGACAGAAAGGAAGGCTAGTGTGCTAGCATGGCAGTGAATTTATGGGGCCATGACCTGTTGCAGCAGTGGAATACCCAGATTAGCATTCTTGCAGTTCCAGAAACTCATATTTCTGGGATGGAATTATAAGGAATTATACACAAAGGTCACCTGCAATTCAGGATGTACAAGAACACAAAGCAACTAGCAAACTTTTAGAGGTACCAATGGCCCTACATTTAAAATGTTTAACTAAGAAACCAACATGGGTTAAACAATGGCCTTTAATAGAAGAGAAACTGGTGGCTTTATAATAGCTAGTACAGAAGCAATTAGCTGTTCACCATATTGAAGAATCAACAAGCTTTTGGAATTCTCCTATATTTGTTGTTAAATAGAAATCTGGTAAGTAGAGAATGGTGACAGATCTAAAAGCTATCAACAAGGAAATTCACCCTATGGGCCCTCTACAATCTGGAATTCCTCTGTTTTCTCCATTACCAAAAGGATGGTCTCTTATAGTAATTGATTTAAAGGACTCTTTTTTCACTATACCTTTACAAACAAAGGACAGAAAAAAATTTTCCTTCACAGTGCCTACTTATAATAAGTCTCAGCCTACTAGGAGGTATCAGTCAACCGTCCTTCCACAGAAAATGCTCAATAGCCCCACCCTACGCCAATACTTTGTAAGTCAGCCATTGGAAATAATACGTAAAAAATTTCCTAAATTTATAATTTACCATTACATGGATGACATTTTGCTATCTAATTTAAACATAGATACTTTTAAAAGAATGATTGAAGAAGTAAAGAAAGTTTTGCCAAAATGGGGATTACAAATTGCTTCTGAAAAAAAAAATATAAAGAGGACAATCTGTCAATTTCTTAGGTTATAAAATAGGTTTACAGAAAATTAGGATACAAAAGGCAGCAATTGTGAACACATTTTAATGACTTTCAAAGATTGTTAGAAGATATATCCAGTCTACGACCAGATGTTGAGATAACACCTGATCTAATAGTTCATTTAAGCAAAACCTTAGATGGTGACAAAGACTTAAATAGTCCCAGAGAATTAACAGCTGAAGCAGAAGAGGAATTGATTGTCATTTAAGAAAAATTACAGGAGGCACATGTGAATAGGATAAATTCAAATCCTAATTGCATTTCAGTTATATTGCCTTCCAAAATTTCCCCTACAAGAATTTTATTGCAAAGGGAAGATATTATCTTAGAATGGATCTTATGGATATGATCTTATGGAATGGATCTTATGGTTATATGGATAACCACATAAACCAAGTAAAAAATTAAGAACTTATGTGGAAAACATCTCTAAATTAATTGTAAATGAATGATTTAGATTTTGTGAAGTAGCAGGTTGTGTTCCACTTTGCATATTTTGGAAAATTATAGTATGTATACCACACCATTGACACTTATTCAGGTTTTCAGTGGGAAACTGCTTTAGAAAATGGGCAACCTTAGGAAAGGTTGATTCTGTAATCACACATTCATTAGAAGTTATGGCTATCATGGGTATACCTGCACAAATAAAGACAGATAATGATTCAGCATATATCTCTAAGAAATGAACCTGCTTTTTGCTTATTATATTGTAAAACATTTTACAGGTATATAAAATAATCCTACAGGTCAGGCAGTTATAGAAAGATCAAATAAAACTATAAAGGATATGTTAAACAAACAGAGAGGGATAGAAAATACCGCCAGAAATAGATTACATACTGTTTTATTAACCTTGAATTTTTTAATGCTAATGAGAAAGGAACAACAGCAGCAGAGAGACATTGGATAATAAAAAAATAATCTGTGTTAAATTAGCCAGTACATTTCAAAGATCTGTTGACCTCACAATGGACACCAAGAAATTTGTTATGTTGGGGAAGGTGTTTTGCTCTTGTTTCAACAGGAGAAGAAAAGTTATTGATACAATCAAAATTAATAAAGATTCGGTTTGAAAAGAGAAATCTCTTGAGAAAGAGGAATGATGGCTCATCCGCCAAGGAGACAACCAATCAGTTGATAAGAAAACCTCATAAGGGTTGGGGCATGGTTCCATTCTTGTTTTTGCAGGAAAATACTCATCTTCAAAAAGTCAATAGGGCCTGAACATCTAGATATCTAAAGAAGAAAAGATAATTATCCAGATAGGATCATCAAGCAAAGAGAATTATCACTTATGAGGACAGATCATCTGAGGGTAAGAATCTCTGAACATAAACTAGAATAATAGTCATGACTCACTTAAAAATCAAAGCTGGCTTGGAGTTGGACAATGATTCTGTCCTTCTCTAAATCCAAGCATGTTGTTAAAAGAAAAAAATCAGAGTTTCTCTCTCATGTCAGGAGCTATCTGTTATGAGACAGAAAGCAGAAAGAATTTAGAAAAAAAATTACTTTTCTTCATACCTATTTTGTCTCTCATTAAATATATATCTGCACAAATAAGGTTTAAGTTTTCTACAATGAATAATTGATGGAGGAAGGTCATTGGCTAATAAAGAAACTGCCTTGGCCCATTTGATAGGCCAGCCTTTAGGTGGGTAGAGTAAACAGAACAGAATGCTGGGAGGAAGAGGAAGTAAGCTAAGACTCCATAGCTCTGCTCTCTGGAGCAGATACAATGAAGCTCCGACCCAGGATGGATGTAGGCTAGAATCTTCCCGGTAAGTGCACCTCGGTGCTACACACATTAGTAGAAATTGGCCAGGCAGTGTTTAAATGAATACAGTTTGTGTGTTGTTATTTCGGGGCATAAGATAGCTGGCAGCCAGGAGCCAAGCTACAGGAACACAGTCTGCAGCTCCATCAACAAATAACGAATTTTCCTGCAGTAATCTTTGAAGCTTCCAGGAAAAAGATGGGGCCCCACAACAATGAATCCACCTGGTTGATATGACATCATGATGTTGATAGCGCTACTATAAGACCTGTTTTGGGTACCAGCTGCTCAAGATGGTTCCAACTTGGTTAACTGAAATGGTGTACTTTTTTACAACATTCTGGTCAGAACTCCAAATAGTAATCTCAGAAAAACCCTACCAAATACTCAAGAGACTATTACCAGACAGTAATCTTGAAACTTAACCATCATTTTACTTTCACAGGATCACATAGAAAGAACATCACCCCCATGACAGCTACAAGTAATTCTAGAAGACGACATCCTCTCTCCTATCAAAGTTTGCCCTCAGGGTTAGAGATATCACTTAAAGGTTGATTATAAGTAGTATAGGGTTAGGGGTTGGAGAGGAAATTATGTAGGCTCAGGGATCTCTTTGAGGGAAAAAAAAGGGGAAATTGGAGGTGATAATAAATTAGTGTGAACTTATTCACACTAATAATAATAGTGAGTAATAGAGTGAATACTTGCAAGCTAATATTTATAGGCAATTTACATTGGTATAGATTCTTGTATATTGATACAAACTTAAATTATATTGAATATGTTCCTCTTTTTGTCTACAGTATTTGTATGTCTAGGCAAAGTTATTTTGTCATATTGTATGCATGCATGCTTCTACCCCTGCTTAAGACATTTTGTATACTGATACAATTTTAGCATATATTTATCATATTGCAATATACATTTCTACCTCTAATCAAAATACTTTTGCATTGTTTACATTTTGAGATCATTATCCTCATTCATTGCACAGTTGTTTAAAGTTTATTTAATATTCTAATGGGAAGTCTTATTAAGTTATGTAGGTATCAAGAATGATAGTCCACTTGTCATCCATGCTTCTCATACTTACAGTTAGACTAATCAGTTTCTTTAGATAAATGAAGATTATATTCTGCATAGATAGATAATCATCAATCACTTCAAAGAGCTGTAGAATATGGGATTTAAATAATTTAGGGTTCTGTTGATGTGAGACGTGATTGCTCCTGGTAGTACCAATAAGAATGTTGAGCACTGCCAGGTGATGGTGGCGCACGCCTTTAATCCCAGCACCTGGGAGGCAGAGGCAGGCAGATCTCTGTGAGTTTGAGACCAGCCTGGTCTACAGAGCTAGTTCCAGGACAGGCTCCAAAGCCACAGAGAAACCCTGTCTCGAAAAAACAAAACAAACAAAAAACAAACAAACAAAAAAAAGAATGTTGAGCACTGAAGATATTTCACTTGGAGTTTGTTTTCTTCTTGGCAAAAATGGCCTTCGGGTAAGGTACTGTCCATGTATTGATCACTGACAAAATGCACGATGTCTAAGCAGGATACAAAAAAAAAAAAAAAAGACGGTGAAATCCTGCTAAAACAGAGAGAGTAAGACAGTTTTCAAAAATTTCCTGCCTCTGAAATGGTCTGTCAGGTACACTAGGCCTTAGCCAAAGTTGGTAGCTCCAGTGTTGCAAATGAGACTTTAGGTGATTGTCCAGGTAGCCAGTTGTCTCTGTCATTTGTTGCATATTTTGGAAGTTGCTTGATTGCACTTCCTGCTTACTCCAGTAATATTATTTCCCTTCTCAGGTCTTCGATAGGGTTGAAGACTAGATAGTTGTAGTTACTTTCCTCTCATAACTTGGCCAAGTTATTTCTAATACAAGACTTATATTCCTTAGGATAGGACAATTATTGAAACATCACATGTTTCTTGCTTAATATTGTTTACACTGGTTGTAATTCTAATTTTTATACCTGATATTTGTTATTATTGTATATAAATTTATATTAGGCTTAGAACTCTCTTATTTAAACAAAAGGGGGAAGCGCTGTAGGAATTCCTACCACCAGTAGCCTTTAAGTTATCAGCCCACTTGGGTGAGGCCTCTTATACTATAAATGCTGATGTAAAGCATGTTTCCTCTTCTGGATTCAGTTCCTGTTCCCAGTCATGCAAAGGACTATGGTCTGTGAATCTATCCCTAAATAAATAACTCTTTATTATACTCAATTCTTAGCTAGTGTGGGATAGCCTTTTAGCATCCGTCTTCAGACTGGTTTCTCTGCTTCTCTGATCTTTCAGCTCTCACCCCCTAATATCTATCTGTCCTTGGGTTTTTATTAAGACCAATTAGAACTCATGCTACAGAGATCTGCCTGCCTCTACCTTTGTCATTTTTATTACTTTAAGCATGTGTGCTTATGTGTGGTGTGTGCGTGTGACTGCAGGTGCCTGAGGAGCTAAGAAGAGGGTGTTGCATTCCCTGGAGTTGGAGTGCACATGAGCCCCTGATATGAGTGCTGGAGCCATACTCCTCTCCTTCCCAGAGCAGCAAGGGCTCTTAACCCCTGAGCCATCTCTCCAGTTCTGTGACAAGAACGTTTTGCTACAGCACTAGGCTTTTAGATACTAAGAAATTTGAGGTTTGGCAAAGTAGAAGTCTGATTTTCTCTCTTTAGAGTCACTGCTGTTTTCCCCACCTGCATCATGAGGATTTTTGAATTTTTCCTTAACTTTGACTTGTGTGGGCTTGCCCCATGATGAGGGGGATTATAGCATCTACTGATATGAATAAAAATGAGTCAACTCAGAGAAAAAGAAAGCAAAGCAGAGGCTCTTACTTTATAAAATATGCTGTGGTTATGAAAGATGAGACGCATGTCTGCAACAAAATGCTTTACCGAATGGTATGCCTTCTTGTTCAGCCTTTTCTTGACTTTGTTTAACCACATGTGTTCTTTGAGATCTGGAAAGTCTTCTTTTCTCTGTTGTGAAAAGAACCAAAAATATGTGTGTGAGGGGGGTGCTGTCAGTATAGTCCTTAGCTGGCTTTCCACATGCTCCCATGGTTGTGGATTCTGAATGCTTGTATCTTTATCCCTCTAATACATAGGGCGAAATCCTAACACCTGGCACACTGGAAGTAAGAAGTAAAGGCTTTGCAATTAGCTTATGAAGGTGTAGCCCTAGAAGTGGGATTAGTGCCCTTATTAAGATTCCAGGAAGCTCTCCCAGTCTCTTTTCACCATTTGAGAGAGCAGTCTGAAGTGAGTTGCCTGCTTCCCGGAAGACTTTTAGCCAGTTGTCATGGCACACACATTTAACCCCAGAATATTGAATGCACAGGCAAATGAAATCTCTATGAGTTCAAGGCCTGCTTGGTCTACAGAATAAGTTCCAGGCCAGACAGAGATGTGGAGTGAGACCTTGTCTCACATAAAGAAATAGAAGATCCTTAACAGAAGCCAGACTTTATCTGCACCTTGGCCTCAGACCTTCAATGTCCAGAGCCATAAGAAACAAATTTATATTGTATATATTGCCCCAAGTCTACGGTAGTTTGCTATGTATGACTTCCTGCACAAAGACGCCCATCAAGAAGGCAAGAGAAAGACAACTTGTATGGGAATAAGATCACAAGATTTCAGTTTTGCTGTCCTTACTTACTTGCTTTGGTTTGTGGATAAAAAAGCAACATTTTGGTTCCTGATAGACAGTCAAGAGAAGCAGCTCACATTTCTGCAAAAGATGAAAGGTGATTCTCAATGGATGATCACTTAGGGAGAAAAGGTCTGCTTAAAATCCAAGATTCAATAAAAGACTCCTAGATCCCCTTGGACCTCTTTGAGACAAATATGAAACGTGGCTACTCATTGGAGTATGAATTTTACAATGGGTCACATGATCCAAGCACATCATGATTTACCTTGGGGTTCTCTTCCTTACCCTCTGTAAGACCATGTTCTTCTACCAACCAAAAAGAGAGACCTTCAACTTCACACTGACTCACCAGCTGCTCCTCAGGCAACATCTTCCTCTTCAGGACCTCAGATTCCTTATGAAATGCTTGATTTTCTTGGAACTTTGCCTGATCCTTTATCTTGCAGAAGACACAGCTCCATGGGCCACTGAGAGATCAGAGATAAAGTGAGCAAGGGCAGAGGCTGTGGACCAGCCTCCATTCCTGTGGCTGACAAAGACCTCTGTTCAAGAATGGTTTCCACCTAGCATTCAACTTCACTCTTGGAGGACACTGGACTGGCTCTCCATGTGACTTTGATGTGCAAATATAACCCCTACTATTATTAATGAGTGCTGTGAACCCAAGACGGTCCCATCAAAAAACTCAGTCTACACTGAGGGCTGTGTGACTCTGGGCAGGCATTCCTGGGGGCTATAAGAAAACTGGCTGAAGGAAGCCATGCAAAAAAAGCCAGTAAGTTACACTTCTCCATGTTTTCTGTATCAGGTACCTGCCATTACTCCTCTGAATGGGGGGTGACAAACTGTTTGATAAAACTAAGTCTTTCCTTCCCAAGTTAAACACCAACAAAATCCTTGACAAAGTCATCCCAAATTTCATTCATTTCAATGATCTGTCTTAAAAACACTGGCCTCTCCTTGTCCATTCAGTGTTCTTTTTCAAAGTACCCATTACAAGACACTCCTGAGGGGTGTTGGGAGCTGCATGTGGGCATTGTGAAAGAACTGATTCCTTCTGTGCTTTGGTATCATGTCTAACTAACCAGTAGAAGTGGTTTCCAATAATCCTCTGAGATGGTGCCCTGGAACTAGTGAGTGGTCTTTTGAATCCTCCTGTCACCAGAGGGCAATGTTCTCTTAGAGGATTTCCAGGAGAGATCAGTTCCTGGGTCACAGTAGTTTCGTCCACACTATTGATACCACCAGTCTAATCCCTTGTCAACCTCTTGGAATCTCACATTCTATCTCTGCCCAGAGATACAAATACAGCAAAGGCATGTTCTGGTGAGGGTGGGGGTGGGGTGCTGACATACAGGATTTCCAGTTCTCATGTAACCCAGAGTCAATTAGTTTGATAGAATGCTGGGGTGGATTTCTGTAGGCTTGACAGCCCATCTTTATCAATGTTGTTATTCCGTAGTTAGGAAAATGAATGCCTGGTTAAAGCCAACAACCACTGTATGATGCTGGCACCCCAGTGGAGCACATAGGTGACAAGGAGTGACACTTCTTTCAGGTAATCACTTTTCATTAATCTTTCCATAATTATTTCCTTTAATGTTCTGCTATGCATTCTGTAAACAGTTCTATATACTTTTGGATCTTAAGACCAAGGTCTTGTTCCCATCCTATCAATACGTATTCAACTGGAGATAGCAAACCAGCAGGATGTGTGAGTGTTGGGGGGTGGGGGGATGAAGTGTGTCCTGAGGAGGAAGGGCCGGGGGTGGGGGCAGGGCTGTCTTACTAACCTCTTGTCTTCCACAGGTGGGATGTGGCAATTTTCATGATAGAATTTCCCACAACTATCACAAGGGTACAAGTTCCCTCCTTGGCTGCACACTGCACACTGTTGTGAATTTTCCAGCTACAAGAAGAAATGTTGCAAAATATCATCAAGAGCCATGTGACCCCAGAATGCTGAAACATGTAGCCTTTGCCTAAACCAAGGAGGCCCAGAAATCTTTACTCCAAAGTAGATATTTCAAATACTTTTTTAATGTGTGTGTTTCTGAGTGTATATACATGCACCACAGCTGAGCAGTTGCCTGCAGAGGCCACAAGTGAGAATTGTATCCCCTGGCCTTACATTTTCAGGTGGTTGTCAGCTGCCATGTGGATGCTGGGAACCAAATCTGGGTCCTCTGGTTCTGTGGGACAATGGGTTGTACCCTGTCACTTGCATTTTAAATAAATGCTGATTGGCCAAGCCAGGCAGGAAGTAAAGGTGGGGCGACCAGGTAGGTAGTAGAGGCAGGACAATGAGAATTCTGGACAGAGGGAAGTTTCCGTCTGCAGTTGTCATCCAGACAAAGAGGAAGCAAGATGCGACTGCCTCGCCGAAAAAGGTACCATCCACGTGGCTAACACAGACAAGAAGAATGGGCTAATATCAGATGTAAAAAGAGTTAATAAGAACCTGAGCTAATAGGCCAATAAGTTTATGATTAATGTAGACCTCTGTGTGTTTCTTTGGGACTGAACGACTGTGGGACTGGGCGGGACAGAAACCTCAGACAACACTCTGGGAGAGCAGCAGAGCTCTTCTTAACTCTCTCTATGTCTCACCAGCCCCTCTCAAAATATGAAGGACTAGTATTGAACAGAGATTTACAGAATGGAATTCTGATATGAAATAAAGTTCAGGGAATTGCTGGGATATGTCAGACTAGAAAAATTTACATTGTAAAAAACAGTGACTCTGACATGGAAATAACAGGAACACCATTGCAATATCAACAGTAACAAAAAAGATGAATTAGAGATAACAACAAATATATTATTCAGAAAAGTCTAACTCCAAAATATAATGTCTTCATCTGGATTAATTAATTAATTAATTTCATCATCATTATTATTGGGGGGAGGAGCTCATGTAGCAAGGGCAAGCTTGGGTTCTGATTTTGTTGACTCAAGTTTCCAAAGTGGCATTTCTAACATTCAAGGAATTTGATCAGGAGAACTACCTAGGGTTGTTGAGCAGGTTCTACTATTAGAAGATGTGTGTTCCTTGGGCTCTGCTCTGTGCCCTCGACTCATTTGCCTCAATATTCACAGTTCCTTTTATGACCACTCTTTCTCTAGTCTTTCAGGTCTGCATTCTGGTCTTGTTTTGAGCCTCCAGCACTCACTCTGTGCTTCGCTAGGGAGGTCTTTATTGTTTTGGAACACTGTCCCTGTTCCTATGTCACAGTGACCCTCTATCCTCTCATCATATGAACCCTGACTCATCCCTGCCCCTCCCTGTCTCAGACACCCAGCCATACACTAGTCATGTTCATTCTAAATTTTATATCTCGCCTCATGCTTGTATAGGGCTTTATGCTATCAGGGTGCAGGATTCCTTACCCATGACATCACCATCAAGGGAAAATATCCAACAAGTCAGAACTGAAGTGAATAAAATAATTGTGGTTTCTCTTTTTACCCAGGCACTTATTATGGCACAAGATTCAAATTCTAGGCTGCAAACATGAATCTGGTCAATGGGATCTCTTATAGGTATCTTGAATGGCCCCTGAGGGACATGTTTGGAGGCATCAATCTCCATCAGGAACCCGAGGCAGGGAATCTTGCAATAGTCTCTGCTTTTTATAATAGCAGGTGAGGCTGTATTTGCTGAACACTGTTTTTAGGTTGCTGGGTCAAGATTTCTGAGTCATTTATTAAAAACACTGCAAAGTGAGTCCTGAGGAAGAGCAGGATAAAGGCAAATCTACATAGTGGTCCATTGTCTAGAAGCCTGGATGGGCCCTTAGGTTTATCTTTTTTAAGGTGGGTGTAGAATCCAGGCTCAGGCCTAGGTGATCACTGACTATTAAGGTACCATCCCCCAAAACAGCCAGCCCCCTTTTAGTGGTGCTCCCTTCATGATGCTAGAGTTTGAACCCAGTGAACCTGGAGAGTGGAAGACAAGCATTCTACTACTAGGTAAACACTTTACCATCAAGCCATGCCCTTGCCTCTTTCGTTTTTTTGTTTTTATTTTCATTTGATGTGCATGGATGCTTTGCTTTCATGTAAATCTATGCACCACTTGTGAGCCTGGGGCCCACAGAGGACAAAAGAAGAAGTCAGATTCACTGGAATTAGAATGACAGATGGTGCCAAACTACCAAGTGGATGCTAGGTTTTGAACCCAGATTCACAAAAGGGCAGCAAGTACTCTTATCCCTGACCCTTTCTCCAACTTCACCCTTTTAAACAAGAAATTTGTTCTCTTATTTAATAGTAATCATTAATATGTTACAGACTAAAAACACTGTGGAATTAAAAATTATTCCAGGCTTGAAAGTGTAGTCCAGTGGTAGAATGTTCAACCTAGCATGAATAAGGCCCTAGGTTTGACCTTGAACATTGAAAGAGGAAAACATAACAAGTATCTAGGATTCTCTCAACATCAATTTCAGTTCACTGAGTCTGGGCTGGATCACTGGATGCAAAAATATTCTGAGGGGTTCTAAATCACAGTCATCAGGTGAGATCTCTGTTTCCAAGTAGTGATCCATGGACCAGAAACCTCATCATCTGCCTCAGTCATCCAATGAGCTATCCAGACTCCAGAGATGAGAGCTCAATGCCTTGTCTCCAGCAGAGGAACAAAAGAAGTGTGGTTGGGCCTAAATATGATACCTTCATAGGTCAGAGGAAGTCCTGGAACTGGAGTTAGAGATGGATATAAGCTACCGTGTGAATGCGGGAATATACTTGGGTCTTTCGGAAGAGTAGTTAGTTCTCTTAACCACTGAGACTTATTTCCAGCCCTCAGATTTTTTTTTAAAAAAAACTACATTTTATTTATGTATATAGACACTGATGTGACATTCAATTAGAGATCAAAGGGCAAATTTTGGGAACCTGTTTTCTCTTTCCATCATATGGTTGCTGGGGATTCAACTCAGATCATCAGGTTGGGCAGCAAGTACCTTTAGTTCCTGGGTCATATTGCCAGTCCATTGTTTTACTGCTGTTTTTTTTTTTGTTGTTGTTTTTTTTGTTTTTTCGAGACCGGTTTTCCTCTGTGGTTTTGGGGCCTGTCCTGGAATTAGCTCTTGTAAACCAGGCTGGTCTCGAACTCACAGATATCCACCTGCCTCTGCCTTTCAAGTGCTGGGATTAAAGGCGTGTGCCACCACCGCCCGGCTGTTTTACTGTTTTTAAAAATTGTTCCCAACTCAGTCTCAATGTTTTAATGTTTAATGGAGCACTGGCCTCTTATATTGTAAAATATTTTAAAATATCAATCACAACAATACCATATTGTATTGTTCCATTTTTGCCATAATCAGTGTATTTAACAACTGTAATGTGACAGAGAGCACTACTAACAATTTGTAGATGATGACCTCAGACATCATGGAAGGAGACCTTGGAATAATTACCTTTCTCTTTTTCTTTGGTGGGTCTGGTACATACTTGTTCTGAAAGACAAAGATGTTGATGATGGGGTAAATCGTTGGTTTTATTTTGTATTTCTAACTGCTGTCTAGTTATTCTGTCTGAACGTACTATTGCTAAATATCACCAATAAAGGAAAATATCTAACAAGTTAGAGCCAAAGTGAATAAAATTATAATTTTTAATTTCTCTCTTCACCCAGACATTTACTATGACATAAGAAAGAACACACAATGTTCATATTCTAGGCTGCAAACATGAATCTGGTCCATGGGATCTCTTTTATAGATACCTAGAATGGCCCCTGAGGGACACGTTTGGAGGCATCTATTCCAACAGGACCCTGGGCAGGGAATCTTGCAACAGGCTTTCCTTTTTATAATAGCAGGTAAATTTAGAAGCCTGGATAGACCCTGAGGTTTATCTTTTTTAATGTGGGCGTAGAACCCAAATCTAGACAATCACTGCACTATTAAGGTACCATCCCCATATACATCCAGCTCTCTTTAAGTGGTGCTCCCTCCATGGTGCTGGAGTTTGAACCTGAAGCATGATAGACAAGCATCTACCACTAGGTAAACATTTCACCACTTAGCCATGCTCTTGTCCCTTTGATTTTTTGTTTTTACTTTAATTTTATGTGCATGGATGTTTTGCTTTCATGTATGTTTACGTTTTAATTGTGAGCTTGGGGCCCACAAAGGACAGAAGGTGTCAGATTCGCTGGAATTAGAATTACAGATGGTTGCAAGCCACCAAGTGGATGCTAGGTTTTGAACCCAGGTCCTTGGAAGGAGCAAGTGCTCTTAACCATTGAGCCTTTCCCCAACCTCCTTTTTTTTAAACAAGAAATTTGTTCTTTTATTTAACAGTACTCACCTACATGTTATAGACTAAAATCATTCACAGAACTAAAAGATTTCCAGGTTTGAGAGTGTGGTCCAATGGGAGAATGTTCAACCTCACATGAAAGGGGCCCTAGGTTTGATCCTTAACACTGAGGGAAAAAAACAAAACACATATCTAGGATCCAATTGACATGAATTTCAATTTACTGAGTCTGACCTGGAGCCAAGCACTGGATGCTTAAACATTCTGAGGGGTTCTAATGCACAGTCATCAGGTGAGATCTCTGCCTGCAAGCAGTGGTCCATGGACCAGAAGCTTCAGGATCTACCTCAGTCATCCAATGAGCTATCCAGACTCCAGAGATGAGAGTTCAATGCCTTGTCTCCAGCAGTGAACAAAAGAAGTGTGGGTGGGCCTAAATATGTTACCTTCATAGGTCAGAGGAAGTCCTGGGACTGGAGTTAGAAATGGGTATAAGCTACCGTGTGAATGCGGGAATATACTTGGTTCTTTCGGAAGAGTAGTTAGTGCTAATTCTCTTAACCACTGAGCCATCTATGCAGGATTTAGGTCTTTAAAAATTGCATTTTATATGTGCAAGTGTATCGACACTCATGTGACAATGAGGTAGAGAGCAAAGGACATAATTAGGGAGCCTGTTTTCTCTTTCCATCATATGGTTGCTGGGGATTCAACTCAGGTAATCAGGTTTAGTTCCTGGGTCATATTGGCAGTCCATTGTTTTATTGTTTTAGAGAATTGTTCCCACCTCAATCTTAAATGTTTTAATGTTAAATGGAGCACTTGCCTTTTATATTGTATAATATTTTAAAATATTAATCACAACAATACCATATTATAAAATCCATTTTTACTATAATCAGTGAATTTAACAAATGTAATGTGACAGAAATCACAACTACCAATTCGTGGATGATGGTCTCAGACATCATGGAAGGAGATCTTGGAATAATTACCTTTTTCTTTTTCTTTTGTGGGTTCGGTAGCAATTCTTTCTGAAAGATAGAGATGTTAATGATGGGGTAACTCTTTGCTTTTATTTTGTATTTCTACCTGCTTTCTAGTTACTCTGTCTGGATTTTCCATTGTTAAATACAAGTTGTCATGGAAATTGCTCCCCATGTGCCCTAATGCTGAGTCAAGGACACATTTAAACCCCCTTTTCTGGCCTAGTGATTTTCACAGTGAGTTCAGACAAGTGATGGTGCTTGATCTCCCACAGTTTCCAGACACATTGAGGGCTGGTTTCTAATGCCCTTCTTTCCCCATGCAGAAGGCCCCACCCTACACTTTATCAGAACTCTCCTTTGTGATCCAGCTCAGGAAAGACTGTTCCATAACAAGACTTTTAGTCCTAAATCAAGAAATAGCCATCCCACCCCTTGGCTTCAGCATCATTTGCTACAGACTCCTCTCCTCCACAGTAGTAACTGCAGGTAGGGTGTGAAAGTGCAGCCTTGCCCTGGCCAGGGGCTCACATCTGTACTCCCCATGCTTTAGATGCAGCTCAGTCGATAGTTGATGAGCAAACTTTTTTGTTTTATTGTGAGGATGACACAGGGATAGGCCATCTGAGATATGTGACAGAAAGATCTGTGTACCCCACATCAAAAGAAACAGGTTCTACTACTAAGGGAACCTCTTGATTTTCCCAATTCAGGGAGTTGATATAAATGAAGATCAAAGAACTTATTTCAAAATGCAATTTCAAATTATTTTCCTTTATTTAATCTTATTTTTGGCTAGATAGAGTTGAGGTTGGTCTCACTCTGTAACCTCTTCTGGCATATACTACAATGTCTAGGCCATCCTTGAGCTCAGAACAGTCTCCCTGCCTTAGTCTCTACAAGTGTTGGGATTACAGGTTTGGCTCACCACACTCAGGTATTCAAAAACAAGTGTGAGATGAGGACCTGGGAGAAGCACTGCTGGAACATTCTGTAATGCAGGCATCCACACGGGGGCATTCTTTTTAGATGTGTAACTATATATTATTTTCATCACTGGAACTTCAAGTTTAAATCATAAATTTAATTTAAATTATAGTCATACTACCAAATTTTATGCAACTAGTTAGTGGTAAAGGTCACAGTCTTTTCATCCAAAGGATGCAAGTTAATACATTTAAGAATATTAAGCTATAATGCAAGCTGGTCATTGTAATGTCTGAGTGCATGCTGGCAACAACCCATGCCATGGAACTTGGCTAAAAAGAATCATAACAGTATTGTTGACACTGACATTTTGCCAACATCTGGTGTCAGTGAATTCTGACAGTGAAATCCTTGGTTGAAGAAACCATTCCCACTTAAGAGCTTCTAAACTGTTGTCTTGCAGTTTACATAGAAGCTTTTAATCCACCATCTTTTCTTGGAACCATGGAAGCTATCTGCCGCAGAATACCTCTATCAATTCTTTCAGGGTCCATTCATAACAATGTATGCTTTTCTTCCAGTTCTGGGAACTTTTAAGCTTTCCTCTGATTTCAAACTCCCTGGGCGTGAACCACTCTTCATTGTCACTCCGTATACTCTTCTCATAGGTGCCTGTAAGACCAAGACCAACTGAGCAGCCAGCTACGAAAACACCTGCTCTTGCCCATAATGTCCTGGGTCTGGGGCTGAGGTTTAGTCTCAGGAGGATGTGCATTTTCCTCTCAGTCATCAGGAGCCACACACCCATCTTGTTAGGTGATGGAAGAAGGTCATTAGTTAATTAATAAAGAAACTGCTTGGCCTCATAGATTAAAACATAGGTGGGTGGAGTAAACAGAAGAGAGTGCTAGGAAGAAGAGGAAGTGAGCTCAGACTTGATAGCTCCCCTCTCCCAGGCAGACGCGATGAAGCTCTGACCCAGGATGGACGTAGGCTAGAATCTTCCTGGTAAGCACACCTTGGGGTGCTACATATATTATTAGAAATGGGCTAGTCCAGGTGTAAGAGTTAGCTGATAAGAGGCTAGGTATAATGGGCCAAGCAGTGTTTAAAAGAATACAGTTTGTGTGTTGTTATTTTGGGGCATAAGCTAGCCAGGCGGCTGGGAGCAGGGCAGCAGGAACGCAGCCCAAATCTCCCCACAACAGAATGGCGTCCAACGTGGGGCAACTGTATCCACAGAAAGCCTGAGAAGGCTTGGGAAAGATAACAGTAAAGCATGTTTTCTTGGTAGCAGCAATTTCTTGGGTCTCTTCTGTTTGCTAGAGGCAAGTGCTCTCATCTAAGAGAGGCTTCCTGACTTAGCTTTAGCTGCAAAACCATGCAGCTCTTAAGAGGTCCTGCCATGAAACACTTAAATGGTGTTGATAAAAGCTGACTGAATGCTTGTTTGTTTTCAGCAGTAGCAGGAAAAAACCTGTGTTGTTTTAAAATGCCGGCTTTCTGGGTCATTCTGCCAGGGCAAACTCTGACTCTTTCAAGCAGGCGGTCCTGACTATGGAGGTTTTGAGTGTTAGACAACACTTAACTTGCTTGCTGGCAGGGACCTTGAAACGCCATAGAGTTGTTATAAAAATGGCTCTTGTGGTATCTCTGCCATGAGGCTGGAAAGCTAAGGAATGGGCTGGAACCAGCTATCAAAGCCACGGCTTTAATCCTACCCATATTGCTCAGTAATTTAAAGGCTCATGTGTTCAGAAAAAGAGAGAGAGAGAGATACAGTAAAGAGAGATTCACAAAAAAAGAAAAGCTCTAAATGATTTACAGTGTGTTGAAAATATATGCAGACTAAAAGTTAAAGTTCTTAAAGTAAAAAACAAAAAAAGGAAGAAAGAGAGTAGTTGGGTATGGTAGGACACACCTTAATCCCAACACTTGGAAGGCAGAGGGAGATTGACCTCTGTGACTTCAAGGTGTGGTAGCACATGCCTTTAATCCCAATGCCTAGGAGGCAGAGTCAGAAGGATCTCTGTGAGTTCAAGGACAGCCTGATCTTCAGAGTTATTCCAGGACAAAGATATACAGAAAACCTGTCTCAAAAAGTAAAAATAAACAAAATAGAGTTAAAATAAAGCCATACAAAGATGGAAAATAAACAGAGAATTTTGATACTGTATGCTATTATGCTCTCTTTGAATTGTTTGAATGCTGAGGAAGGAGCAACAGCTGCTAAAAGATATTTGTTATAAATGCTGCTGAACTAATGCAACATAGATATTTTGAAAATACCTTGACTTCAGAATTTGGATCTAAGGATATGATACTTTGGAAAGGAGTTTCTTCTTTTGTTTTCACAGAGGATGAGACACTATGGATTGCTTCCATCCCAATATGGTATGCTGGACCACGCCCTCCTGAAAGCTTGCTGTGAACACCTTCAGAAAATTACTTTATTTAACTGCCAACTGAGATGAATCTAGCACACAGGTTATACCATGAAAGACCTAAATAACTGCACCCCCATTCAGCAGGAAGCAGTTTGGAGAGAAAAAACTGCACCCATGTTCCCAAATATTGTTTATAAATGTATTTTTTACATTTAAAGGGGGGGATATGATATAGATATGAATAATTTGCATTAGTATAGATTTTGCTTTATTGATAGAGATTTAAGGTCAATTTTGTTATATGTATATGTATTTCTGATCTTGATTAAGGCATTGTGACTGTGTAGTTCACTTAAAAATGTGATGAATATAGGTTGTTAATAGATAATCATAATAGTCAAGTTTGTAGTCATGTTAGTTAAGATTTTCTAGATGTACATAGATGGTTTTTAGATAGGCATTCTTCATATTTCTCAAAGATTATAGAATATGGCATTTTAAAGTTTTAATAACTTAGGGTTTTCATGACAATGAGACATGTCTGCTCCTGGAAACACCAATCTACTTCAAAAGGAAGATGGGCATTGAAGAGGCTCCTTATGGAGTTTGATAGCCATTTGGGCAAGAAACTGCTCTTGTCTGGACTGATGCATAAACTGGACACAGAGAACCCTCAGAGAGAGGACTGCTGAACTTGCCTAAAGGTGAGATGACCTTTTGAGATTCCTGATTCATGAAGGAGTCTGCGAGACATTCTGCAGAACACAGCAGATAGTGACTGAACTGACTTTGAAATTTCCTGCTTCATGGAAATGTCTCTGGATACTACGGGCCTGTAGGCCGAAGATGGATGCCCCAACGGTACAGAGAAACTTTGGGTGACTGTCCAGGCAGCGAGATGTCTCTGTTATTTCTAGAGTTTGGAAGTTGCTTATTTCTTTTTTGCTTAGGTAATATTGTATCCTTCTCGAGTCTTTGATGGAGTTGAAGAATAGATAGATAGTTATAGTTTTCCTTAGTTATGATAAAGATAAAATAGATGTAAATATTGTAATTTTTACTTGATAACTGTTTTGTTATGTTTAATTTTGCTATGTTAAAGTTAAAGCCTTCCTTTTTTTGTTTAAACAGAAAAAGGGGAAATGATGGAGGAAGGTCATTGGTTAATTAATAAAGAAACTGCTTGGCCTCATAGGTTAAAACATAGGTGAGTGGAGTAAACAAAATAGAATACTGGGAGGAAGAGGAAGTGAGCTCAGACTAGATAGCTCCCCTCTCCCGGGCAGACGCGATGAAGCTCTGACCCAGGATGGACGTAGGCTAGAATCTTCCCGGTAAGCGCACCTTGGGGTGCTACATACATTATTAGAAATGGGCTAGTCCAGGTGCGAGAGTTAGCCGAGAAGAGGCTAGATATAATGGGCCAACCAGTGTTTAAAAGAATACAGTTTGTGTATTGTTATTTCGGGGCATACGCTAGCCAGGCGGCTGGGAGCAGGGCGGCAGGAACACAGCTGAAAGCTCCCCACAACAGACAGGTAAGGTCAGAGAATGACTACCACTGACGTTATCTGTAGGGTAAGCCAGCCCCTTAGGGGACGGGCTTGCCTCGGGCAAATGTTTACTTATAAATCGGGCGCGCGGGAGTCCGCGCGCCCCTTCTGCTTCCTATACTCCACGGGAAACTTGATCCTGTAAGTCTATTTCTTCATTATAGCTGTATATATTCTATACAATCTGCTTGCATTCATTTACGCCGCTACAGTCATCCTTTATGAATTCATCTATTTTATGTGTATTGTTGCTTTGTCTGTGTGTCAGTGCACATCATCTGTGCTTACTGCCCACAGAAGCCAGAAAAGGGCACTGAATCGCCTGGAACTGTAGTGATAGGTGGTTGTGAGCTAAGTGTGGTTGCTAAGAATTGCATCTGCATCCTGTGGAAGAACAGTCAGTGTGCTTAACCATGAAGCCATTTCTCCAGCCTTTGATATTACTTTTAAAAGCATTCTACTGTAATATTAAAAGATTTTTTTTAAAAAAGAAATTCCCTAAAACATGACTAGGGTTCTTTTTCCTCCTTTTACTGTGACCTAGTGTAGGGCCAACTTCCATTTCAAAAAGGTGAGTGACGGCAGAAAATTCCCTGCTGGGTTCTTGTGCACCCAGCCATGAGGAAGCTGTCACCACAGCTACTTCTATAACATTACTCTTCAAACTCATGACAGTTGGTTATTTCTCATATTTGAGATTCACGACTAGTGTAGGGTTAAGACAGCCCCTTTAGGGGGCGGGGTTTGCCTCGGTCGAATGCCTACAGATAAATGGGCGAGCGGGAGGCGGCTCCGCCCTTTCCTTCCTACCTCCTGTGCCACGCGGGAACTTTGGTTCTGTAAGTTTATCATTAAAGTGGTAAATATTCTTTCATATCTGCATTGCATTTATTTACGCCGATACATTTGGCACCCAACGTGGTGCTCGAACCCACGACCCTGAGATGAAGAGTCTCGTGCTCTACCAACTGAGCAGTCCCTCTTCAATTCCAAGCCTGTTGATAAGAGATATTTCAGAGTTTCTGTCTCAGGTCAGGAGCCATGAAATGGGACAGAATAAGAATAATTTTATATTTGATAAACTTTCTTTGCCTTTCCTCATATCTGTGTCTTTCTTTATATGTCAGTATATGTCCTTGTTGTTAATGTTTAAATTTCCCATATCAAGCAACATATTTTCCTACAGTAATCTTTGAAGTTTCCAGGATAAAGATGGGGCCCCACAACATCAACTCAATCTGGCTTTTATGAAGTCATGAATTTTTTTTTTGAGGGCTAATATTAGACCTATTTTTTGGTACCAACTGCAAGAGACAATTTCGAATGATGCACATTTTTGACAACACTCTGGCCGGACCGTCTCAAAACGCTCAGAGACTAGTTATAATTTTCTTAAGTCAAAAGTTAATTTGGGAATTTTACCATCATTTGCTTTCACAGGGGCCCCTAAGAAGAACGTCGCCCCCATGTCAGCTAGAAGCAATCTAAGAGGACAACGTCCCCTCTCCCAACAGAGTTTGCCCACAGGGCTAGGGACATCTTTTAGTGGTTGGTTTAGGGTTGAGGGGATGGGGAGATATTGTATGGAATTAGGGGTTTATACAAAAAAAAGGGGGGATTAACTGGTTTGATGGGATGATTGATATTTGTGACTTACTGTTTTTAGAAAATTATATTGGTACTGTTTCTTGTATATTGATATATTGAATATTGAATGTGAGTGTTCCAACCTCTATTTTTGTATAAGAGTATGCTTATATTGTATGGATACATCTATCATATCACAATGTACATTTCTACCTCTGGTACTATTTATGTAATAACATTGTTTACATTTTGATATGTAATGACATTGTTTACAGGTGAAGATCATTGTCTTCATATATTGCACAGTTGTTCATTCTCTTAGTTTTCAAATTAGATAGGTATTGAGAATTATATGTTTGTCATATTTATTTTTAGGTTAATCAGGTCTTTTAGATACATAGAGATTATTTTTAGTATAGATAGTATAATCTTCAACCTCTTTGAAGAGCTATAGAAAATGGCCTTTAATCTAACCTAGAATTCTGTGCCAACGAGACACAATTACTCCTGGCAACACCATTCTACTCCCAAGAGAACGTTGAGCACCAAAGACACTCCACTGGGAACTTGTCTTCTTGGCAGAACTGGCCTTTGGGTTAAGAAAAGCCCATACCTCAACTACTGACTAAGATATGAAACAGGATTGTCTTATCTTGCCAAGACAGGGTAGGATAATTCTAAGAAAGTTCCTTGCATTTGATAATGGTATGTCAGTTATGTTAGGCCTTAGCCAAAGTTGGTTGACTCAACATTGCAAACGAGACTTTGGGTGATTGCCCAGGTAGTCAGTTGTCTCTGTTATTTGTTGCCCATTTTGGATATCTCTCATTTGTTAAGTAATATTTATTCCCTTCTCAGATCTTTGATGGAGTTGAAGATTATTTAATAGTAGTTACTCTCTACATTATTTAGACTCCTTGAGATAGAATGCCTAGCAAAACTTTTGTTCTCAATATTGTTTGTTATATTTATCATTTGTTATTATTATTTATAGTTATATTTGGTTTAGTTCTGTCTTATTTAGACAAAAGGGGGAGATGTAGGGTTAAGACAGCCCCTTTAGGGGGCGGGGTTTGCCTCGGGTGAATGCCTACAGATAAATGGGCGCGCGGGAGGCGGCTCCGCCCTTTCCTTCCTACCTCCTGTGCCACGCGGGAACTTCAGTTCTGTAAGTTTATCATTAAAGTGGTAAATATTCTTTAATATCTGCATTGCATTTATTTACGCCGATACAGACTAGTTGATGTCAAAAGTTATTTTGGAAATGTTATCTACAGGGACCAGTTAAATTACATGCAGGCAGTAGAATCATAGGGAAAACACCTATTAGTTGCTGACAAAAGAACTATATTGGGGCTAGGGAAACGGTTCAGTGGTGAAGAATATTAGCATCCAGAGGAACCTGTCTCCACCCCTTAAGGATATGAAGGAGTCCATCTAACCCCGTGTCACCACTGTGTGCAGGCAGGCAGCATCCTTTCTCTCTAAAAGGTGAGACTCTGTCTACTTCTCTTTCTCCTTCCTCTTCCCCCCTCTGCATCCCTCTCTTTCTCTCTCTATCTCTCTGTTGCTCTCCCTTTCTTTCTTCCTTCCCCCATTCCCTTTATCTCAATAAAAGTCCTCACTTAAGCTCTGTCTGCATGGCGTATTTGTCTCTCGCCCATCGTGAGGCCTCTGGCTCTCACCCGCCAAGGTCCCTCTCACACAGAATAGTTATATTTGGTGCCGCCAGACATGATAGGCTCTCCTGGAAGTTCCTCCTGAGGACCAGCAGTTTGAGAACTGCCAGAACCCTGTACTTTTAAACCCAATCATTTTTCCAACTAGGGATTGCTGGAATTCTATATCCAACAGCAGGAGAATTGGCAGTAACAGTGGGATTCTTCCCTCCCCGACCATGTTTCTATGACTGAGGATTCGTCTTGGCCATGATTTCTTGTCTTCTGGGTTTGTTCAAAAGACCCAGTACTGGGCACTCATAGTCTCAGACTTGGAGCCCTGATTTTGTGCTCTGTGGACCATGAAATCAGCCTGTACCTTTCAGATCAGATCCTCCCTTAGACCCTGGGACCCTGGAGATTACAGGCTTAGGATCTTTACCTCACTCATGGAAACTACACCTCAGTCAGATATCAAACCATATAGCGGCTTATTGGCAGTCTACACTAATCCACCAGTGATCCATAGTAGGAGGCACAGCCTCTGTTCCTTTTCCCTTTTCTCTTTGCTTGTTTGTCTGCTTCTTGTTCCCGATATACGATCTAGCCACGCTAAAACTCTGTCTTCTGCCCGTTGCAGTAGCCTCCTCCCCTCTCCCACCATAGCTAAGCCTGTCTCAGGGTGGGATCCTCTCTCTGCCTGGAAACACTCTGTCTCATTAGGCATCTCTTGCTCTTCTGTTTGTCCTGTCTCTGCCGCTGCCACCGCAACTTTCAGCCTGGGATGGTGAGTTCCTCTTTCCCGTCTGGCTGCACTTCTACTCTGTTTCTCTTCTCTGTGCTCCAGTTCATGATGTGCCTTCTGCTTCCACCTACCCAGCAAATGCTCAGCCACCCTACCCACAGTGGGCTGTCCTGAGACCAACAGCATCTCCTCGGGAATACCTTTTGTTTCCTGTCTGTTTCATATGTATGGAAGAATGCGCAAATGATGTGGTCACATGAATGTGATTCTGAATGCCTGCATTCCTTATGTGTGTCTTATGAAGTGCATATGGTTTTAAATCTATAAGGTAGCTTACGACACGTGGGCTCGTGCCATCTTGGCTGGGATAAGTAAGATGACCTAACTGCCATCTTTGCTAAGGATGACCATGAGACCTTTTGTTCAAGGTTAAAAGAGATACTTCACCACCATCTTGATGAAGGGCAAGAAGGACAGGTGAGGTGACCCAGTCATCATCTTTACTAAGGTTGCTCTTTGTCTCGTCTCACCTTTTACTCAAGTTTTCGTCTCTACTTCCTCTTATACTGACTCTGTTGAGTGTGGTATATTTGTGCAGTGGTGTGTTTTGTGGCAGGGCCCACCAGAGCAACCATGTCGCGCAGGAACCATCCTACCCGCGTCACCTGCAGGGAATCAGCTTCTTTTCTTGGCTCCAAAGCCCTGCATATGTCTGTCTACTCTCTCTTTCTTTACATGCCCTGTCCTTTTATGACAACATGCAAGTCAGAGACATAGAAGCCAGCTTCCAATTGCTCAGTATTCTTGTGACTTTTGATTTAAGTTTGTGTGACTATAAGCTAGCTTTAACTCTGTATGTGTGTGTATGCAACTTAAATTCAACTGCGTGTACGTGTACACGTGCTTATTGTTAAAAATGCTGTAAACAGTTCTAATGATTTTTCTTCATTGTACCTCTTTCTAGAATAAGAAAACAAGTCTAGAATATTTTAAATCAGTATGCACTTTTAGAAATGATAAAATTTTATGGCTAGATCTGTTACAACATACTGTATATGTGATTCAACTCTGTTTAAAAATGTATTTTATATTCTGATAAAAATTTAAGTTTAGAAAGATCTATTTCAGATTAACAAAAGCTAACTTAGAGATTTACACTACCCAGCCCTTCCTGTAAGCTGTTCTTCACTGTTGTCAATTTTTAATGTTAAGTTTTTATTGAAAAAGGAAATTTTTCTTTACCCTTTGTCCTTCTCAAGCATAAATCTGACCTGCTAAGATAAAAACCAGTTACAGCGAAGATGGAGGACTTTGGGTAAAACATTTTTCCGCAACGGCTCAGCTTGGATTCAGTTCTCCAGGCAGATCCTGTGCTAGTGTCATTGTAATCATTACTCAAATACACCCAACAGACAGCCCTCAGATGCTCAGAGATATGGAGAGAACGGCATTTAAAATGTTTATTTAAAAAAGGCCTTTTTTAATAGAGAAACGGGTCAGCTCCTGGCATCACCCCTTATTTCTCCAAAAAAAAGATGGATGGGAACAGGAGAACGTCCAACTAGAACTTGCTTCACAAGTGGCAGCACTAGCCACTGATCAAAACTGCTTTTCACCTCAGCTGCTGTCAAGACCCTCTTCAGACTGTGGACAATGGAACACTGGAATCGACTACCTCATATTACTAGACAATAGGTAGACTGATCTTCCTACAAATTCCTAAACCACGGGATCTTCTGAAGACTGGCATGTCTAGACCTAGTAGCAGAAGAGTGATGTTGCCCTTAGTAACCATGGAGGATCCTGGGGAGTGACTGTCTAGGGAGCCAATAAAGTAAGTCTCTGCCATCTTTAATCATTATAATCCTTCTCAAGTTCTTTGCTGCAGTTTGACAACTGGTAGCTTTGCCAGCTTAACAGCAGGAACCAAGGCTGCAACTGCTCTCTCAGTTCTCTATGTAAAATTCAGCACACCGGCCTCACCGCATCTCTCTGTCTGCCTCTCCTTTTCTTTCTATCCCTATCTCTCTTTCCCTTTCTCTCTTCCATCCTCAATTCCCTTTATCTCAATAAAACTTAAGCTCTGCCTGCATGGCATATCTGTCTCTTGCCTGCCATGAAGCCTCTGGCTGTCACCTGCCAAGATCCCTCTCACCCAGAATCATTACAAAGGGCACTGCGGCTCTTGCAGAAGACCCAGGTTCAGTCCTCAGAACCCACATGGGGCTCACATCCATGACTCCAGATCTGATGTCCACTTCTGGTTTCCATGGCCACCAGGCACACTCGGTGCATAGACACATGCAGCCCAACACTCATAGTCAGAAAGTAAAAGTAAATCTTAAAGAAAAACTGTGCTGTGGAAAGGAAGATCAACCATGATGGAGGACCAGTGGCACTGTACCCTAACAATCACAATTTCCACAGCATTTCATTTCCATTATCTTTTTTATCATAACAATATGGTGAGAGAAATGTTATTCTCATTTCAAAGTAGAAGAGGTTTAGTATTAGGGAGCCTGATGCAGACGACAGAAAAACTTGACTTGAGGTTGAGCTATGGTTTCAAAGTCTCCCCCCAGAAGTCATATATCGAAAACCTGGTCCTTGACAAGGTGGTATGTGAGGTGGCACTAGATCATGGAGGGTGCTGCCTTTGGGAGGGATTAAGATAGTTCTCATGGGATTCCAGCCACTGTCTGGCTTCCTGTCTTATGGTGGGATCTCTACCACCTCCACGTCATACCCCTGCCATAATACCATCTGCCCTCAGTCTCTCTCCAAAGGCCCTTATATGAGGCTGCCTGATCTTGGCCTTTTAGCCTCTAAATCTGTTTGTTAAATAGAGCACCCTGAGTTGAACATTTCAGTAGAGCAAAGAACACTGGACTAATACACCAAGAGAGCTGAGGTTAGAGTGTATTCAAATTCCAATACAAATCCTCTGTGTTTATTTTTTTTAAACTTAGCTTAAAGTCTGACAGAGGTTACAGCTAATGGACCCACAAAGGTTGATGCTGACTTTCTCAGACACACACATTTCCTACCCAGGTGTGTTAGGGCTTACTCTGGTATGAGATGCTAAACAGGCATCTTATTACCCTTTTTCACAGGGGGAAGGGGAGGTAGCCTGATAGGCCAGGGACGTATGACATTTAAACTCTCAAGACTGCAGTCTAGGGTGCAGCTCAGTGAGAGAGCCTTTGCCTCACAGGCACAAGGCCCTGGATTTAATCCTAATAGTACAAGAAAATGAAAAAGAAAAAAAAACAGCAATGCCCTTATTGCTGCTCCTCCCTTGGGTTTGGTGCAGAAAAGAATGAACACAACAGGCCTGAGACTCTCCAAAGAAACACCACCATGCGGAGTCAGACTTTGGCTATAGTCTGCAAATGTGACTTTGGAGAGAGCTTCTGTCAATGCCAAAATCACAGAGTAACTCTCCATGCCGAGACCATTTATACACAGCTCACTTCCCACAGGAGACCCATTTTCCTCTTGAGTATCTGGATTAGGTGTGCGCTATGCAGATAGGTACCTGCATAACTCCATGCTGTTAGAAGCCCTGATTTGGGGCTTGGGCAGCCCCTTGGAAGAAAGCCTTTCACACTTTCATTGCTGGGGTAGTTGATTGCACCCTGTGTGTCCCCACTGGGAGAACAATGTTAAGTATTTTCGGCTCCTCTGGACTTGGCCTCTCACGCCCTCTTCTCATTTGTAACTTGACCTCAAATCCTCACTTCAGTAATGGGTGTGACGTTGCCAATATCCTGAGTCCCGCAACCTGACTCTGGGATGAGACACCCCCAACACAGGTGCCCATCTCATACATGGTGCCATTGTCCAGGTGAAGAGCACAGAAAATCTGAAACTCACCTTTCTTAAATTTCTCCACATACAGAGTCCCCTCAGCAGTACCACATGTCACCGGATGCTCAGGACGGTTAAAATCCACATTGCTTTGTCTGGGATCTGTCAGTCCTGCAGGGACATATTTTGCTTTATTCTAGAACTATGCACGCCCTTCCCTCTATAAACTTTGGCATCTTGTTTCTGCAACTAATTCCCAGGAATTACTTATACTTGAAGGTATTTTTTTTTATGAATGATTAGATTCTTACAGATAACAACCTGCTCTGCTCCTATCCTCTGAACTGCATAGTGGCTGAAGCCTTGTGTGTCAGAATCCCAGCTCTCAAACAGGTTGGTTGGTCACAGCAGCCACTGTACAGAGACTTTGCTAAGAATATTTTGAATAGATCGTTCTCATTTTGCAATGACTTTGGAGTTCTGCATATGGGAATGATAACTCTCAAATTTTGTTCTGCTGTTGGAGGCATCTCCGGTAGAGGGGGATGGAAGGGGACACCCAATGAGGTGATGTCATCACTCTCCTTTCTTCTGATTTGCTGTCTTTCTCCTTTCCTGAGCTTGCCTGAGGCCTCAAGCAGTGGCTCTAGAAGATTCTGCAATTCTATAGGAGCCCTGCATACCATTCTATGGGTGCTTGTGTTAGACACATAAAGCCATGAGAGTGTTTAAATTGAAACAATATGGTTTTGATATTGCTACCTGATATGTCAGCTAAAACATGGCTGACAGTGTACATGGGGGGGTGCGTGGGGACAATGAGATAGCACATTTAGTTAGCTGACACTAGATATCTGGAGACCCCAAAGTAATTAGTGATGTCATGTTTTAGATAATCAGTTCTGGTAGAGAGTTGCTTTTGCGTGGCCTTGAGTGATGTGGGAGTCTGCTCTTTTGTGTTGATTTCATTGGTTAAATAAAGAGACTGCCTTGGCCCTTTAAGAGGACAGAAAATTAGGTAGGCGGGGAAAACAGAACAGAATGCTTGGAGAAAGAAGCTGAATCAGTGAGTCACCATGATTTTCCCACTCCAGACAGACGCAGGTTAAGATCTTTCCTGGTAAGCCAGCTCATGGAGCTACACAGATTATTAGAAATGGGTTAGATCGATATGTAAGAGCTAGCCAATAAGAAACTGGAACTAATGGGCCAGACAGTGTTTAAAAGAATACAGTTTCCGTGTAATTATTTTGGGTAAAGCTAGCTGTGCAGGCAGCCAGGTGCCCGGGACGCAGCCCACCGCTCCTATTACAACACTTGAGACCACCTTTACCAGCTTGCCTGCCTGTATGTGTCTATCTGCAGGCTTGTGTGTCAAGTTACCCGTAGTGAGCTAACTGAGATAGCATGGAGAGTCAAGGAACCAGAGCTTCCTAGCCTTGCATACAGAAAGAATCACCTTGGTTTTTAGCCAGGCTTCGAGAAGCAGGTAAAACAGGAAGAAATGGATGTATCAAGGACATAGGTAAAGTTTTCTCACCACCTCTTGTTTGTCCCCCAGTATAAATTGCTCTTAATTGAGCAGTGTCCAAGAATGTGATTGGACCAATTTTGGTGATAGCTGTATGGTGGGGGTGATAGGTTACCTGCACTGGGGGGTGGTGCTCTGTGTGAGACACTGTCATTCATGATGCCAAAGTCCTAGATATGCCCATGGTAAAGTCCCCACTCCTCTTTCCCTCCACCCCGTGGTCCCACAGGAAGCAACCTGTGCTCTGTCTGCTCTTTCCACTTATGTAAAGTGACCAAATGGGAGCCTAGCCTTGACTGTAGCCTCAGTGTGTTCCACAACAACCCTCCCTGAGCTGTGTGGGTTCTGCTCTCAGTTCCTCTCTGTTTAGACCTTCTTGGACTTGTGATCTATTCCTCTATTTCTACCCAAGCTAATTGAAGCCAAAGAAACAAACATGTGCTTTACTCTCTCCCAGATTACATGTGTTAAGGAGCTGGTGGTCTGGCTCTGGATTCCTGCAGGTACAGTGCAGATGGGAGGTAAAATGCCCTGGTGAAGTAGGACTCAACTAGTCTTGGCTGTTCTAGTAATTTTTTTAAAAACTTTAAATATCTACTTTTTAAAAAATGAGTTTTTTATCTTTATTTTCTGTGCATTGGTATTTTGCCTGCATGTACGTCTGTGTGAGGGTATCAGATACCCTGGAGGGAGAGTTACAGGCAGCTGAAAGCTGCCATTGGGGTGCTGGGAATTGAACCTAGGTCCTCTGGAAGAACAGAGAACTCATAACTGCTGAGCCATCTGTCTAGCCCAGGTCTTCTAGTGTTAATGGCCACCTAATATTAGCAAAACTGTACATGGACCATTTAAAAAAATAATGTAACCACAACCACCACATGGTATTTTAAATAATTTCGTTAATAATGCTATCATCCTAAGAGAGAGAGGTTGTCAGGGTGTGAGTCTTGGGATTTCTCAGGGTATCATCAGGTGTCGGGATGACTGTGAACAGTGTACCAGGACCCCAAACCCTGGGTCCGGGCTCTTGTCTAAGCATGCTGCATAAAGCACAGAAGGGGACAGAGAGTGTGATCCTGCCAGTGTCAACCTTCCCTACTCCAGTCTTCCTGAGAGAGGCCACATTTCTTTTTCTGTCCCCTTTTTATTGTTGCTGTTTATTTATTTGCAGAGATAGGGTCTCACTCTACACCCTATGCTTGGGTAGGGCTCAGTATGTAGCCCAGGAGAGAGAGAGTACTTTTTTCTGAACATAGTTGTCAGACATTTCTTTCAAGTCAAGCCGAAGGTTTGGCATGACCAACACATGAATCCTGTCTCTGGATACTGCAGGGAAGACAAGACTATCAGACTCGTTCCCATGTTCTATACAGATGAAGGTTATGGCTAAAGATCGTCAGGTGTATCTGGTGACTGGGCTGAGAATTGGCAAGGGAATTTATGAAGAAGCATGGTTCGTTTAGCCTAGAAGGAACTCTGGAGAAGGGAACTTGATGGGTATATTTGGGAGATACACTGCCCATGGTTAGAGCATGAGGCTGTTGATCTTCTAGAAAGACATTTGATGTCCTAATTACAAAGCAAGTCAGTCGCTACCAACCTTGGGCACTGCTTTTGCTGGACTAAGTAAAAATTTATGTTGATACACATACGTGCATACGCACATATAGACATACAGTGAGATAGCAGGTTGCATGGAGGAAGAGGGGGAAAGGAAATCAAAAGAGAGGCAGGAAGGAGGGAGAAAAGGAGAGAAAATGAACAGTTAGTTTAGAACAATGATTCAGCAATTTGTCATATTTGGACTGTGGTCTCAGTGGGGCAGACTCCTCTCTCTGTGCTCAATTCACCTCTTCACAGCAGTTTTCTGTGGCTGAAATTGAAGCTCGAGCAGCTGCAGACGGCACAGAAGACTTTCAATGTAGAGAACAGATGTGATGGGGCAGAAGTGAGGGTCTGAGGAGCTGATTCGGGCAGCTGTACAGGTCTCTCAATGGACGACAGCAGGACTGGCTGCTCCACCTTGCCTTCCAGCCAGTTACCCAGAAGCCATGGTAGATGCTCCCCAGACTGGAGAGGCAGCTATCCATGGTGCTTACCAAGTTGCTTGGAGAGTTATACACTGTGAAGCCACCCAAAGAGCTGGGGTGGCCTTGACAATAGTCAATCTAACATGCTACTTAACTTACAGATGAGTTCAGCTGAGACATAAGGGAAGAGATGACTGACTCAGGTGTTGGGGACCAAGAAGCCCCCCGACCTAAAGTACTGGCCAATCTTCCTCATCCTCTCTGCAAAAACAGCTTGCTGCCAGAACAGCTTGCTGCACAAACAGCTATGACACAGTTCTCAGAACGGCCTAACCACAAGGTGTTCCAAAACACGGCCTAATCACTAGATGTTTCTAGAGATATATTGCTTCCTCCCTGGCCTAGGGCGCGATAGTTTCCGTTCCCCTCTAACCCTACCCCTCCCTACCAAAACAACTCTATAAGAATAAACCCCTGCCTGCAATAAACGGAACCTAGACGCATCTTAGACTGACTCTGTCATTCTTTATACGCGCTTGGTTCCCTTTCTCTTTCCCCCCATTCCTACCCAGGTGATCCCGAACTCGAGGCCCACGAATGACGTGGCCTGCTGGACGGGTCACTCAGGTCCGTGCAGTGACCTCATGGAGTTGATCCTGAGGAGGGGCAGCTGTACCATTTGTCACTCACAGGTGTTCATTCTGTTTTGCTTGACAACTAATTCTGCCATCAAAAGTTCAGCAGAGGTTGTAGTGACCTTGTCTAATCATAGATGCATTAAGTCACTTGTTAGTGGGGCTGTCTTCTTTTGTTTCTTTCCCCAATGTACTTTGGGAACTGACTAAATAGGATATGTTTTTCAACAGTTACCATGGCTACAATGAGCAGTTAGAGAAGTAGATTTGTTATTGGAAGTATATAATTTAAAAAATGAAAATTCAGTATTGAAAATATTTTGTTTTTAACTTTTTTTCCAGATTGTGGGCACTGGCATTTTGATGTTCCGAATTACATATTTTCCAAGGTTGTTTCTCTTTTTCCCTGAGAAAATAGTAAACAAAAACAAAATCAGATACTTCTGAAAGGTTGCAATTTAAAAGCAGAATAAAAATGATAAAAATGTAATACTTTGAAAAACTGAGATTGCCAATTTAAAAGACATTCAGTTTGTTTTACTAAAGGTATAGTAAATAATAATATCATTTAACATCAAATGATTTCATTTGTAACACGAAGGTAAGAAAATTCCATTTGTGCTTACTTCTTTTTTTTTGACCATGCTTTCCTGAGGCAGAGTTGTTCTCAGCATACGTGGTATCTACAAAGCAAAGGTGGCATTCAGAGAACTTTAAACTCTGATAAAAGTCACAAGCAGTATGACAGTTTGTATCATAGCTTGGGAAGCCTGGTGTGCGTGTGTGTGTGTGTGTGTGTACATACTACAGTATTTATGTCACTGGGTTTAAAAGTACCATTATTTTACTATTTTTTCCTCCCACATCAGCAATACATAAGTATGTAAATTTAGTTGATAGGATTCAGCCTGTTAAACATGAGTTCATGGTCACTTCCTGCTTCCTACACTTTCTAAAATTAAAAAGGGGTTCCCAGGATAGCTGGATATATACCAGCCATAACACTGAAAATGAAATGTGTCTAGCCACAGTGGCCTTCAGTCATCGGATTGCTGACATCCTGAGGGCCAAGGCTGGGCGTCCTAATCTTCTACACCTGACCCACGTCTTAGGTATTCCCGAAATTCCTCCCTGGTACTCAATTCAGAGGAGGAGCTACTGTGTATTCCCACAAGAAAAAGGAAAAGTCCTGAACAGTTCTAGTCTTCGGAACCAATCCAGCAAGAGGTTCTTGACTGGAAAAAAGGGCTGGGAAAATAGCTCAGTCGGTAAAGTGTTTGCCACTAAGCATAAGGACCTGAGTTCAGATCCCCAGTACTGTGTATAAACCTGGGTGCAGCAGTGAGCAGCTACGATCTCAGAGCTGAGGAGATATAGACAGGAAGGTGTCTGAAGCCCACTCACCAGCCACCCTCACTGTATCAGTGAGTTCCAGGTTCAGAGTGATACCTTTGTCTCAAAATGAGGCAGAGAGATAGAAGAAGATATTTAACAATCAACTCCTGGCATCTACACATGTGTACAAATAGTAACCTATATGAGGGTGTAGGAAGGCTCAATCCTGCCAAATTGAAGGGTAACTGGGGAGGGATAGTCCTGCCAGCCTGTGAGGGACAGGACGGGTAGGGTTGGGTAACCCTGCAGTCTGTGTGAGAAGGGTAGGACAGACCTGCAGTTTATTTAGGAGGCAGAGAGACAATGCTGTCAGCAGGCCAACCTTGCCTTTATCTGAGCTGTTGGTCAAACTTGCTCCAGAAACTGTCCCCAACGCTGGAGCTGGGGCTGGGGCCAACTTTGCCCTGGTGGCCATTCTCTTCTATAATTGTTTCTTAGACCTCATGCCCTTTCTGAGGTTATATGTGCACCATCTGCTTCCATTTCTGATTACTATGGCGTCTTGGGCATGGTGGGTGACAATCTTTAAGGTCTCAGGGCCCTAGATGATCATGTGAAATGAAGTGACCTCTCCACCCAGGATCAACTTCATCCTCTTTACTTGGGTGTAAACGGTAACCCTAGGGTTCATACAGCAGGACAGGTATCCAGGACAGAATCTGTGGAAGACTGTGGTCCAGCTAGCCTGGCATACATGTCAATCAACAAGAGGTTAAGTCTCAAACAAAGTGGAAGGTGAGGATAGGATGAGCATCTGAGGTTGTCCTCTCTCTCTCTCTCTCTCTCTCTCTCTCTCTCTCTCTCTCCCACCACCCCCCCCGTTTCTGTCATGTTAACAATGGACGAGTAGATCCATTGATTGACAAGATTAATCCTCAAGACTGTATGCAACGATTTTCCTGCATTTGCCAAAAGAATCAAGTAAAATTCAATGCACAGAACAGGTCTCAGGGATCCATCATACAGAACAGACTCAGAGCGAAACGCATTAAAAATCAATAGTTTGAAAGCAGATGCCTACAGCCTATCTTGCTCCCTGAGCTTCCTTACTTGACTGGCTGGTGACTGAGGTAGATTCCTCCGAGCATCTGGGTCCATCATCAGGATTATCTCTGGTAAGGTCTGCATGAAGGAAAGAAAGAAAAGTCCCCTTAAGCATCTTAGTGTAGTCGAACTTTCTTTGGACCTCCAGCTCCCAAATAATGACACAGAGACTTCTTATTAATAATAAAAGCTTGGCCTTAGCTTAGGCTTGTTCCCAACTAGCTCTTAAAACTTAAACTAACCCGTTTATATAAATCTACACTCTGCCACATGGCTCATTGCCTCTCCCCAGTACAGTACATTTTACTTCCTTTCTATCTGGCTGGCAAATCCCCACCTCTCAGATTCTTCCCTGAGTGCCCATCTGAAGTCCTGCCTATCCTCTCCTGCCTAGCTATTGGCCATTCAGCTCTTATTAAACCAATCAAAAGGTGCCTGAGGCAGGTGAGGTAAAAGAGAGACACATCTTCACCCAGTGTGATCAAATACGCCACATCATCTTAGGGGTGACAGCAGGCACACACAGCAGGGAACACCAGAGTCTGAACATTGATTAGGAAGACTCAAGCAGTTAACTCAATGCTGCGCGCTGTTCTTTGCAAGGCTATTAGTTCAAGGCTGAACCAACAACTGAGCGAACTGTCATAGAGGTGGTCTTTCCTAGCAACTGACAAGCATCTTGTCTGTACCCTCATTCTGGTTCTCACTTCCCCACACCCTCACCTACCTCTTTTTCACTCCTACTTTGCTCCTTAGCTTTCTTCTTGGCTCTGTTCATCCTCCTGTTCTTCATCAGTACCCAGCGATGAACCTCTTGGTCCTTGGTATGCTTCCCTGCCCATCTATTCTCACACGTGTTTTGGTTCCCTGATATTTTTTCTCTCTTCTTAACTCCTACCAACCCTCCCTCCACCTGCCTTCTCTTAGTTTAGAAAGGAAAGCCTGGCCTCACCATTTATTAGCCTCCATTTCTCATTTCTGCCTTCAATTTTCCCCAGCTCCTTCTGCTAAGGTGGAGGTTGGCTTTGGTGGGCCTCTTTCCCTTCCTGCCTCCGTCTGGCTATCTGCACTGCCCCAAAGGACCCTGATGACTTGTCTAAGCCTCGTGCCTGGGAACCTGTAGCAATTACAGCATTCCTCCTTACCTATTATCTCAGAGACCTGATTGTTGTCAGTCCTTGCATGGGTCTGATGTTCATCATCCAAAAAAAATGAAGAATTTTCTTGCTTTATATTTTCCATAGGCACAGAACAGGGGCTAGTGTGGATCCCATGGCTGGGTATCGCTGCTCCTGGTCCAAATTACAATGAATAAGTTATTTTCAGGGACTGAGGAGTCAGTTCAGGCCGTAAAGTGCTGTGCAAGCATAAGTTCAATTCCCAGGATCCACGTAAAAATGATCCCTAAAGTGGCATCCGTTTGCAATCCCAGCACTCTGGAGATGGAGACAGGTGGATCCCAGGGCATCACTGGCCAGACAGGCAGTCTAGACTAGTCAGCGAGGTCCAGGACAAAAATAAGAAGTACATGATAACTACAAAGTACAACACAACCAGAGGCTGACCTCTGGCCTCAGCACACATATGCACACATGCAGACCAATACACGTGTATGCACACAAATATAAACATATACACTCAAAGAATTTTCATTTAACTCCCTAGAAGATCTTTTCGAATACATGATTAACCCTCTCCCCCCAATCTCCCTTCCACTGTGCTCTTCCCTTCCCTTCTACTCAATGAATCCTTGGAGAGGTAGTTGATTTTGATATTGTAAAAATAAAAATTAACTAGGCAAGGCTGTACACACTTGAGATCCTGGCACTTTGAATGCTAAGATGGGAGGAATGGTAAGTTCAAGGGCAACCTAGGCTACATAGCAAGACTCTCTTTCAAAAAATAAATAAAGAAAAAAAATAAAATTTTAACTGCAGATTAACATTCATATATAAAAGTGGCGTTGAAATGATTGCGAAGAGAAACTATCACTTAGATTACAAAAAAAAAAAAAAAAAACAGATGATCAACACCCCAGAGGCCTCTGGGTCACTCATTCCACCGTACTGAACATCATTCTTTTTTGTTGTTGTTGTTTTTTCGAGACAGGGTTTCTCTGTAGCTTTGGAGCCTGTCCTGGAACTTAACTCTTGTAGACCAGGTTGGCCTTGAACTCACAGAGATAGGCCTGCCTCTGCCTCCCGAGTACTGGGATTAAAGGTGTGCACCGCCACTGCCCGAATGTCATTCCTAAAGTTAACTATCATCTCCAGTTTCAAGATCTTGTTTATTTTACTACTAATGTAATCAGCATAAAATAAATTATAACCATGTTATCTTTTTTCCCAAAGAAGTCAAATACTTCCAGATTTATATACGAATGTATGTGTGTATATCTAAGTAATACATGTGTTTGTGAGAGTCTTTTGCATTATTATTTTTGTTGTTATAGAAATATCCTGACTAATACGGGCAGTAATGGCACACACCTTTAATCCCTGTGCGTTGGGAGGCAAAGGCAGGTTGTTCTCTGAGTTCAAGGTCAGCTTAGCCTACAGAGAGAGTTCCAGGACAGCCATGGCTACACAGAGAAACCCTGTCTCAAAAAAACAGAAAAAAAAAAGGAAAAGGAAACATACTGATTTGCTCTGTTTTAATTATTTGGCTTTTAAGATAAACAGTGCTGGGAGCATTGGTTCTTATTTGGGTTTTGAGTCATTTGCTTTCAGACAGGGTTGCATTGTAGCCCAGACTTGTAAAAACGGAGAAAACTGGTTTGAAAGCGATCCAGTAATTGTCCCCCAACCCAGCCCTCCCTCTCATCAGACTGAACCTCTGTATGTGTGGAAATACCTAATGCCTAAGGGAACCAGGTGAGTGGTGACCCCAGCACCTAGATCAGGCAAGAAAATAAGAAAAGATACATTGAGGTTGGCAGAGAGCAACTTTAAACAGTCTCTAACCCCAAGCAATACAGCATGGAGAGAGATGCCTTCCAGGTAAAGGCAGCAAAGAAAAACCAAGAACCAAGTTTGACTTTGAACCTCAATGCTGGTGCTGCCTCAGTGAACTCAGTACTAAGCAGGCCCCTATGAGGTCCAAGCCAGTACCTGTGACATGAGTCTCCAAGCCTGCCACGCCATATAGTCCTAGGTTCTTGACCAATGGCTTGCCTCAAAATCTAGACCTATTTCCTTTTAAAGGAATAGGGAACGAAGAGTCTTGAAGATATAACAGAAAGCTTTCCAAATGTATAGAAAATTGTAAATGTCCTGGTAGAAGACAGAAGGTATCAAGTTTGACTTAAGACAAGTCACAACAAATGAGGTTGAATTCATAATTAAAAATCATATGTTTACGAAAAAGGACCCAGATAAGATGTCTTGCTAAACTAAAAGTCAGAATTTATATTTCAATTATAACTAAACACCATACGCAGGAACTCAGCCAGCATCCATATCCCATAGTGAAAAACTTTCCCTTTCTTTATAAAAGGATACCCAACCTCAATGTTCCTATGGATATGGACTATGGATAACCATGGGACCACGAGGGTGCCCAGCACCATGGTTAAGGAACAAAAAACTCCAATGAGAGTCACCTCACACAGGTTAGAATGGCCATCACCAAAAAGACAAGCGAGAGGAAGTGTTGGTGTTGTCGTAGAGAATTGGAGACCCTGTATGTGTGAGTGGGGTGTAAGTGCCTACAGCCATTAGGATAAAACAGTATGGAATTTCCTCAAAAACAACTGCAAACAGACCCATCATGTGATTAGACAGTGCTCTCTACTGCACACAGAACTCGGGGGATTAAAATCAGTCTGTTAACGAGACGCCTGCACCTGTTACAGCTGGACAAGCTCCACGTATGGAGTCAGCGTGAACAGCTGCCAGCATCTGGAGAGAATGTGGTGTTCACACGGGAGAGACTCCCAGACAGTCTTAAAATGAAGGAGACCGCATCAGCGGAGACAACATGGATGAGCAACAACACAGCATAAAGCAAGCCAGGTCCGAAAGAGCTAGAGCTACACGATTTCACGTTAGGTGGCACGGGATAGGGTCCGACTCAGAGGGCGTAAAGTAGGAGGGAGGAGGGGGGCTGAGGCCATGGTGGAAATAAAATTTCAGTCAGGAAGAATAAGTTTAAGATGTCCATTATACAACACAGTAAGGCTAACAATATATTGAGTTCTCAAGAAATTGCTGAGGTCATACATTTTAAATATTCTTCCCACGAAAATGTATATGAGGTAACAGACATATCTTGACGCAGCCACTTCACAGGGCATATGTAAAACAGCACACTGCCTCTGAGATGATGTGCTTGTGTGTGGGTGCATGTGTGTGTGTGCGTGCGTGTGTGTGTGTGTGTGTGTTTGTAGCGCTAGAACTGGACCAACGACCTCACACATGCTAGACAAGCATTCCACCACTGAGCTACACTCACAAACACAAATATACATGATACTTTTTTCAATAGTCAAGTTTGAAAATGGTTAAGATTTTTTAAACAAACCAAACAAAGCTCTGCCAAGCACATACAGACCACCTGACAAACAAAGCCAGGAAGGAAAACAATAGTTACTTTCGTTGCTGCAGGGCAATGGGATGTGAGGCTCCAGGCCTGCATCTCTGTCACTCAGTTGGACTTTTAGTTCACAGGAATCTGAAGAAGAAAGGCCACAGGTGAGATCCCACAGAGCCTGCTCTTTCTCAGTTTCCACCTTCATCCCTCACCCTGATCTCATCTCTCGTTCCTACTTCTAGCCCCATCTGCACATGTGGCCACCCCATCCTGGGAGGTATTTGTGCTTCGTGAATCCATAGCCAACCCCTCTGACTCTTGTTTCTTAATTTTTCTTTTCCCTGGTAAGACTTTTCCATCTCTTTCCCTCTGGGGTTTCTTTTTCAACAACCGCCTCCAGGTCTCAACAGTGCATCAAGAGTTCTCTTTGCTTCTTTGTGCCTGAGCAGTTTTCTTCTTGTATCAGACACCAGCGCCTTCCTCTGCTCCCTCCCAGAGCTTGGCCCTTCATGCTCATATTCAGTCCATCTTACCCTCCGGCTCAGAACCTGGGCCTGGCGGTCTGGCTGCTTGGGGCCATTGCAGTCCATCAATGTCGTCGCCGGTGGTATCTTCTTTCACGTCTACTACTTCATAGAGGTCTTCTGAGAGTCCATTTTCAGATAAACTCACAACTGAAACAGATTTTGTTTTGTAACTATTTTATTTGCCCATCACATTAGGATCCACTAGGAAGAGAGAGGTCTCTCTAAGCCTCGAAGACTGAGAGACAGAGAGGATGGAGAACTGGGGGAGGTACTGAAGGAACATAGCGGGTAATGACAGGGTGATTAGGGTTGGAGCAGGGTTGGGCTGCAGCAGGGATGTGGAGCCATGGAGGGTGGTGCTGCTGCATCTGCTGCCAAACTGAGAACCAAGATAGGGATGGAGGAAGCCTGGGCTTTGCTGTCTTTATTCTCTAAATGCTTTTGCAAATGCCTCTCTTGTCAGAAATTCTGCGGGAAGCTGGCTGGAAAGGGAACTTGTCAAGAAAGAAAGCAGGGACCTGAGGCCGGAGGTAAGGGTCTGGGTAGGGAAAGAGTCCCAGAGCAAACAAATTCAGGGCTGACGTCCTCTCTTCCATTACAGAAAACCTCCCTTGCCCGTGGTGGATTCTGTCTGTCCTGCCCACTCTATTCCACCAACATCAATGGTATGTGAACGAATAATACAATATACAGTACCGTTTCATGGTTTTCATTTAATTCTTTGTCCACAAAGTTAAATTAGAGAAAATAATTGAAAAGTTAATTATAGAAGACTTAACATGCAATGTGGACCTGGGTGCACTTTATGTTACAATCTATACTGGTTAGACCCCATGCTTTTTACAGCCATGGGCGCGAGTACAGTCCTAGCCCCATTTGTGTCCATCACAGCCAGTGTCTCGGCTGGGTCAGACTAATGGACACATACATTGGTGTCTAATTGTTCACCCTGTGGTCCATCTGGGTGGTGGGTTGATAATTCTGTATCTTCATCCATCCCTGTCAATGGTATTGTTTGGATGTCATTACCAGATAGGGTTGTTCCAGACCACACAGACTCACCAAGAATTCACCTGTTTCTCTTGCATCCCTCCTCCCCCTGCATCTGGTCCCTCTACTCATCCCTAACCACAATCCCACCCTCTCAGTGCTTCTTATTCCCACACTATGCACCTGCAGAAGAACAATAAACAACACAGACTCAAATATTGCTATAGTCTCAAATGTTAAAATTTTGAATGAAAGATTTTAAGATATATAACAATTATTTCAGAGGTAACCCTGGAAAGAGATATCACAGTGGTCAAGAGCACTTGCTGCTCATGTGAAGGACCTGGGTATGGTTATCAGGATCCACATAATGGCTTACAACTGTTTGTAAATTCAGTTTCAGGGAATCTGACACTTACTTCTGGCTGCCTCTGAGGGCACCAGGGACATACATGGCATATATATATATATATATATATATATATATATATATATATATATATTGTGTGTGTGTGTATCACCCATAGAGATAAAACAAAAATAAGTAAATCTTTGATAGCATTTTAAAATGAAGTGTTAATTTTAAGAAATCTCTTCTTAAATGACATATCCCACATGAAATCCACACAGTAACCCTTCAAAGTGCCAGAGAGGTGTTTGCAAAGATGAGTCATGGAATAAAAAAATAAGTACTATTGCATACATACCACTGTGAATCTGAGGGATGGAGAATTGGCGATTCTCAGCTTGGGTTCCCTGGGTACTTCTCCAGCCTGAGGAATAATGGATTTCATAGTGAGTATCCATGTTAGACATCCTGAGAGAAGAAATCCCATTTATGCAGTGTGAGAAGCTTAGATTCTGGAAGCAGGTAAAATTGACACTGATGACTGAATAAGTTACAACAACAAGAAACAAGTGACATACAACAGAGATGAAGTACCAAACATGAGTATTGACACTCTTCATGGCATCACTTGATGTCCATCTGGAGCCTGGACCACTGTTACATCCCTTTTATAGGAGATGACTCCAGGGCCCAGAGAGGATAGATAACCTGCCTGGGATCACAGAGGCAGAATTTGAACCCAGACATTCCTAATCTGCCCTGGATCTTGAAGCACAATTGAATCCTAACAGTTGAGTAAAAATGAAAATTTTCATTTTCTGAAAATGCGATGAGACATCATTATTTTTAAGTCATTCAGAAGATTACCGCAATAATACCTGTATCAATATATCAAAAAGAATATAATATTCTTATATATTCATTATCATATTATAATATATTTATTGCTGTTTATACTTATAATTTAATTATAAGTTTTGTTTATAAACAAAATAATATAATATTCATTATGATCAATACATTGAATTTAGAGTATTCTAAATAAGTAATAGCTTAAGTATTTGTTAATTTAAGGAAGGTCAAGGGTTTAATTAAAGTATCAAAAGGAGACAGGTCATGGCAGTACATGCTTTTAATTCCAATAATCAGGAGGTAGAGGCAGGTTGATCTCTGAGTTCCAGGTCAACCTTGTCTAAAGAGCAAATTCCAGAACAGTCAAGGACTACACAGAAATTCTGTCTCAAATAATCATATAAATGAATAAATAAGTAAGGAAACAAACAAACAAGTAAATAAATGAAACATCAAAAGTTTTTCCCCCCACTGGTCTGTCTTCCCTAGAGAGAGACTCTCAAGCTGTTACCCTGGTAATGAGTGGAGGTATCATTTGGGAGGTCCAGTTGTGTCATGATCATATGAGCTGAACGCAAAGGGAAAATTCACTGCCTCCCCGATGTTCATGTTCATCATTTCTCTCTAACCTCCACGGGACAGAAGATCAGAGCATGTAGGCCATGTCTAGTCAGTCAAGAGAGCCACAGGTAGACAACTTTGAATTCAGGAATATGGGCAAGATGTACAGGAGATGAAGCTTTCCTAGTCAACCCTGAACTTGGAAAAGCTACAGATGCAAAAATGTCGTGGACATCAGAAACACAAGGAAAGAGAGCCCCCCCCCATGTGAGGTGTGTGGGCTGGTTTTGTTTTTTCAACAAAACAAGATATGATGATCTAGGAAGAAAAACTCTCAATTGAGAAAAATTCCTCCATCAGATTGGCTTGTAGACAAATCTGCAGGGGCATTTTCTGGACTGATGATTAATAACACCACTGGAAGGTTTCACCCCTGTATGGGTGGTCCTCAGATATATAAGACCGCAAGCTGAGCAAGTCATGAGGAGCAAGCCAGTAAGCAGCGTTCCTCCATGACCTCTGCTTCAGTCCCTGCCTCAAGTTCCTATCCTGATGTCCCTTCATGGTGGACTATAAACTGTAAGCTTAACTAAACCTTTTCATCCTCATATTGCTTTAGGTCATGGGGTTTCATCACAACAACAGAAAGCAAATGTGTTCGCATGGGATGAGACAGCAATGTTAACAGAGTCAAAGAGAACAGACCATCAGATGAGGAGGGACCTGAGGGTGATGAGGTCAGGCTTTCTTGACAGCAGCTGTCACCCTGTCCTGAGGAACAAAAATTAGATGTTCATTTCAGGAGCTGAAACAGGTTACTCTCTTTTGTCTTTATTATGTGAGAGCTGAAGGAGCCCTTGAAGCATCAATCCAGAGCCCATCTGGAGCTGATAAGCTCCCCATGATTCCCGAGATCAGACTCGAGTCATGAGAATAGGTTGTAAGGGTCAGCTCTGGCTGAGAAGTTCCTTCCTGAGCCACTTTAGTACCTGGTGGTGACTTGTCTTCATATCCATGGCTATAGGATGCCTGCATGTGCCCCCAGAGCTTCCTGACCCAGTGTCCTTATCTGAGTTTCTCCCAAGCAACATTTGTCATATCGAATCCATCTCTTCTAACATCAAGCGTAAAACTGTGACATACTAAGAAATGGCTGTTTTGGTCTTCATCCCCCTGTTTCTGGCCAGATTTTCTCAAATTCTGGATGAGTCCCCAAGTGATTAAGATGAAAAGAGTCAGTCTACCCTTGAGAATAGCTGACCTTCCTAATTACCACTACAGTGTACACTACAGATGTAAAGTTTGGAAATTCATTAGGAATGAAGGACTGGCTGCCAGGGGAACAAAACATGATGACAGCATGGGAACCCTGACCTCCAAGGTGAGAAGACCTAGAGTTGACTTGATCACATGGCTACTGATTTTATTCACCATGCCTGTATGATGGAACTTTTATTAAAGATTCTAGAGACTCTGTTCAGAGAGATTTGGGTTGACAAACTCCATAGTGCAGGAAGGGTGGTGTGCCCAGGGATGACAAGAGAGTGCTGTGTTTTCTCCCCATTATTCCTTGGGGTGTCTCTCTCCCATGTGGTTATTGTTCGTGTGCATATGTGTGTGGAGAGCTGAGGACGACTTTGGGTGTCATTCCTCAGGTGGCACCGACCTCTTTTTGTAGAGATGGAATCTCTCACTGGACTAAAGCTCATCAATTTTCCTGGGCAGTGATCTCAATGGAGCTGCCTGTCTCTGCCTCCCTGGTACTAGGATTATACCACCTGCCCCTGTGTCTTGAGCTGTTTTTTTTTTTTTTACACAAGTTTAGGGGGTCAAACTCAAGCCCTGTGCTTGCATGCACTTTTTGTAGAGATGGAGTCTCTCACTGGACTAAACCCTCATTGATTTTCCTGGGCAGTGATCTCAATGGAGCTGCCTGTCTCTGCCTCCCTGGTACTAGGATTATAGCTCCTGCCCCTGTGTCTTGAGCTTTTTTTTTTTTTTACACAAGTTTAGGGGATCAAACTCAAGCCACTGTGCTTGTATACACTTCGACAATGAAGTCATCTCCCCAACTCCCCTCACCCTAGCTGACTATTTTTGACCTATAACTTTTCTAATAAATTGTAAGCTAATGTTTCCTTGAGGTTCATGAGCTATGCTAACAGTTCTGTAGCCTGAGGGGCCATGGGTTCAGTTGACCAGAAGCATGGGCCACACCCCAGAATTTGTAACCAGCATTTCATAGTAGACTGTTGTCTTGTGGCACTGAAGCCTTTGTCAGAATATAATTACATCATAAGACACCTTGCTAAAGTCTGGAGAGTTGGTTGATGTTGTAAAACGCCATTCACAACACTTCTGGTGTCAGAGACCAGTGCATATAAGGGCAGCACAAATCAAGAACATTTCTCTTACAGAATATTTCCTCTTGGATGCCACTGTGGACCACACTGCTTCACCTTTCACAGTTCCATACTGGCCATCTCCTTCAGAGGCTTCTCTAAGACCCAACTGTTTCTGAGTAGTCAGTCTCTTTCAATCTGGCTACCGACACTGGTTCTTTGATCCTGGGCATCAGGCTGACTGTCTGTTGTCATGGTTGCTCTGGGTGGATTCTACATCTCACTAGAGGCTAATCACTTTGAATTTCAAGCACCCCCTCCTTCCAAGACTCATATATTAGAGGTCTGTCCCTCAGGATGGCAATAGTAGGTGTTGGTGCTACCTTTAACAGGCAGATTCGAGCTGAAGGAAGTTATATCATTGGAGGTGTATCCTTGAAAGACACAGGCAAATTCTCTCTTTCCTTGCTTCCAGGTCACCATGAGGTGAACAGCCTTGCTTCTCGCAATTCCTTGCTTTGGTGTCGTGCCCTACCATAACAAGTGAGGTCAAACTATCTGCACTGAAGTTCCTAATATCATGAATCGAAATTAATTGACTTCTCGGGTATCTTTTGTTTTTGAGGGAGTTTTACTACGTACAATTGGCTGTTCTCAAGCTCACAATTTTTCTGCCTCAGAATTTGAGTGCCCAGCTTCTCCTGGGTTTTGTGCCACCCCCCCCCCCCCCACTGCTTTCTGTTTTTCCCCAAGACACATTCCGCTAAGGATCACCTTTACTTTATAGTCTCTATGGCAATAAGAACTACTCTCCAGGTATAGTTACCTTGTTCAAGACTGAGTTGTGAGTTCCGGTCCCTTCTATCAATTTCTTTGGACCACAATTTGTTCTGTGGCAAGACTGAAATGGGAGGGAGAGTGAGTAAGAGAAAGAAGCCATTAGAGATCTCTAGCAGGGATAAGGGGCAGCATTTCTGCATTGCACATTTAGGAATTTCCAGTCTTCCCATCACTCCAAGTTCAGTGTGTCCCACATACAGAGTTCACCCATCATGTCCTGGGACAGGGAAGACTCCACAAGGGAGATTTTATGCTTCCCATACAGAAAGGAGACACTCAAGTCAGAACAAAAAAGTAGAAGGTACATTTGTACCTATTCCAGTGTTCAGAGGGCAGAGAAGGTAGATGTCAAGACAGAAAAAAAAATAGAAGCTAAATATAACTTCCAGGCTGTCATAAGTATAAGAAAGAGGGTCTTTCCTGGAGGGAAGGTCTAGGATCTGGAAGCTTGATGATGGACAGGCTTTAAAGATGGACAAGATGGGGCTGAAGAACTGGCTCACACATTGTTGATTTCTATGAGCATGTGGTGCTAAGCTAAGATGGATCCTGCAACCCACAGCTGGGCTGTCACTCGAGGTGGGGGTAGTGAACCCGATGGACTCTTGTGTACAATATTATAAGGGCTCCACTGAAGAGACACAGCAGTGCTACCCTACAGGGACTGAGTTCTTCCTGTCCTCTTCTCCATAACCTGATGCTGATGGGGCTCTCATTATCTTCTCAGTCTAAATACCCAGTCTAGCAAACCTCGGGAATGTGTCAACTCTAACCATTAGATATAAGTGCTATGATTATGCATGGGCATTAGTTTTGTTAATTAGTACATTCCTAATCATGCTGCATTATATGACACCTGGTAGACATTTAATATATGCTTGATATATTAATGACTGGGATCTCAGAGGGGGATATTAAACCAAATTACCATTTTCGATTTCTTTGGAAATGGGTTCCAAATCAGGGTATTCCATCAGAATTCCAGGACTGAACACTACCCATAGAACATTCCGGTCAAATTTCTTCTCCAGTTCTTCTAGGGCTCTGTAGACCACCTTTTGTACAGGAACCAGGTTTGTACAGGAATCTTTAAAATCCTTAAAAAATTTAAAGGAGAAGGTGTAAGTGCAGGCTTCCAGGTCACAGAAAAGCTCTAGGAAGCAATAATAGTTAGTGTACCTCAATCCACAACAGACATATCTTCTAATGCAAAGTTTTATATTTGCATGGCTACTTCGTGAAACAAGTAAATATTTTTCTCTCTCAAAATACTCACTAGTGACTTTGAGCTTCCACCCCCATTTTTATGACATGTATGAAGGGCCACTTTTTGTACGAAAGGGAAACTTGGGTTACGGGTTAACAGTGGGGCTGGTGAGATGGTTCAGTGCGTTATAGGCGCTTGTCACCAATCCTGATGGTCTGAGCTCAGTCACTGGGATTCAGATGGTGAAAGTGGAGAACCAACTAGTCACAGGCTGGCCTCTGACTTCTACACGTGCAGAGCAGCAGGCTCATACACACATGTACACACAATACAAACATATACATACTTATAAGTAAATAAATAATATATGCAATAATATTTCTTGAATGGAGTGAAGGCGTAAGTCACAAACAATGCCACTCCAGTTTGGAATTATGATTAATAGGGTGGTATTTATTTAAAGGAGAAAAAACTTACAGATCACCGTCCCAGACAACAGCCCTCTGCACAACCAGGAAGGGAGTCTAGTCGCCTGCGGAGCAGGAAGTGAAGAGAGAGAGGAGAGGGAAGTGGCTGCTTTTTTGAAGGGAGAGAGACCACGCCCCAATGGGCTGGTATCTCAGCGGCTATAGGCTGGAGTGGAAGGACCTCCCGCAGCAATGGAGGTGCTGGAAAGATGGTTCATGGTTGGGAATACTTTCTGCTCTTGCAGAGAACCCTCATTCAGTTCTCAGCACCCACACAGCAATGCAGGAACACCTGTAACTCCAGTTCCAAGGGATTTGATGCTGATTTCTGTAAAATATGGGCACCAGGCCCACAAGTTTTATGCACACATACAGTCAGGAAAAACACTTGTACACATAAAAATAAAAACAGAAGTATTCCTTTTTATTGTTTAAAGGTTAACTAACATAGTAGGTGGCCAATGATGTTCTGTTACTTAGACACCTCCTGGCCTCCTGTAGGAAATGAGGTGTCCATTCCCTCTGACTGTGAACTCTGCTGGAGGCAAACAAACAAACAAACAAAAAACAACTGGAGGGCAATAGAGAGGGCCCAGTTGTTAAGCACACTTGCTGCTCTTGCAGAGTTCCCAGATTGGATTGCCAGCACCCTGATGATGTTCACAATCATCTGTAAGTCCAGTCACAGAGGATCTGGTGACCTCTCTTCTGACCTTCAGAGGCACCAGGGACACCGTGATGCATAGACATACATGAAGAAAAAACACTCATATATATAAAACAATCATAAAATGTTTTTAAAAATTTGTCCAAATAAAATACTCTATAGTTTGTAATATTCTCAGATATAGGTTTTTAAAATAGATATTAATTAAAATAAAATGTCCTCTATCCTGAGTGAGGTAAGCCAGACCCAAAAAGAGGAACATGGGATGTACTCACTCATATTTGGTTTCTAGCCATAAATAAAGGACATTGAGCCTATAATTCATGTTCCTAGAGAAGCTAAATAAGGTGAATCCAAAGACAAACACATAGGCATCCTCAGGAATATTAACCTTCATCAGGCGATGAAAGGAGACAGAGACAGAGACCCACATTGGAGCACCGGACAGAAATCTCAAGGTCCAAATCAGGAGCAGAAGGAGACAGAGCACGAGCAAGGAACTCAGGACCACGAGGGGTGCACCCACACACTAAGACAATGGGGATGTTCTATTGGGATCTCACCAAGGCCAGCTGGCCTAGGTCTGAAAAAGCATGGGATAAATCCGGACTAGCTGAACATAGCGGACAATGAGGAATACTGAGAATTCAAGAACAATTGCAGTGGGTTTTTGATCCTACTGCACGTACTGGCTTTGTGGGAGCCTAGGCAGTTTGAATGCTCACCTTAGGAGACCTGGATAGAGGTGGGCAGTCCTTGGGCTTCCCACAGGTCAGGGAACCCTGATTGCTCTTCGAGCAGATGAGGGGGGGGGGACTTGATCGGGGGAGGGGGAGGGAAATGGGAGCGGTTGTGGGGACGAGGCAGAAATCCTTAATAAATAAATAAATTTAAAAAATAAAAAAAAAAATGTCCTCATGGAAATTTCACTAAGTCAGTTCAATAAAATAATTCAACAGTAAATTAAAATCACTTTTAATTTTTAGTTTGTTTATCTTTTTAGTTTAGTTGAGTTTGAATTTTATGAACTCTATGGTTTAAAATGCTTGAGATATTGCACATCTATAGAGAACCCCTGTTCTGCTCTGGCTTTTCTTCAACAATACTCATCCAGAAAGCAGCATGAAACACCTTCCCCTCAGATAGAAGCAGGACCATCTCCTGAGGTCTCTGCTTCTCCTCCCCTTAATACATGGGGAGAACACTTCTTGAATTATTTACCTAATACATATCACTCCCAGGAAATGCAAGTTTTAAACCTGAGTCCAGAATTCTAATTTATAATTGATGAATGTATTATTGTAACGAATACCTCTACAAAGTGCTATGAAAACCTTGTCAATAATTCTTTGTCAGAAATTAGGTTGGGGTGCTGGAGAGTTGGCTTCTGGTTAAGAAGATGTGTTACTATAATAGAGGATCCAGGGTGATTCCCAGCACCCACATCAGATGACTCACAACTGCATGTAACTCCCAATCCAGGGAATCTAGAGCTCTTTTCTGGACTCTGTAGGCACCAGCACATATGTGAACACACACACAAACACGCACATGAGCATGCAAAAGCACAAAAACATACATTCACATGAGAAATAAAATCTTACTTTTTAAGTTAAGTCCAACTTTAAAAACCTGCCAATCATCCAGTCTGGCTCCAAAATATCAAAGTGTAACTTAAATAACAAAGTGTTTCAAGGTTAGAATATAACAAACCCCACTTACTGTGTACATTTTTTCAGTGATGAAATTGTTGTCACGGAGTACCTCAAGAAAAGGAAATGGCTTTTTTATTGCATTTGAAATCATCGCTTTCTGTCTTTTGAACTTCAGGAATACAGGATCAAAGGGAATCGTCTCTGTGGCCTCGTCTTCTGTGGACATCCTGGAGGGGGAAATACCATGGGGAAATGATAATCTGGTCCATCAGTCTATATGCTTGCGAAATGTAAGGTTTTATACATGAAAGAAAGACTGTAAAGGAGTAATATACATAAGATAGGTGGTCTTAAGTTATCCCCAATAAATACAATGAGTCAAGTCCAATAATTTGTCAAGTTTGGGGTTCAAGTTAGAAAGACCCTGCCTTGTCACTCCCAGAATCACACATGTGCACACACATACATATGCATCTGCACACGTAATTCATGCATGTGAATGTTTATGCATGCATGTATACTACATATTCACATACAGACAAAAATAAAGTGAAATATAATGTTAACTATGACTCAAAAATTCCACTACTAGGTGTTCTTATACAGGTGAAAAGGAATATTCTCAATAATTTATATGCAAATAATTCTCCTAGCATTATCGATAGCCAAAAGTTAGGAATGTTTGAAATGGCCATTAGTTTGAGTGTAGAAAAGTAAAACTGGAAATTTATACAATAAAATATTATTCCTCAATAAAAGGAACAAAATGCTAATACATTCTATGAGTGAATGAATCTCAAAAATTTTTCTTAATAATGGAAGACAAATAAAGATGGCCACACAATGTATAATTCCATATCGATAAAATGCCCAGAAACGAAATCTATAGAGACATATGTTTGTGTGGTTGCGTGGACTAATGGGACCAAGAACGGACTGTACACAGCTGTGGGGGGGTTCTTCTAGGGATTCCAAGTCCAAAGTTCCAAACTTGAACTGTGGTGCTGGTTGCAGGCTCTGTAAAAAGTCATTGGATTGTACATTAAAATGGGTAAATTTTAAAGCAAGTAAATTAAACTAAAAAACCTGTCAAAAATATGAAGTGGAAATTCAAAAAGGTAAGCAGATCAATAAAGGTGACATGCTGAATATTTTTTCCTCTGAGTATAGTAAAAGGTGGATATTTTGAATAACAAATACACATTGTGTTCTTACTGATTTGGGGTTTTATTTTTTTCTTTTATTTTTTTGTCAACTTGACAATGCTAAATTTATTTGGAAAGAGGAACCTTAATTTAAAAAAGGAAGACCTATGTCTGTATTGCCTGTGAGCAAGTCTCTGAGGAATTTTCTAGATTGGCGATTGATGTGGAAGGGCCCGGTTCACTGGGGGCATTGCCACCTGGACAGTTGGACCTGGTATACATAAGAAAGCAAACTGATCAAGCCAGGAAGCAGTGTTACTCCATAGTTTCTGCTTCAATTTCTGCCTCCAGGTTCCTGCCCTGACTTCCTTTGTTGAGGACTGTGATGTGGATGTGTAAGACAAAAATCCCTTTTCTCCCCAAGTTGGTTTTGGTGTTGGTGTTTATTACCGCAATAGAAACTCTAACTTAAACACTGTATGACTGGATGTTTCCCCAGTCTAAACAGGGATGTCAGGAGGTGACAGACAGCACTTAGGTTAAAAAAATATCTTGCTGATGTCACAATGTCTATGAGTTTAATCCCCAGCACAGGATGACCAGCCAGCAACTCCCCGCCCCCCCCAACAATAACTGGAGGATGAGGTCCTTACCCATGGACCACAAAACCCACATCTGAAGGACAAGAGATGCAGTCTCACTTTGACTGCTTTGCCCCTTGCTCAGGCTGGAACAGGCCTTACCAAGATGATGACCCTGGACCTAAGATTTCTTTCTCTATAATGAGGAAACAGAACCAAATGAGAACATACGGCTCCCCAGAACTCTAAGATGCCCACAGGAGGGCTCCCTCTGTTTTCCTCAATGAAGAACATTGATGACTCAGCAGCAGACCAAGGAGAAACAAAGAATGGGGCAGGGATAACATGCTAGGGGTGGAGCTGTGCCTCCACTATCAGTGGCATCCTATGGGAGATCCCAGTCTTCTGCAGTGATCTGCAAAGCCATGCTGTGCCTCCATCTGTCCTGGGACCACACTGACCAGGTCTTCCTAGCCAGCATTCCAGTCTGGACACAGAGACAGCTCACTCCTTAGGACAATATGCTGGCTCTGCCTCACAGCAAAGCATAACCTTGGCTCTACCCATCCAATCAGTCCAATAGCAAGGCGCACCATCTGGTCAGAGCCCAACCTATGGCCTCACCTAGGCCAACAGTCAAACTGGCCATCTGCCTAACTCCAGAGCATAGCTTCTAACCTGGACAAACGAAGAATCCTAAACAGCGCTAGGTCCAGGCTCAGAAGAAGCCAGCCTGTGTCACAGACACAATGTTTAGCCAAACTGACACTCTGCTAACTTCAGAGGAAAGTTCTGGTACTTGTGACTAAGGAGCATCTTAGCCTTGTTCATAAAACTCATGAACAGGAAACCAATGCAGAAATCCTTCCACAGATGTCAGACATTTCTTCTCATCTCAACAGGATGTTTCCAAGCAAGAAAGCTTCAACATTTGCAAAACGGTAAATGAGATGCATCGCATTCATACAAGGCAAACATAAACCATGTCCCCCAGCAGATACCCAAAAGGTATTGGGCAACCTCAGCATGTGTTCATGATAGAAATAAACCTCTCAAAATTCAGCCTAGAAGAACTGTACCTCAGTATAATAAGTATCGTATATGGAAGCCATGATGTTATTTTTTTTAATTTATTTATTTATTAAGGATTTCTGCCTCCTCCCGCAACCGCTTCCCATTTCCCTCCCCCTCCCCCGATCAAGTCCCCTTCCCTCATCTGCTCGAAGAGCAATCAGGGTTCCCTGACCTGTGGGAAGCCCAAGGACTGCCCACCTCTATCCAGGTCTCCTAAGGTGAGCATCCAAACTGCCTAGGCTCCCACAAAGCCAGTACGTGCAGTAGGATCAAAAACCCACTGCAATTGTTCTTGAATTCTCAGTATTCCTCATTGTCCGCTATGTTCAGCTAGTCCGGATTTATCCCATGCTTTTTCAGACCCAGGCCAGCTGGCCTTGGTGAGATCCCAATAGAACATCCCCATTGTCTCAGTGTGTGGGTGCACCCCTCGTGGTCCTGAGTTCCTTGCTCGTGCTCTGTCTCCTTCTGCTCCTGATTTGGACCTTGAGATTTCTGTCCGGTGCTCCCATGTGGGTCTCTGTCTCCTTTCATCGCCTGATTTTATTTTCAAAAGCAAAAAGCTTAGAGTGTTTACCCTTGTGGTCAGGGACAAGGAAAGGAACAAGATGTAATGGCGTAAATGAATGCAGACAGATTGTAAAAATATATACAGCTTTAATGGGGAAATAGCCTTACAGAACCACCGTTCCTGTGGCGACCAGGAAAGCAGAAGCAGCGGCTGGGAGCACACTTGCCAGATTTATAGATAAACTTTAGCCCAAGGCGAACATGCCCCCTAAGGGGCGGGACTTATCCCTACAACAAGGAAAGGACGTTCACTCTAGGCAGTGTCTCTTATACTGTGCTGAAAGGAAGAACAGAAGGAAGAAAAGGGAAGGATGGAGGAAGGCAGAGTAAGTAAAACTGAAAGTAACATTACTTTATATGTACAAAATTCTGAAGATCATACACACATATTAGTACTAATTAATAAATTCAGTGAAGTTATAGGGTACAAAAATCAACATTCATAGTGATACATGTGGAAAAGAAATTAAAAGAACTTTTTTAAAAGAGAGAGAGAGAGAGAGAGAGAGAGAATGACTTGCTGAAAAAATCATTTTGTACGCTGTCAAGATTTGCTACTCAGATTAGTTTAATAAAAAGTTGATTGGCTGGGAGCCAGGAAGAAATTATAGTTGGGATCACTAAACTGGGAAAATAAAGGGAAGAACAAGGGTAGAGTCCAAGGAGATGCCAGCCAGCTGCCAAGGAAGCAGGATGTGTAGAGAATGAGGTAGCAAGTCATGAGTCAGGTAGCAAAGAATAGATAAGAAACATGGGGTAATTTAAATCTAAGAGTTAGGTAGTAATAAGCCTGAGGTACTAGCTAAGCATTTGTAATTAACATTAGGCCTCTGGGTGATTATTTGAGAGCAGCTCAGGGACAGGAAACTCAGCCAACAAATGGCACCTACTGTGGGCATAGATCCACATAAAAAAGCATAAAAACATTTCTAAACACAGAGAGCCAGACTCACAGTCTCCTGCCAGTCACTTCTCCCAACAGCTGCCTGTGAGATGGACCCATCAGCCAACAGCTGTGAGCTAAGTCATGTGGCAGGTTCTGCAGTCTCTCATACAGTCCACAGTAGAAACTCTCCCAGACATTGCCTGCAGGCTTGAGAACTCTGCCACCCTGGAGACAGAAAAGTTTATAGATAGGCAGTAAAGACAGATTCAGGCAGAAATAAAAAACCTCCTAATGTGTTACAGTATGTTAAAATATATATATGCAGGCTTGGTAGAGAAAAGAAAGGGGTAGAAAAGTCCTTTAAAATGGAATAGAGTAATAAAAATATAATTAGCAACGTAAAGATGAGAAATACACAGAGTTTGGATACTGTATGTTAATATGATGGCTTTAAATTTTTTGGCTACTAAGACACTCTAGATTATAGTAACTGCTAGAATCAAGCAACCTATAAATTTTTAAATATCTTGACTTCAAAAGTTAAGTCAAAAGATGTGTTACTTTGGGGGAGAAGTTATGCTTTTATTTCCACAGGGAATGAGAAGCTGTGGATTCATTCTGGGTTAAAGAAAATTGGGTTTGCTCAAGGAACCCCCCACCCTGAAAAATCCAGGCTACAAACAAACAAAAAATAAATGTAAAAGAACTTCAAGATATGTGATATATATTTTACCTGCTCAAACGCATAGCAAAAATATCTTTACTGACCTGTGTACAGTGAACAATCTGTACTTGTATTAATACGGATATGTATGTTACCTTTAAAAGTGTATGCATTTTTAGAGTGAGAAAACTAAACACCAATGAAAATGATGATTCAGGTGATCTAGCATCCAGAAGAGCTACCAGGCTGCTAACTGTGATGATCCAGCCTCATAGAATACTACAGTCAAGACTTAATAATTATTCTAAATTTTCTCAGTGCTCCCAAAAGGTTACCAATGCCGCCAAGCAACAGGAAGTTGTCTAGAAATCTATGCCCATGGTCCAAATAAATTAATTATTTGGTTATGGATATTTATTATTGTTTAAGGGGGGTTGGTTACAAGTTGATTTTAGTTATGGTCAGAAAAAAAGTTGGACAAAATAGATTAGATTCATGAATCTCCTTCTGAAAAATAAGGGGTATATAGAAAGTATAAGACAGAAGTGTAGATTATTAAATCTACTTTCACACAAACTACTAGTCTTAAATATTTTACATTTGTATGGATTTTTGTATTTTGATACGAATTTAAAGTTCATTTTGCTGTGCAGTATGTATGTATCTAATCTTGTTTGGTTTTTTATGCTCATGTAATTCATTTAAAATATAACATATATTTAAAAATATAAATTAAGAGTCATCTATAATAGTCAAACATACTCATGTTAGATATGTTTTTAAGGTCATAAGCAGATGTATTTAGATAGATAGGTTGTCTTCAAGCACTTGAAAGACCTACAGAATATGGCATTGAATGTGTTTAATAACCAAAGGTTTTTTATGACAGTGAGACATGTCTACTCCTGGTAGCACCAATCTACTTCAGAGAAGATGATGGGTATTGAAAAACTCATATGAGTTTTCCTTCTTTATGACAAAGGCTAGTCATGTGAACAGAAACTACCCTTGCCTCAATTTCGGACAGTTACTGTCCAAACTGTACCAATAGAACAAAAATAAAAAGGTGACTGCTGTACTTTGCTAGGCCAAGGTAGGACAGCCTTTCAGAATTCCCTGCATTGAATTCTACCAGAACTTCCAAGAAGAGCTAATATCTATACGCCTTAATGTATTTCACAATATAGAAACAGAAGAGTCATTGCCAAATTCCTTTTATGAAGCTACAGTTACCCTGATACCAAAACCAAACAAAGACCCAACCAAGAAAGAGAATTACAGGCCTATCTCACTCATGAATATTGACACAAAAATTCTCAATAAAATACTGGCAAACCGAATCCAAGAACCCATTAGGAAAATTATCCATTATGATCAAGTAGCCTTCATCCCAGAGAAGCAGGGCTGGTTCAACATACGCAAATCTATCAATGTAATCCAGCATATAAATAAACTGAAAAAAAAAACCATATGATCATTTCATTAGATGCTGAAAAAACATTCGACAAAATTCATCACCCCTTTATGATAAAGGTCTTGGAGAGATTAGGGATACAAGAGTCATACCTAAATAGAATAAAAGCTATTTACAGCAAGCTGACAGCTAACATTAAATTAAACGGAGAAAAACTCAAAGCCATCCCACTAAAATCAGGAACACGACAAGGATGTCCACTCTCTCCATACCTCTTCAATATAGTGCTAGAAGTTCTAGAAATAGCAGTAAGACAACATAAGGGGATCAAGGGGATTCGAATTGGAAATGAAGAAGTTAAGCTTTCATTATTTGCAGATGATATGATAGTATACATAAGCGACCCCAAAAACTCTACCAAAGAACTCCTACAGCTGATAAACACCTTTAGTAATGTGGCAGGATACAAGACCAACTCCAAAAAATCAGTTGCCCTCCTATACACCAAGGATAATGATATAGAGAGGGAAATCAGAGAAGCATCACCTTTCACGATAGCCAAAAAAGCATAAAATATCTTGGGGTAACTCTGACCAAGGAAGTGAAAGATCTATTTGACAAGAACTTTAAGTCTTTGAAGAAAGAAATTGAAGAGGACATCAGAAAATGGAACGATCTCCCTTGCTCTTGGATTGGGAGTTCAAGTCCAGCCTGGTCTACAGAGCAATTTTGAGAAGAGCCACCACTACACAAGGAAACCCTATCTTGAAAAATCAAAAACCAAAACTAAAGAGCAGGGAAGAGCAATATTTCATATGCATGCCTAGTCCTCTGGAAGAGAAGCCAGTGCTCTTAACTTCTGAGTCATCTCTTCAGCTCTCTGATTTCTCAAACTTGATGAAAGGTTTTCAGAGAAGACTAGAAACACAAAACAACACACTATGGGTGAAGGGACGATCCAGAAGACAGAACAATAGAAAAGAATAGAGATGGTCTGGACATGGAACCTCCCTCATCCCTTCAGTCCTAGAGAGACTAACACTGGTGCACTTGCATGAAAATGTCAGAATGAAACCTGTTCCTCTCTGGGATGGAGTTATAGCTCAGTGGTCAGAGGATCTGAGTTCAATCCCCAGCATCCACATGGCTCACAGTCATTCATAACTAAAGTGTTAAGGGATCTAACACCCTCTTGTGCCATATGTGGACACCAAGCACACATGGGGTGCATTTACATACATACAGGTAAAACACTCATACACATGAAGTATAAATAATAAAACATTTTTCAAAAGAAAAGAATCCCAATACTCTGTAAGATAATGGGATGAAGAAAAGAGGGAGGAAAGGGGAAGGGAGGAAAGATACAGAAATGGAGAGAATATGAAAGTAATACATGGAGAAATAGTGACTGGGGAGTTCTCAAATGGATAAATGATGTCAACTTAAAAACCCAGAAAAATTTAAATAGGATCAGTAAAAAATCAACTATAAAAATAAAGACAGATTACAATAAAGAAGTAAGAAAAAAAATCTTAAGGAGGAAAAAAACAGCCCTCATAGGTTACTTCCAGGACACAGGCCATAAACTGTGAAAATGGGCTTCAGACAATCGATGGCCACCAGAACTGTACTGAGGGCAGATTCGAGCAATCTCTATTTCCGCTCATTGTTGAAAAAAATTTGGCACGGACATTAGAAGAACATGTTTAGATCCTGGATTACATCTTGTGGAAAGCTAAAAGTGCTGTGAACGGCCCAGGTCCAACCATCAGTGAGATGGGCTGTAAACCACAGCAAGCAGACAGTGAAGAAAGGACAGCAAACTGGAAGAACCTCACTTGGAAGAATGATCAGAAGACATTAGGAAATTGTCCTCAAAGCACCTCAAAACTGATATAAACTGGGGAGAAGATGGGCAGGAAGTTAACAAACGCAGCCTACAGAAGAGCTTACACAATCTTGTTGACAACCTAAGACCCCCCGTAAGATCCATTTTACCCCTCACACAATCTGTTTCTTTAAAACCTAGAAATTAGGGGATAGAGAGATGGCTCAGTGGTTAAGAGCACTGGCTGCTTTTCCAGAGGACCCAGGTTCAGTTCCCAGTGCTCACATGTTGACTCACAAGTGTCTGTAACTCCTGGGAGCCTAACCATACTATACCAGGCCTGGTGTGTTGCACAGACATACATGCAGGCAAATCATCCATACACATGAATTAATAATTTTAAAAACTAAATCAGGATTAGAAAGCTGACTCCGTGGATTGACCCACCAATATAAAGATGTGAGTTCAAATTCCCATAACTCACAAAAAGTCAGATACCACAGGCATGTCTGCAGTTCCAACAATGTCTGTAGCTCAATAGGAGATGGGGACAGGAGAAGCCCTGCAAGCTTCACCATGCAACCAGCATAGTGGGCACAGAGGCAAAGGAGAGAACCTGCCTCACACGGGATGGGAGATGAGGACCAACACCCAGTGTTATTCTCTGATCTATGCACATGTGCCATGACACACACACACACACACACACACACACACACACACACACACACGACTTTTAAACTTAGAAATACCAAAAAACAAACTTCACTAAAAATTTAAGTCCTTGTCATGTAGGAAGAGTTGGAGACAGCCCTTATGAATGGAAAGCTAAAAATCAGAAAAAGGAAAGCAGCAGGAGCAGTGAGAACTGGGGTGCCTAATGAGGTTCCAGTGCCTAAAATGGAAACAAGAAGAATAGAAACTTTCTCTGAATAAAGATAGACTAAGATCTATTACACAAAGACCATAGAACTGTGGTCAAAGAAATGAAACAAACACTCACGTCAGGCCTGATGGTGCAGGCCTGTAGGCAAAGGTACTCAGAAAGCTGCAGCAGAAGAATTACAGTTTTAAGATCAGTCTGGGCAACTGATTGATCCTTTCTCTCAAAATTAAAAAGTAAAAAGAGGGCTGTGGATGTAGTTCAGTGGTAGAGAACTTGCCTGGTAAACAGAAACTCTAGATTCCAACCCAGGTTCTGAAATCAGAGACACAAAACCACAAAAATGCTTGATTTTGTCAGTGCCCTTCGGTATCAATTTATTTGTGGATGCTTCTTTCTTACATGACTGATACTAAATTTCAATTTTAACTTTGTAGAAACAGAAATCACCAAACACAAAATGCGATGTAGTCACACAGGTGGGTCATACCCACAGTTCCCCAGGATATATAACATATGCACAGAAGAAGGAATAAGATCTGATTAATGTTCATGAAAACTAAACCAGTCCTAGGGGAGGAAATTTCCCAGCCAGTGCACAGAAAAAGCAACCAATTTCATACTCGTGGAGTTTTTGGAAAAAAAAAAAAGGCCCCTAAAGGAACTGGCACTTTAGTAGGTGTGGATTTGTTGGAAGAAGTGTGTCACTGTGGAGGCAGACTTTGAGGTTCTTTTTTCTCTAGCTTCGCTCAGTGTGACAATCAACTGACTTCCTGTTGCCTTCGAGTCAAAATGTAGGACTCTCAGTTCAAGCACCACATCTTCCTACATGCTGCCCCGGTCCCCATCCTGATGACAATGTACTGAAGCCCTGAACGTGTAAGCGAGCCACCCCAATGGAAGGGTTTTCTTTAGAAAAGTTGCCTATTTCATGGAGTCTCTTCATAGCAATAAAAGATCCTAACTAATACACAACTTAATACATAGAATGCAAATGAACACACATCTCCGTCACCTCTGCAGTCTCGGGCAGAGAGAGGGGAGACTCCTCATCTCATCTGCTATTGGCAGGAAGAGCATTGATGCTGCCTCCTCACAGGCCCTGTGGCAGCATCTACAAGCAAGTGGTCACTGCTGCCCTTTGTCTCAGGAACTCCACTCTTGTTTGTTTTAGACACAATGAAGTATCATGAAAGTAAGGAAAATGAATCACATGGCCACTGTCCTTACAGCATGCTGGTGACAGTGAACTGTGGTAGTGACCTTAATGTCCATCAAAGCAGACTGGTGTAAAACTCACGGTGAGGACTGGCAAGGTGGCTCAGTTAATGAAGGAGTTAGCAACCAAGGCAGATGACTTCGGTTGTACCCCAGAAATCACAAGAAAGAAGAACAGAACCAACTCCTCTACATTGTCCCTGTCACCAAGACACATGCATACATAAATAATCATAACTGATATTATGAATCTCGTCCTCCATATACAAGCACTCTGAATAGCAGGCAGCTGGTAAGAAGAAGAACGAAGTAAATGTGCAAACGTTAAGGTGAGGACTACGATAAGGTTTCTACTTTTTAAATAACCTAAAGCTCTGAATACAGAACAATAGTACAAAATGAAAATACTCATTAAATAGTTATGAAAATAAGTTACACAAGAAAAGCAAAGGAAAAGATAAAGAGTCTGGAGAGGTCAGCACTTAAGAATGCTGGCTGCTCATCCCAAGGGTGGGAGCTCAGTTCCCAGCACCCATGTCTGGCAGCTCAGAACCATCTGTACTACAAGTACAGTGATCTGATACCCTCTGCTGGCCTCCAAAGCACCTGACCTAATGGCTCTCTCAATCTCTCTCTCTCTCTCTCTCTCTCTCTCTCTCTCTCTCTCTCTCGTTCTCTCTCTCTCTCTCTCTCTCTCTCTTTGTGTGTGTGTGTCTGTCTGTCTGTCTGTCTCTCTGTCACTCTGCTTCTCTCTCCCACATGCACGCACACATGCTTGCACGCACACATACAGACGCACAGAGTATGTATGTTTTATAAGACAAAGAAGAACCAGGCATGATGATTGCGCCTTTCGTCCCAAAAGGCAGAAACAGGTGCATCTCTGTTGGGAGTCTCAGGCCAGCCTGGGCTACATAACAAGTTTCACAACAGCCTACATGGCACAATAAAAAGACAAAGAGAAGCTGTCTAATATGCCTAATATTTCTAATATGGCTGAACCCAAGCCTAGGAACTGTGGGGAGTGTGTATGGATGACAGTTAAAATGGTTTTATCCTTTCTATACTTCCACAAAGTTTGAAAGTTTATAAACCACATTCGATTATAAAACAGGCCTGTTGGTGCAGTCCTGAAACCCCAGTCACTGAAAAGACCCAAACAGCAGAGAGGATCACAAGTTCAAGGCCAGAGTGGGCTGTAGAATGAGTTCAAAGCCATCCTGAGAGACACAGCAAAACCTCAATTCTAAAGTCTTTAAAATAGGTAGAAATATATGGTCATGCCTACTCAAGGCCCTAGGTTCAATGACAGTAATGGAAATTTATTACTTCCTGTTCAGTAGCAAACACCCTGACAGGCACTGTTTCTGAGGAGAACATCTGATCACCACTGTGGAGCAGACAGAGGTCGACCATTTCCTTGTCAGAGGAGTCACCCTCCTAGGACAGGACGCTGACATGAAAATAAAAACGTGCAGCTTGCCATGGCTGCAGCTAGCAAGGGCCCATTTTTTTTCCTTCTTGATTCAAATCTGACAGTGAGAGCTCAGACCAGGAGTGAGACTGGGACATCTTCCTAGGTGACAAGTCCTGCCAGACAGGTAGGAGACCACGACAGAGGGACCCAGTTGCTGACCATGAGACTCTAATGTTTGAATTTTCTCCCTGAGGTGACTTAGTGAAAGCAGAGAGAGGCAGAGGGACTGAGAACACTCAGATTTCATGAGATAACAGCAGAGCCATGTCACAGAGGTCGCCAAGAGTCCCTGACAGGTGTGACCAGAGTCTCCTGACAGCTGACAGTGTTGCACACAAGAACGTTATGACTGTGGGTGATGGCAAGCTGGCCTCGTCAGCAGATATCTTACTCAGTTTTAAAAGCTCAGAGTGTTTTCTCTCTCTGTCTCTGTCTGTCTGTCTCTGATTCTGTCTCTCTGTATATCTCTGTCATTCTCTGACTGTCTCTCCGTCTCCATCTCTTTCTCCCCTCTTCCTCTCTCTTGTCTCTCCTCTCTAACTACAGTGCAGAACTGCTTCACGTCCAGGGCTTTGGACTGACTGAAGCTTTAGCCACTTAATCAAGACTCAGAATCACCCCAGCTGTCAGAGGGCAAAGTTACAGAGGGAGAAAGACTCACCTGTTGCTGAAGCTGCCACCTTCTGTCTCTCAATTCCTGCCAGGATCATGTGAGGATGAGCTCTGATCCTTGGTCTCCTCACAGGTTTTTAGACCCTGAACTGTGACCCACAATTGAGAGCAGGAAGTCAACCTGAGTACTAACTCACTAGGGAGGGCTCCACCCAGATGGTGAAAAGAGAATTGAAAGTATTTCTCTAATCTTAAATGTGCTGCTCTGAAATACTGTCCCTTCCTTCTTTCCTGCAATGTGGTGACAGGAGAGGGAGAAAGGGGAAGCCAGTGGATTAGTGGATTGCAAAGGGGCACAGCAAGGATGCACAGGGCCAATTATATTGTTATAATTAGTATAATGGTTGAGGGATGGGGAGGAATTTTATAGGCTCCGGGTTCTTCTTGAAAAAAAAAGAGGGATAATTGGATGATGGGATAATAGATTGGTATTTGTGAGTTATTGTTTTTAGACAATTATATTGGTATCGATTTTGTATATTGATACAAAGTTAAATTATATTGAATATTGTATGTGTTTATCCTTCTACCTCTGTTCAAAACATTGTTTATGTATTGACATATATATTTACCATATTGCAGTGTACACTACTACCTCTGATCAAGATACTTATACATTGTTTACATTTGAAGGTCATTGTTCTTATTTATTGCACAGTTGTTTATTTCCTTAGTCTTTAAGTTAAATAGGTATTGAGAATTACAGATCAATAGTCATCTATGTTTGTGATATTTATATTTAGGCTAATCAGGTTCTTTAGATACATAGAGATTATATTCAGTATAGATAGTATAATCTTCAACCTCTTCAAAGAGCTGTAGAAAATGGCCTTTAATCTAACCTAGAGTTCTGTGGTAGTGAGAGGCAATCACTCCTGGAACACCAATCTACTCCCGAGAGAATGTTGATTTTTCTTTGATGTATATGAAATGACCTTCTTCATCTCTTTTGATTACTTTTAGTTTGAAGTCTATTTTGTTAAATATTAGAATAACTACACCAGATTTTTTTCCAGACTATTTGATTGGAAAATCTTTTCCCAATCCTTTACTCTGAGTTAATGTTTGTCTTTGAAGTTGAGGTGTGCTTTTCGTATGCAGCAAAAAGATGGATTCTGTTTTCATATCCAATCTCTCAGCTGATGTATTTATGTGGGCAAATTGAGTCCATTGATATTAAGGGATAATAATGTCTTGTGATTTCTAGTTCCTTTTATTTTTGTTTTTGTTATTGTTGGTGGTATTGTGTGTGTGTGTGTGTGTGTGTTTGTGTGTGTGTGTTTTTCTCATCTTAGGGATATGTCATGTGGGGTTATCTATTGCCTGTGTTTTTGTTGATGTATCTAACTTCCTTGGGTTGGAGTTTTTCTTCTAGTACTTTCTATAGGGCTGGATTTGAGAATAGGCATTGCTTAAATCTGGTTTTGTCATGGAATATCGTGTTTTCTCTTTCAATGGTTATTGAAAGCTTTGCTGGATATGTTAGTCTTGGTTGGCATCTGTGGTCTCTTAGTGCCTGCATAACACCTGACCATGACCTTCTGCTCATTGTTTCCATTGAGAAGTTGGGCTAAATTTTGATAGGTCTGCATTTATATGTTACTTGGCCTTTTTTTTTTGCAGCTATTAATAGTCTTACTTTATTCTGTATGTTTAGAGTCTTAATTTTATGTGTTCAGGAAACTTCTTTTGGGTCCAGTCTATTTGGTGTTCTGTATGCTTCTTATATTTTTATAGGTAAGTACTTCTTTAGGTTGAGAAAATTTTCTTCTATGATTTTGATGAATTTATTTCCTGTGTTCTTGAACTGGACTTATTTTTCCTCTTCCCTATTATCCTAAAGTTTGGTCTTTTCATGGTGTCACAGATGTCATGGATGTTTTGTGTTAAGAATTAGTTGGAACTTACATTTTTTTTTTACCAATGAATCTATTTGCTCTATGATATCTTCAACTCCTGACATTCTCTCTTCCAACTCTTGTATTCTGTTGTTTATGATTGCATCTGTAGTTCCTTATCATTTACCCAGATTTTTCATTTCCAGAGTTCTCTTGGTTTGGATTTTCTTTATTGCCTTTTTTTTCAATTTTTATGTCTTGGACTGTTGCTTTCACCTGTTTGACTGCTTTTTGGGGGTTTTACTTTAAGGGATTTATTAATCTCTTCCAATTTTTAGTTCATCTTTTCTTCCATTTCTGTAAGGGACTTTTTCATTCCCTCTTTCAGTACCTCAATCATCTCCATAAAGTTATTTTTAGTGTCATTTTCTTCTACTGCATCTGAGTTGGGATGTTGTAATTTTCTTACTGTAGAACCACCAGTTTCTAGTGATGCTGTATAGCTCTTTCTGTTGTTTAGTGTATTTTCCCCTTGTTGTCTAACCATTTCATTATCTAATCAGTATGTGTGGAGTCGGTGCTTCAGTTGGTTATGTTGGGGCTGTGGCTCCCTTGAATACTCATTAAGGTACTGGCAGGGCTGATACTCTAGTGATCACTCCTCCAGATTCAGATGGGCCCAAGGTTCAGATGGTATCTCCTCTTGATGCAACTGGTGCCATGGTTCTGGTGGTCACTCTGCCAAGTGCACATGGTATCCTGTCTCTGCTGATTGCTGCTTTTGGTGTAATTGGGCCTGAAGCTAAGGCTCTGGTCATTGCATAGCTTCTGGAAGCCTCTGTTGTCACCATGGACCATGGTGGGTATTGATGCTGTCTCCCGGCATGGCAGGCTTTGAAACTACCCAATTGTTTTAAACAAGAAATTTGTTCTCTTATTTAGCAGTAATCATCAACATGTTTAGATTAAAATTACTCATGGAATTATACATAATTCCAGGCGTTAGAGTGTAATTCAATGGTAGAATGTTCAACCTAGCATAAATGAGGTCCTAGTTTTGATCCTTAACACTGGTGGAGAAAACATAACAAATAACTAGGACCCCAATAACATTAATTTCAATTCACTAAGTCTGGACTGGATCCAAGGGTTAAATGCTTAAACATTGTGAGAGGTTCTAATGGACAGTCATCTTGTGAGATCTCTGCCTCCTAAGCAGTGGTCCATGGACCAGAAACCTCAGCATCTGCCTCAGTCATCCAATGAGCTATCCAGAGTCCAGAGATGAGAACTCAATGTCTTATCTACAGCAGAGGAACAAAAGAAGTGTGGTTGTATCTAAATCTGGTGCCTTCAGGGTCAGAAGAAGGCATGGGAAGTCCTAGAACTGGAGTTACAGATGGATGGGAGCTACAATGTGAATGCTGGTAATAAGCCAGGGTCTTTTGGAAGAGCCATCTTTCCAGCCCTTAGATTTTTAAAAATTACATTTATTTATGCATGTGTATAGACACTCATGTGACACTCAGGTAGAGAGCAAAGGAAAAATTTTGGAACATGTTTTCTTCTTCCATCATATGGTTATTGGTGATTGGACTCCGGTCATCAGGTTTGGCAGCAAGTACAGTTAGTTCCTGAGCCACATTGTTAGTCCATTGCTTTACTATTTTTAAGAGGTGTTCCCATCTCAGTCTCAAACGTTAATTGGAGAACTGGCTTGTAATATTGTGCAATATTTTAAATTATCAACCACAACAATACCATATTTTAAAATCTATTTTTATTTTCATCAGTGAATTTAAGAACTATAACATGGCAGAGATGAACAACTAATAATTTGTTGTTAATGGCCTCTGACATCATGGCAGATGATCATGGGGCAGTTACGTTTTTCTTTGTTCACTCTGGGCTTGTTCGGTTTTCCCTCTGAAAGCAGAATACATCATTTATTTGATGGTTCCCAAGGTTTGTTCCCATCTCTATCTCAAGTATTTTGAAGCTCAAAGCAGCCCTGGCCTCTTATGCTTGTGAAATCACAAGTATATAAACACCACAGAGTAAATCAAATATAAATTGGTCAAATCTGAAGCTTACAAGGTCACAGAGATGGAAAACAAACAATTTGTAGACAATAGTTTGAGACATCAGAACAGGAGATCTTGGGATAATTACCTGTCCCCTTGTCCTAGGTGAGTCTGGTAGAAGTCCTCCCTGAAAGACAGAGAGTTAATGATGGGAGGGTCTTTGCTTTTAGTTTGTGAGTGAGGTATTTCTCACCGTCTTCTGGATATTTCTGTCTGTATGAAACCTTGTTAAATACAAGCTGTATTCATGGAAATTACTTCTCATGTGCCCCACAGTGAGTCAAGGAAACATTTGGATCCAGTTTTCCTGTCCTGGTGATTTTCACAGCGAGCTCAGATAAGCGATGCCACTTGATCGCCCACAGATTTTAGACACACTGAGGGCTGGTTTCTCACACTCTTCTTTCCCTGCATAGAAAGCTAAATTCTACACTTGTCCAGAACTGTCCTCCTCTATGACCCAGCACAGGGAAGGCTGATCCATGATACAGTTTTTGTCCTAAACCTCGAAATAGCCATCCCACCCTTTGGCTTCAGCATCATTTCCTGCAGACTCCTCTCCCCAACAGCAGTAACTGCAGGTAGGGTAACCAGTCACTGCCTTGCCCTGGTCAGGGGCTCACACCTGTACTCCCCATGGCTTCAGATGCAGCTCAGCCAATACTTGATGAGTAAACTTTTGTGCTTTATTGTGAGGATGACACAGGGATAGGCCATCTGAGATATGTGCCAGAAACATCTGTGTACCCTACATCCAAGGAAATTGGTCAAGCTATCAAGGAAATCTCCTGGTTTTCCCAATTTACAGCGTTGATAAAAATGAAGAACAAAGAACTTATTTCTTTTTTTCTCTTTCTTTCTTTTTTTTTTTTTTTTGGATTTTCGAGACAGGATTTCTCTGTAGCTTTGGTGCCCGTTCCTGAACTAGCTCTTGTAGACCAGGCTCTGGCCTCGAACTCCCAGAATCCGCCTGCCTCTGCCTCCCAAGTGCTGGGATTAAATGGGTGTGCCACCACCACCCGGCCAAGCATTTATTTCAAAATTATATCCCTTCTTTTACTTTTATTTTTGGGTAGACGGAGTTGAGGCAGGCCTTACTCTGTAACCTGTCCTGGAACTCACTACAGAGTGTAAGCCAACCTTGATCTCTGAGCATTCTTCCTGCCTAATTATCCCAAGTGCTGGCATTACAGGTCTGACCCATAATACTCAGCTGTTTAAGAACAAACATGAGACGACCTGGAAGAAGAACTGCTGGAACATTCTGTAACTGTAAAGCAGGCATCCACATGGGTGCATTATTTTCAGCTATGCAATCTTATATTGTTTTCATCATTGGCACTCAATTATATTTAAATTTAATTTCAATTATATTTAAATTTAAGTTTAATTATGTCCTTGCGACCATATTTTCTGCAACTAGTTAATGGTAAAGGTTACAGGGTTTTCTCCTACCATCCAAACAATGGTAGTTAATACATTAAAGAGGATTAAGCTATAACACAAGACAGCTGAGGTAACACCCATGTCTGGCAAGTTGGCAACAACCCATGCCATGGAACCTGTCTAAGAAAAATCATTATGGTATTGTTTACGCAGTCATTCTGCTAACATCTGGACAGGTGAATTATACCTTGATTGAAGTTACCAGTCATATCAAAAGAGCTTCTAACCTGTTGTCTCACCCCAGAATAATTGAAGCTGTCTGTCACATAGAAGCTTTTAATTCACCATCTTACCCAGGAGCCATGGAAGCTATCTACCACCAGAATACCTTTATTAAACATCCCAGGTTCCATCCTTGACAATATATGCTTTGCCTCCAGCTCCTGGATCTTTCACGGTTTCCTCTGATTTCAAACTCCCTGAGAGTTAGCCACTCTCCGTTCTCAGTCAGTATACTCTTCTCATAGATGCCTGTAAGACCAAGACCAACTGAGCAGCCAGCTATGAAAACACATGCACTTGGCCCATTATATCCTGGATCTGGGGCTGAGGTTTAGTCTTAGGAGGATGTACATTTCCTTCTCAGTCATCAGGGGCCACACACCCATCCTGATAGGCAAGGACAGAGAATGACTACCACTGATGTTATCTTTTATGCTTTTCCTAAAAAGAATCCATCTATTTTATGTGTATTTGTGTTTTGTCTGTAAGGGTGTCTGGGTACACCATTTGTTCTTATTGCCCACAGAAGCCAGAAAATCGCATTGAATCTTCTGGAACTGTAGTAATAGATAGATGGTTGTGAGCCAAGTGTGGTTGCTGGGTATTGAACCTGGGTCCTCTGGAAGAACAGTCAGTGTGCTTAACTACAAAGTGCTCTCTCCACCCTTTGAGATTACCTTTAAAAGCATTCTACTGTAATGTTAAAAGATTGTCAAAAGGAATCACTTCAAAACATGACCAGGATTCTTACTCTTTCTTTTACTGTGACCCAGTGTAGGTCCAACTTGTATTTCAGAAAGGTGAGTGAGAGCAGAAAATTCCATGCTGGACTCTTGTGAATCCAGCCATGAGGAAGCTGTCACCACAGCTACTTCTATAACATTATATTCTAGGACACGACAGATGGTTATTCCTCATATTTTAGACTCATGACTAGTTGATGTTAAAAGTGATTTAGGAAATGTTGTCTACATGGAACATCTAAATTGCATTTAGGCAGTAGAATCACGGGGAAAACACTTATTTGTTGCTAACAAAGAACTACTTGGTGCTAGGGAAACGGTTCAGTGGTGAAGGGCACTACTGTTCTTGTAGAAGACCCAGGTTCAGTTCTCAGAACCCACATGGGGATCACATCCATGACTCCAGATCTGATGTCATATTCTGGTCTCCATGGCCACCAGGCACTCTCAGTGCACAGACACATGCAGCCCAACACTCATAGCCAGAAAATAAAAGTAAATCTTAAAGAACTGTGCTGTGGAAAGGAAGATCAACCATGATAGAGGACCAGTGGCACTGTACCCTAACAATCACAGTTTCCACAACATTTCATTTCCATTATCTTTTTTATCATAACAATATGGTGAGAGAAGTTTTATTCTCATTTCAAAGTAGAGGAGGTTTAGTATTAGGGAGCCTGATGTAGACGACAGAGAAACTTGACTTGAGGTTGAGCTATGGTTTGAAAGTCCCCCCCCCCCCCAGGGGTCATATATTGAAATCCTGCTCCATGACAAGGTGTTATGTGAGGTTGCACTAGATCATGGAGGGTGCTGCCTTTTGGAGGGATTAAGACAATTCTCATGGGACCTCAGCCACTGTCTGGCTTCCTGTCTTATGGTGGGATCTCTTCCTCCTACATGTCATACCCCTGCCATAATGCCACTTGCCCTCAGTCTCTCTCCAAAGGCCAACATATGAGGCTGCCTGATCTTGGCCTTTTAGCCTCTAAATCTGTAAGTTAAATAGAGCAGTCTGACTGAATATTTCAGTAGAGCAAAGAACCCTGTACTAATAAACCAAGAGAGCTGAGGTTAGAGTGTATTCAAATTCCAATCCAAATCCTCTGTGTTTTCTTACTCAGCTTAAAGTTAGACAGAGGTTACAGCTAACTGACCCACTAAGGTTGATGCTGACTTTCTCAGACACATATACTTCCCATCCTGGTGTGTTAGGGCTTACTCTGGTCTGAGATGCTAAACAGGTTTCTTATTGGCCTTTTTCACAGGGGGAAGGGGAGGTAGCCTGATAGGCCAGGGACGTATGACATTTAAACTTGCAAAATTGCACCTTAGGGTACAGCTCAATGAGAGAGCGTCTGCCTCACATGTACAAGGCCCTGAGTTTAATCTCAGTACTACAAGAAGGAGAAAAAAAGAAAAAATATGAAAAATGTCCCCATTCCTTCTCCTCTCTGGGGTTTGCTGCAGAAAAGAATGACCACAGCAGCCTGCGACTCTCCTGAGAAATGCTGCCTGGCACAGTGGAATTTTGGGTGCAGTTTGTGAATGAGGCTTTGTAGAGCGCTTCTGTCACTCACAGAATCAGAGAATGATTCTCCATGCCCCAACCATTTACAAAGAGTTCACTTCACACTTGAGACCTGCTATACTTGTAGGTATCTGCATTTGGGGTGCGCTATGCAGGTAGGTTTCTGCATAACTCATAACCCTGGCCCTGGGTTCGGGCAGCTCCTTGGAAGAAAGCCTTTCACACTTTCATTGCTGGGGTGGTTGTTTGCACCCCGTGTTTCCCCAAAAGGAGAGCAATGTCAAGAGTTTCTGGCTTCTCTGGACTTGGCCTCTCACGCCCTCTTCTCATTTGTAACTTGACCTCAAACCCTCACTCACTTCAGTAACGGGTGTGACATTGCCAATATCCCGAGTTCCACAAACTGACTTTGGGATGATACACCCCCAACACAGATGCCCACCCCCTACAAAGTGCTATTGTCTAGATGAAGAGCACAGATCTGAAACTCACCTTGCGCAAATTTCTCCACATACAGAGTCCCCCGAGCATTACCACAGGTCACCGGAAGCTCAGGACGTCTAAAATCCTCACTGTTCAATATGGGATGTGTTGGACCTGCGCAGACACATTTCACTTTATTCTAGAACTGTGCATGGCTTTTTCTCCACCCACTTTGGTATCTTGTTTCTGCATCTAAAATGCACTGGGTTTTCCCATGAATTAGTTATACACAAAGATATTTCTGTAATGACTGATTAGATTCTTATAGCTAACAACCTGCTCTGTTCCCAACCTCTGAACTGCATAGTGGCTGGAGCCTCGTTGCCAGAATCCCAGCTCTCAGACTTGTTGGTCCCAGCAGCTTCTGTGTTGTGGGAACTCCTTCAGCCAATAGACTTTAAGATACTGGCCCACTCTGGGCGTGGTCCATGCACTTTAACTGCATGAAAGCATATGTGACCCTTTCTTCTGCTGGATTCGGTTCCAGTTCCCAGTGCTCACAGAGGACTGTGGATCACTACCCTTACTGTGAGTTTATCACCAAATAAATAAACCTTTGTTAATACTCCTTTCTGGGCTATTGTGGAACTCTTTGGTACTACTACAGTTTGGCGACAATGTGGCCTGAATCCACGACATTTTCTGTCCCTGCTCAGACCCGCTAGGGCCTCCTCCCACCCCATGGAGCTGAACTAATCCTCTGCAGCTGAATTATCGAGCTGGCTCAGTTGAGCAAGGATTGGGTTGGCTGATCCACAGTAGGGACTTGGTAATTCCTAGCCCTCCTACCCCTGTGTGGCTAGCTCAGTCCTGCCAGCTAAGTGGCTGAGTAACTGATGCCTGCAGATTCCTGCTGCAACACCTCCGTGGCTTCTCTTACCCCTGTGGTTTATTGTTGCTACCCAAGCTAAAATCTGCTTCTGAGGTCCATCTGCTGTCTGGCCTGCTCTGATCAGGCTGAGCTCTATCCCTGCACCTAGAACACAGGCTTGCTTTCCCAGAAGGGATCCATGAAAAGCACAGGCCCTAAATCCACCCGTAACTTCACAGCTGGCAATTGCCTGCAAGCTCTGAGTCCTTTGACTCAATTGTCTCCATATGAAGGTGTGCCGCTTTTAAAAATTTTTGCTGAGTCTCATAGGTCCCTGATCTAGACCTGCCTTACTGCCACAACTCTGACACCTGCTGGACAATCCGCAGTATTACACCTACAACAGTTTTCTGAAAATTATAAGGGAGATAAGTTAATTTGATACCTAAGTATCAGATTGATAGGTAAGTAAGTAAGTAAATAAATAAATAAATTTGAAGATTGTAAACCAATCCCAAGATAATTGGAGACAATATTCCCACCAAGGAATATAATAATATTTTTGTTTCTGCTATTACTGGATTGCTACAAGAGCTGTATGACCTGATACATATATTTTTGTGGCCATGGTAGCTATTAGTTTTATTATTCATACTATATCCTTAGAGAAATGGTTTTATAACAGAGTGAGGAATGAGAGACTTTTAGAAATGATACAGTCTTTATAGACTCGTAATGAGAAGCTATCAGAAAAGTTTCAAATTTTTGAAATTGACCATTAAAATCTGTTAAAAAGGTAAGATAAGCCAGGAGACAGAACATCCCACCAGGAAGGCAGTCTACATGCTATCCAGATAATATACATGGATAAGAAGATATAATAAGTGAATAAGTTAAAACCTTGGAATAACATGTGTAGAATGAGAACCAGAAATTAATTGATTTGAGGAAGTCATTAGAAATATATCTGTTTTTGTCTTTATCATACCTTTCATTGAATATGTATGTCTGCATATGTCTATATAGATCATGCTTAAGTTTTCCATAGTGAACAATAAATTTCCCTGCAGTAATCTTTGAAGTTTCCAGGAAGAAGATGGGGCCCCACAACAACAACTCCACCTGGTTTATATGACATCATGATGCTGATAGCACTACTCCAAGACCTGTTTTGAGTAGCAGCTGCAAGATACGGTTCTGACTTGGTTAGCTGAAATGGTGCACATCTTTTACAACATTCTTGCCAGACCTCCACAAAAAATACTCAGAGGCTATTTACAATTTTACCAGACAAAATAGTAATCTTGGAATTTAACCATTGTTTACTTTCACAGGATCCCCTAGAAAGAACGTTGCCCCCATGAGAGCTGGAAGCAATTTTAGAGGATGACGTTCCCTCTCCCAGCAGAGTTTGCCCTCAGGTTTAGGGACATGATTTAGGGGCTGGTTATAATTGGTATATGCTTGAGGGATGGGGGAGGAATTTTATAGGTTCAGGGATCTTCTTGAAAGAAAAAGAGGGATAATTGGATGATGGGATAATAGATTGGTATTTGTGAGTTATTGTTTTTAGACAATTATATTGGTATCAATTCTTGTATATTGATACAAAGTTAAGTTATATTGAATATTGTATGTGTGTATGCTTCTACCTCTGTTTGAAACATTGTTTATGTATTGACATACATATTTACCATATTACAGTGTACACTACTACCTCTGATCAAGATACTTATACATTGCTTGCATTTGAAGGTCATTGTTCTTATTTATTGCACAGTTGTTTATTGTCTTAGTCTTTAAGTTAGATAGGTATTGAGAATTATAGATCAATAGTCATCTATGTTTGTCATATTTATATTTAGGCTAATCAGGTTCTTTCGATACATAGAGATTATATTCAGTATAGATAGTATAATCTTCAACCTCTTCAAAGAGCTGTAGAAAATGGCCTTTAATCTAACCTAGAGTTCTGTGGTAGTGAGAGACAATCACTCCTGGCAACACTGATCTACTCCTGAGAGAATATTGAGCACCAAAGCCAAAGACACTCCACCTGGAGCCTTTCTTCTTGGCAGAACTGGCCTTTGGGCAAAGAAATGCCCATACCTCAACCACTGACAGAGATACAGAGTATCCGTAAATGGACAAAACAGGACTGTCATATCCTGCCAAAACAGGGTATGATAGTTTTGCAAAGTTTCTTGCCTTTGAAAATGGTATGTCAGTTATGCTAGGCCTTAGCCAAAGTTGGCTGCTTCAACATTGCAAATGAGACTTTGGGTAATTGCCCAGGTAGTCAGTTGTCTCTGTCATTTGTTGCACAATTTGGAAGTTTCTCGATTGCACTTCCTGTTTACTCAAGTAATATTGCTTCCCTTCTCAGATCTTTGATGGAGTTGAAGATTAGATAATTGTAGTTATCTTCCTCATGATTTAGCCAAACTTAATTTCAATACATTATATAGACTCCTTGAAATAGAATGTTTAGTAAAACTTTTGTCATGTGTTCCTTGTTTAATATTGTTTATTGTTTGTAATTATATATTTGGTATCTGTTCCTGTTGTATATAGTTGTATTGTGTTTGGATCGTTCTTGTTTAGACAAGGGGAGATGATGGGGAAACTATCAACTGATAGTTTTGACCAATCACATTCAGTTGGGTTGTGGCCACCTATAGTCCAGGTAGAAAAACCTTGGGATGTAGATGCACACTCTCTCTCTCTATGCGGTGCTCGCCAGACCAAATTTGATTTTGGACCCCCACTCTTGTAGCGTGAGTTCCTCCTTTTTTTCAATTATTAAAATATAACTGTTGTTCTTGAGCTGGTCTGGTTATTTATTGTACTGACTGAATATGCCAAGATAAAAGACAGTGATAAAAAGATTTGAATCAATCAAGGACCTTGTCAGAACTGATAAGCAAGGAGAGGAGGTACAGGCAAAGGACAATAGTAAAGATTTAGCATCAGCAGTAGCTCTCAGAGTCAGAGATGACTACCAAGAGTTTTAGCTACTTATTCTGTTACTACCTCTGAAAAGCCAGCAGATTCTCAATACCCAAAAGTATATACAGAATGTAAATCAGAATCATATATATATATGAAAAATCTAAAAGATATTAAGCAAGCAGTAGTACCTTATGGCACATATTCACCATATGTGAGGGTGTTGGTAATGACATAGGCTTCATGAAATAAGGTTACTCAAAATAATTGGCTTCAATCAGTCTCAGCCATGCTAGAAGATGGACTGTAGTTACAGTGGAAATACCGTTGGAGAGAGGAGACTAAAGCCCTGGAACATCAAGGTAGAGCCAGAGGAATTGACGCCTCTCAAGATGAAATTCTTGGTGAGGGCTGTTACACTGATTCAGATAGTCAAGCTATATACAATAAACACATCTTGTTCATGTGCCTTACAGTGTTCTTGTTCTTGCAGCCTTGAATGCTTGGGACAAGATTCAAGAACTAGGAATAAGAATTAAAACATATGAGGTCATGCAAGGCTCAAGATAATCCTTTAGTGACTCTTTACAAAGATTAACTAAGCTGTACAAATAGGGGTATCAGATCCAGAAGCTAGACAAGTGCTTACTGAATCTCTGGATTTTTAAAATGCCAACTTAAAATGCAAAATGATACTTGGACCATGAAAGGTCAGAACAGCACCAATGGATGAATGGATCCTGCACCCAGTCAATGTTGAGTCATTTGACTATAAGGCTGAGGCTTGACTGAGGCTTGGGTAGGAGAAGCAATTTCCAAAGGTATGAAAAGTCATCAAAATATCAAATGTTTTTATTGTGGTAGAATGTGCCATCTGAGAAGGATTGTGGACAGGGCATTCATACAAATAGTGTTTCTTTTGGAAATAACAAAAATAAAAGGTCTCAATCTTTTGGATTTTATAGACAATGAGACAAAGCCCAACACTGGATCAATAAATGCAGATAAATAAAAAAACAAGGTAGGCTGTTACTACTGGGAAACTCCTTAGGGGGTTTCTCACAGACTTCAGTTCAAACGTGGCCCAGTCATTCTCAGTCACTGTGGGGCACATGCCTCCTCAGAAATGGAAAAATCCAGTACCTGGTATAAAAAAACATATTGCTATTGATGAAAGAAGAATCATGGAGGATGAATCAAAAGTCCCAGTAGAAAATTATCAATGTATATTTTAGCAGACTTCTATAAACGACATCAAAGACCAAACCCGAGAGTATGAATAAATAACACTATAATTGAAGGATTTTTGAATACAAGTCCAGATGGGACTATTATTACTCCAGAATCTTGGCATCTGAATTGGCTTCTTCAAGAGGCAGATGTTCAGTTCCTAGGAATTGGAACCCTAACTCAAGTAAAAGAATGCTTGTGATGGATTGAATGCATACAGCCAGAAGGACAGAGAGGAAGGCTGAGGCCATATGAGGCTAATATAGTTGTGAATCTAACTTAAATCTGGAAAGTAGAGAATGGTGACAGACCTAAGAGCTGTTAATAAGGTGATTCAACCAATGTGCCTTCTACAATTTGGAATTTCTTTGCTTTCCTCGTTGCCTAAAGTATGGCCTCTTATAGTAATTGATTTAAAATATTGTTTCTTTACTATACACTTGCTAGGAAAAGACAGAATAATTTGCCTTCACAGTGCCTACTTATAATTCTAAGCCTACTAAGAGATACCAGTGGAGGATTCTTCCACAGGGAGTTTTAAATTGCCTCACCCTGTGACAATATTGTGTAAGTCAGCCATTGGAAATAATAACTAAGCAATTTTGAATCCATAGCTTACTATCACATGGACATTTTGCTGATTCAAATATAGATACTTTACAAAGAATGTTTGAAGAAGTAAAGAAAGTTTTGCCTAAATGGGGATTTCAAATTCCTCCTGAAAAAATACAGAGGAGATTCTATCGATTTTCTAGGTTATAAAATAGGTTTACAGAAAATTAAAACACCAAAAACACAAATTAGGACAGAGCAATTGCAGACTCTTAATGACTGCCAAAGAGTGCTAGGAGACATTTCCGTCTGTGGCCTACTTCTGGGTTAAAACCTGATAAAAAACAATTCATCTAAACAAAACCTTAGATAGTGAAAAAGACTTAAATAGTTTCAGGGAATTATCATCTTAAGGCAAGAAAGAATTGACTTTGATTTAAGGGAATTTACAGAAAGCACATATAGATAATGTGGATTTGAATCTTAACTTTTTTCTGGCTGTATCACCCCCAAATATTCCCTTATAGGAATTTTAATGTGGAAGAAAGATATTATCTGATAATGGATCTTTTTACCACATAAACCAAGTAAAAAGTAAAAGCCTTATGTAGAAAATGTCTCTTAATTAGATACAAAAGGCTAATTAAGACTTCATCAATTAGCAAGAATAGATCCAGAAGTAATTGTACTACCTTTTACTACTACTGAAATTTAAAAATTATGGGAAGAAAAAAGGATCTGTACCAAAGAGCTTGTAGTAATTTTTTTGGGAGAGATTAACAACTACCCCAAAAGTGAGAGAATTCAACGTATAAAGAGAACTAATTGGATCCTTCCTCACATTGTATGGGACAGAGCAAAAACTGGAGTTCTTACTTCCTATACTGATGCAAATATATCAGGAAAGGCAGGTTAGAAATCAAAAAATTTGAGTAAGGTGGAGCAAAGTTCTTATGACTCTATCCAAAAGTCAGATTTACATGCTATTCTCATAGTACAAAGGGATTTTAAAGAATCTGTCAACATAGTTAACAATTTGTAATATGTAGAAAGTATTGTTTTACATATTGAAATATTGAATTTATACAAAATGATACAGATATGACTTCATTATTCATTTAGATTCAAGATATAATCAGAAACAAGCTTCATCCCATATATGTGATATATATATATATATATATATATATATATATATATATATATATCACATCCAGTTCCTAAAGGGTCTGCCAGGTTCTCTAGCATAAGGCAATGCAGAAATTGATCAATTATTGATTGGAAATGTGCCAAAGGCATTGGAAGTTCATAAAAAAATATGTCAATAGCAAAGGTTCAAAACAGGACTTTCCTATTACATGACAAGGAGACAAGGAGATTATAAAGAGATATCTTATTTGCTTTTTTTATGTAAGCAAAGACCTGCAAGAAGTAACCCAAAGGATACTCAAAGGAATGAAATATGATAGATGGATGTGTTCCACTTTGTAGAATTTGGAAATATTTAAAACTTTTATATCAAGTTATTAATGCTCAATTAGAGTACTAACTAATTCTAGAAACATGCTTCATCTAGCCTTCTGTACATGATTTTGGTTTTGAGTCTCTATCAGGTAACTAGGGATTATATTTTTGTACTCAGGACGTACATAACAAAATATGGTCCTTTAAACTGTTTGAGATCTGCTGCATATGACATTTAAAATGTTTAAATTTTCTGCAGAGATCTAAGACCATGCCGAGCAGTCACCTATGGAGTCTCCAAAAGGAGGATAAGTCCCACAATGACGATTCCACCAGGACTATGATAACACCACTAAGCTGAAAACACCACCCAAAGATCAGCTTTGGACTACAAACTGCTCAGAACAATTTCAAGTTAGATAGCTGAGATGATCCAGCATAACAGACTGCTATAGCCAGGACTTGAAACAAGCCCTGTACTTTCTCATTATACAAAGACTGAATAACAAATGATAGAGCTACCTTTCCCAGGACTTGACAATCCAAATTTTCCTTTTCAGGAGCCCCTAAAGATGCCATTGTCACCAGACAACAGGAAGTAAACTTAAGAACATGATGCTCACATGGGGTAGGGGTAGGTGGTTTCTTAGTCTTTCATTGGGTTATGGATATTTGTCATCATTTAGTGTGGTTGATTACAAGTTATTATTGGTAATGGTCAGGAAAAAAGTTGAACTAAGGAGATTAGATTCAGAGTTCTTGCTTTGAAAAGAAAAAAATGGGATATAAATATAACAGGCTAAGAATAGCTTATTGAATCTACTTTTAAAGCAGAAAGAAACTAATAGTCTTAAATAGTTTACATTGATATAGATTATTGTATAATGATACAATTTTCTGTTAGAACATACTATACATATGCTTCTAATCTTGTTCATGGTATTGTACCTATACAACTTATTTAACAATGCAATGCAAATTCCTAGTTCTTGGAATTTATTATTACAAATTATTTAGGATAATAAAGAAATGTTGGGTAGTAGTTAGTCATCTATAAAAGTCAAACTTGTAGTCATATTGGGTATGTTTCAAGGTCAAACAGAGATGTATTTCAGATAGACAAATCATCTTCAAACATTTTAGAGATTTACAGAATATGGCATTTAAGATGTTTTAATAACATAGTTTCTCTTTTAGTGACAATGCATCATTTCTGCTCCTGGCAACACCATTCACTTCAGAGATGATGATAGGAATTGAAGAAACTCCATATGGAGTTTTCTTTCTTTGTCATAAAAGTTAGTCACTGGACTAGAAAGTGTCCTTGTCTAGACTGATGACAGAATGCTGTCCCAATTGGAGAAGTAGGAAACAAAGACAAAACTGCTAAACTTTGCAAAGACAAGGTAAGACAGTCCCTCAGAATATCCTGTTTCACAGATAAGTTTGTCATATTTTCTGGACCTGTAGGCCAAAGATGGATGCCCCAACAATACAGAGGAACATTTGATGACTATTCAGGTAGCCAGCTGTTTCTGTTATTTCTCAACTATTTTGAAAACCACTTACTTGTATTTCCTGCTTACTCTGTTAATATTATTTCCTTCTCTGGACTCTGAACAAGTTCAACATATAAATAGATATAGTTATAGATTTCCTTGTTAACAGATTCAGAAAAGAATTCCACTAAGAGGCGTAAAGTATATACAGTTGAGAGACATTAAAAGATTATTTTGATAATGCAAATTAGGCTAGAAAGTGAATTAGGTTCAACACTTTGGACTAAACAAAATAGGATAGATAAAGAATGTTTTCTCTGAATTTATCAATTGTTAAAGGGACTAGTCAACCACAAGAACCAACACTAGTCAACCACAAGAACCAACACCCATCCTGATATTTAAATCTTGAACTTGGAGAAACTACAGATGTAGATAATGTTGTGGACATCAGAAACACAAGGAAAGAGCAACCCACATGTGAGATGTGTGGTGTGGTTTTGTTTTGCCAACACAACAAGATAGGATCATCAAGTAAGAAGGACTCTCAATTGAGAAAAATTCCTCCATTGGCTTGTAGTCAAGTTTGTGGGGGCATTTTCTTGATTAATGATTGTCACGTGAGAGCCCAGCCCACCACGGGGAATGTCACTCCAGTATTGGTGGTTATCAGATATATAAGAAGCAGGCAGAGGAAGCCAGTAAGTAGCATTCCCCCATGACCTCTGCTTCAGTTCCTGCCTCAGGTTCCTATCCTGATGTCCCTTCATGGTGGACTATACACTGTAAAATAAACCAAACCTTTTCTTCCTCAAATTGCTCTTGGCCATGGGGTTTCATCACAGCAACAGGAAGGAAACTAGAGCTCATGGGAGGAGACAGCAATGTTAATAGCATCAATGAGAACAGACCATCAGATGAGGAGGTACCTGAGGGTGACCAGGTCAGGCTTTCTTGAGCAGGTCCTAAGGAACAAAAATTAGATGTTTATTTCAGGAGTTGAAGTGAGTTAGTCTCTTTTGACTTTAAAATGCAAGAGATAAAGTGCTCTGGAGCTGACAAGCTCCCCATGATCCCTGAGATCAGACTTGGGCCAAGAGAATAGGCTTTGAGGGTCAGCTCTGGCTTAGTAAAGTCCTGCCTGGGCCACTCTAGCACTGGATGGAGACTTGCATTCATATCAATACATAAAGGATGCCTGCGTGTGTCCCCATAACTTCCTGGCCCACTGGCCTTACCCGAGTTTCTAGTTGACTCTGGACCTCATTTCCTTTCACAAAATGGCCTCTCTGTATATATCTGATGGCTCGTCCCCATTATACTTTTCATGAGGACTCAGTAGCAGCCTGTCTCCATTTCCTCCCATTTCGAATTCCTTCCTGTATTTTCTCTCTCTATTTTCCCCACTTTTTTTCATTTTTTCCCTCAGATTATCAGTACATGGTCAAGAACACAGACTCTGCCTCCTGAGTGCCTGGATTCTTGCTTTTCATTTGACCCTGTGAACACTCCCCATACAGTCTCCCTCAAGTTTACCTTCTTCACCTATAAACTGGACATCTAAATGATACCAATCCTTGATACCAGCTGGGATGGACAGTAATCAAAAGTAGATGCAACCAAAACAAGAAATTAGCAACATGGTTCCTTCTGCCATTATCTGTTATTCTTTCTGCTCTCATTTTCTTCCCTCTTCCTTTCTCTGTCTCAAAGAATCCATGTGCCCTTCCCCATGCCTCTACCACTTTCTTGCTGTGTATCTTCTTCTATCTATATATCTTCTGGAATATTTTTGCTCTCAAAAAACATTTCTCATATTGAATCTGTTTCTTCTAACATCAAGTGTGAGACTGTGACACACTGAGAAGTGGTAGTTTTGGTCTTCAGCCCCTGTTCCTGGCCAGAGCCCCTCAAACTCCAATTGAGATCCAAGTGATTAAGGCAAAAAGAGAGTCAATCTACCCTTGCACATAGCCACCCTTCTTCAGGAACACCACAGTGCACATTAGAGAAGTAAAGTTTGGAAAGCCATTAGGAATGGAGGCTGGTTGCCAGGGGAACAACATATCATGACAGCATTGGAGTGCTGACCTTCAAGGTGAGAAGATCTAGAAGTTGACTTGATTACATGGCTAAACATACCATCCATCATAGCTGTATGATGAAAATTTTATTAAAAATCATAAGAGTCTCTGTTCAGAGAGATTTGGGTTGACAAACTCCATAGTGAAGGAAGGTTGGTGTGCCCAGCGATAACAAGAGAGTGTAGTTTTCTCTCTCCCTTATTCCTTGGGTTGTCCCTCTCCCATGTAGTTATTATTTGTGTGCATATGTGTGTGGAGAACAGAGGATGACTTTGGCTATCATTCCTCAGGTGACATCAACCTCTTTTTGTAGAGATGGAGTCTCTCACTGAGCTAGACCTCAACAATTTTCATAATCAGTGATCTCAAGGAAGCTGCCTGTCTCTGCCTCCTTGGTACTAGGATTATAGCACCTGCTCCTGTGTCTTAAACTGTTTTTTCTTTACACGAGTTGAGGGGATCAAACTCAAGTCCTGTGCTTGTATGCACTTTGACAACAGAGTCATCTCCCCAATTCCCCTCACCATAGTTATTTTTGAGCTATAACTTTTCTAATGAATTGTAAGCTATAGATTCCTTGAGTTTCATGAGCTAGCAAGTTCTGTAGCCTGAGACACCATGGCAACCCCTGATTTATGTTCAGTTGACCAGAGCATGGGTCATAACCCAGAATTTGTAACCAGCATCTGTAGTAGACTGCTGTCTTGTGGCCCTGAACCCTTTATCTGAATTTAATTACATCATAAGACACCTTGCTGGTGTCTAGAGAGGTGGTTGGTGTGGGAAACCTCACTCATTACACATCTGGTGTCAGAGACCAGTGCATGTAAGGGCAGGACAAAACAGGACATCACTCTTACAGAGCATTTCCTCTTTTATGTCACCATGGACCACACTGCTTCACCTTTCACAGTTCCATATTGGTCAACTCCTTCAGAGACTTTTCTAAATCACAATTATTTCTGAGTAGTCAGTCTCTTAAAATCTGGCTACTAACATTGGGTTCAGGTTCCTTCATCATGGGTAGCAGACTGACTGTTGTCATGGTTACTCTGGAAGGATCCTACATCCTCCTAGAGGCTGGTCAATTTAGATCTCAAGCACCGCCTCCTTCCAGGATTCGTATATTAGGGGTCTGTCCCTCAGAATGGCACTAGTAGGTGTTGGTGGTACCTTTAATAGGCAGAGCTGAGCTGAAGGAACTTAGATCACTGGAGGTGTAACCTTGAAGGGCACAGGCACATCCTCTCTTCCCTTGCTTCCAGGTCACCAAGCCCTTGTTTTGATGTTATCCCCTATCTTAAGAAATGAGGTCAAACCATTTGGGCTGAAGTCCCTAACATCATGAACCCAAATAAATCGACTTCCTAGGTATCCATTTTGTTTTTGAGTGAGTTTTTCTATGTACAATTGGCTGATCTCAAACTCACAATCTTCCTGCCCCAGAGTTTAGAGTATCCAGCTTCTCCTGGGTAATATGTCGTAGTGCATGAAGGTAACACCAGACTTATACCCACTCCCGTCACTGCCTTCTCTGTTTTCCCCCCAGTCACACTCTGCTAAGGATCTCCTTTATTACCTATTCTCTGCAGCAATAAGAAACTCTCTCCAGGTGTAATTACCTTGTTGAAGATTTAGCTGCAAGTTTGGGTCCTGTCTATCATTTTCTTCAAAACACAATTCATCCTGTGGTAAGACTGAAGTGGGAGGGAGAGGGAAGAAGAGGAGGAGCCATTAGAGATCTTTAGCAGGGACAAAAGGCAACATTTCTGCATTACACATTTACAAGTTTCAAGTCTTCTGATCAAGTTCAATGGATCCCACATGACAAAGTTCACCCATCATGTCCTGGGACAGAGAAGACTTCACAAGGGAGACTTTATGCTTCCCATACAGAAAGGAGACACTCAAAGTCAGGAATAAACAAGTAGAAGACACACTTGTGCTGTGTTCCAATTCCTGTGTTCAGAGGACAGGGAAGATATACGTCAAAATAGAAAAAAAAATAGAATCTAAAGATAGCTTCCAGGCTGTCACAACTGTAAGAAGAAAGGGGATCTTTCCTGGATCGAAGGTCTAGGATCTGGCACATACCAAAGGGAAGCTTCATGATGGGCAGGCTTTAAGACAGGCAAGATGGGGTTGAAGAACTATTTCAAACATTGTTGATTTCTATGGGCATGTGGTGCTAAGCTAAAATGAATCCTGCAACCCACAGCTGAGCCGTCACTCAAGGTGGGGCGTAGTGAACCTGATGGACTCCTATGTATAATATTATAAGGTCTCCACTGAAGAGACACAGCAGTGCTACCCTACTGGGACTGAGTTCTTCCTGTCTTCTTCTCCGTAGCCTGATGCTCATGGGACTCTCATTGTCTTAGCCTGAATACCCAGCCTACCAGACCTCGGAAGTGTGTCAACATTAGCCATTAGGTGTAAATTTTGTGATGGTACATAACGTGTTAATTTTTAAACTGCTATACATCAGTTTGTTCAACACTGTATATGACACATGGTAGATTATTAATATATGGTTATTGAGGGGAGATAAGGACTGTGATCTCCAAGGGTGATACTAAGCGCAATTACCATTTTTAAATCTTTCAAAAATGCGTTCCAAATCAGGGTATGCCTTCATATTTTGCTTACAGAACAATAAATTTAGAGCCTTCAGGTCATTTTTCTCTTCCAGTTCTTTCAAGACTTTGTAGACCACTTTTGGTACAGTCTTCTCATTTCCACTGGATTCTTGAAAATCCTTTAAAGATATTTAATGGAAAAAATTTAATTGCAGACTTCCAGGTCACAGAAGAACCCTAGGAAACAATTATAGTTAGTGTACCTCAATCTGCAACAGACATATCTTCTAGTGAAAAGTTTTATATTTGCATGGCTACTTAGTGAAAAAAGTACATATTTTCTCTGTGAAAATACTAGCTAGTGACTTTGAGCTCCAACCATTATTTCTATGACATGTAAGAAGAACCACTTTCTGTAAGAAAGGAACACTAGGGCTAAGGGTTTACAATGGGGCTGGTGAGATGGTTCAGTGGGTTACAGGCACTTGTCACCAATCCTGATGGTCTGAGCTCAGGCACTGGGATTCAGATGGTGAAAGAGGAGAGCCAACTAGCCACAGGCTGGCCTCTGACTTCTACACGTGCAGAGCAGCAGGCTCATACACACATGTACACACAATACAAACATACACATACTTACAGGTAAATAAGTAATAAATGCATTTTTTAGAATGGAGAGATTAAAGATATGGTTCATTTTGAGAGTACTTGCTGCTCTTGCATAGAACCCGATTCGGTTCCCAGAGTCCACACAGTACCTCACAAACACCTGTAACTCAAAAACAAGGGATTTGGTGCTATTTTGTGGCACACAAATGGTATGCACACATATACACAAGCAAAATACTTGTACACATAAAAATAAAAATACGATAGGTGCATTCTTAAAAAAACATCAACAAATACCAGTTAGCTAACATGGCAGGTGGCCAATGCTGTTCTGTTAATCTGACACCACCTTTCCTCCTGTAGGAAACTACGTGTCCATTCCCTCTGACCGTGAACTCTACTGAAGGGCAAAATATTCATAAAGCAAAAAAAAAAATTAAAGGAGCTGGAGAGATGATTCAGTGGTTGAATGTAATTGCCCCTCCTGCAGAGGTCTTGGGTTCGATTTCCAGCCATGTCATGGTGTTCACAACCACCTGTAACTCCAGTGTCTGGGGATCTGGAGCTCTCTTCTGGCCTCCAGAGGCACCAGGAATACTGGTGATGCATAGGCACACATGCAGAGAAAACACTTGTATACATAAAATAAAAATGAATAGGTTCAAAAAATTGCTCCAAAAGAGACTCTGTAATATGTTATCAGTGGTAGGGTTTTAAAATAGATGTCTATTAAAATAAAATGTGCTCACTGAAATATCCCTTAAGTCAGTTCATTAAAATAATTCAATAGTAAATTAAAATCACTTTGAGTTTTAGTTTATTTTGTTAGTTCCGTTTAGTTTTAATTGCATAATTCACATGGTGTAAAATGCATAAGACATTGCCCATCATTGGAGAACCCCTATTCTACTCTGGCTTGTCTTCAACAATACTCACCCTGATTCCAGAAGGGATCATGAAACACCTTCCCCTCAGATAGAAGCAGGAACATTTCCCGAGTCCTCTGCTTCTCCTCCCCTTGATACAATGACAGAACACTTCCAGAAATATTTACATGATACATGTCACTCCCCGGAAAGACAGATTTTAAACCTGAGTTCAGAATTCTGATGCACAATTCATGAATTTATTATTGCAACTAATATCTGTACAAAGTGCTATGAAAATTTTGTCAATAATCCTTTGTCAAAAATTGGGTCCAGGGTCTGGAGAGCTGGCTCATGGTTAAGAGCATGTGCTGCTCTTACAGAGGACCCAGGGTGATTCCCAGCACCCACATCAGGTGTCTCACAACTGCCTGTATCTCCTGTTCCAGGGAATTTGGAGATCCTTACCGGACTCTGTAGGCACCAGCACCTATGTGAACACACACACACACACACACACACACACACACACACACACAACATGAGCAGAGAGATGAGAACTTTGTTTTAAAAATAACTCCATCATTTTTTATTTTTTTTAAAGTCCAATCTTAAATTAAACTGCGCGTCATCCAGTTTGGTTCAAGATAGCAAAGTGTAACTTAATTTGGAGGTTTTTTTTTTCTGGGTCAGGATGTAAGAAACTTCACTTACATCATACTGTTTATCACTGATGACATTGTTGTCACGGAAGACCTCTAGAAAAGGAAATAAATCTTTTATTGCATCTGTAATTTCCAATTTAAGTACTCTGAAGAGCCGGAATATAGATTCTGTGTTCTCATGTCCTGTGGACATCCTAGAAGGAAATACAATGGGGAAATGCTTATCAGGACTTGGACTACATGCTTGTGGAAATGAAAGAAAGACTATAAAGAACTAACAGACATTAGACAGGTGGTCTTGAGTTAACCCCAATAAATAAAATGAGTTAACTCCACTAAATATCCACATTCTGGGTTCAAGTGAGAGAGAACCTGTCTTGTTATATAAGATGGAGAGAGATGGACGAAGACTCCCAGCATCAATGTCTGACTTCTACACACATGTGCACATTCATACATGTGCATCTGCACACATAAGCCCTCCCACATGTTAATGTTTTTACATACATGCATGTATACTGCACATCCACACACATACAAAAATAAAGTGAAACATAATGTTAATTATGGATTCAAAAATTCCATGACTCCGTGTTCTCGTACATGTGAAAAGGAATATTCTAACCAGCTTATATGAAAATATTTCTAGTAGCATTATTGAGAGCAAAAGTTAGGAACAGTGGAAATGTACTTTCATTGGAGGGGAAACATAAACTTGAACAAGCCATACAATGAAATACTATTCCTCAATAAAAGGAAAAAAATGCTAATACATTCTGTGAGTGGATGGATCTGAAAAATATTTTTTCATAATAAAGGAAGCCAAACACAGAAGGCCATATAATGGATAATTGCGTATCTATCATATGCCCAGATTCTCCATAGAGACAGATGTATGTGTGGTTCTGTGGACTAAGGAGATCAAGAATGGACTGTCCACAGCTTTGAGGGGTTTTGCAGGGGATGGGTAAGGCCTAAGTTCCAAACTTGGACTGTGCTGCTGGTTGCATGGCTCTGTAAAAAGTCATTGGAATGTACCTTTAAATAGTAAATCATATTGCAAGTAAATTATACTCAAAAAACTGTCAAAAATGTGAAAATGGATATCCAAAAAGATGAACAGATCGTTAAAGGTGACAGGCTGCATTTTCTGCCCTCTGGAGCATGGGAAAAGGCAGATATTGTGAAGAACAAACACACATTGTATCATAGCTGGTTTGGGTTTTAAAATTTTGTTTGTTTGTTTTGTTTTCTGTCAACTTGACACAAGCTAGTTACCTGAAAAGAGGAACCTCAGTTGAAAAAGAGAATGCCTCCTTCTGTACTGCCTGTAGGCAAGTCTAAAGGGAATTTTCTTGATTGGTGATTGATGTGGGAGGGCTCAGTTCACTGTGGGCATTGTCAGCCCTGGAGAGCTGGTCCTCCAGTATATAAGAAAGCAAATGGATCCAGCCAGTAAGCAGTGCTAATCCATAGTTTCTGCTCAGATTCCTGCCTCCAGGATCCTGTCCTGACTTCCTTTGGTGATGGACTGTGATTTGAATGTGTAGCCAGAAGAACTATTTCCTCCCTAGTTTTTTTTTTTTTTTTTGTCATGGTGATTTATTACTGCAATAGAAACCCTAACTAACACTGTATGATTGCATGTTCCCACGGTCTGAATAGGAATGTCAGGAGGTGATAGACAACACTTAGGTTAAAAGATAACTTGCTGATGTCAGGATGTCCATGAATTTAACTCTCAGCACAGAACAACCAAGCAGGAACTATCCCCCTCCCCGGGAACTGGAGGAGGAGGCTAAACCTTAGCCATGGTGGGTTTTAAAATTTTGTTTGTTTTGTATTTTTTGTCAACTAGACAAAGCTAAAGATATTTGAAAAGAGGAACCTTAATTTAAAAAAGAAGGCTTACCTCTGTATTGCCTGTAAGAAAGTCTCTGGGGAATTTTCTTGATTGGCGAATGATGTGGAAGGGCCCGGTTCACTGGGGGCATCGCCACCTGGACAGTTGGACCTGGTATATTTAAGAAAGCAAACTGATCAAGCCAGAAAGCAGTGTTACTCCATAGTTTCTGCTTCAATTTCTGCCTCCAGGTTCCTGCCCTGACTTCCTTTGTTGAGGACTGTGATGTGGATGTGTAAGACAAAATTCCCTTTTCTCCCCAAGTTGGTGTTTATTACCACTGTGTGACTGGATGTTTCCACAGTCTAAACAGGGATGTCAGGAGGTGACAGACAGCACTTAGGTTAAAAAGACATCTTGTTGATGTCAGGGTGTCTATAAGTTTAATCCCCAGCACAGGACAACCAGCCAGCAACTAACTATCCCCCCCAAACAATAACTGGAGGATGAGGCTGAACCTTACCCGTGGACCACAAACCCACATCCGAAGGACAAGAGAAGCAGTCTCACTTTGACCGCATGCCCCTTGCTCAGCCTGGAACAGGCCTTACTAAGGTGAAGACCCTGGACCTAAGGTTTAATCAGAACCAGATGAGAACATACAGCTCCCCAGAACTCTCAGGTGCCTCTGGGAGGCCTCCTTCTTTTTGCCCAATGAAGAACACCGAATGACTCAGCAGCAGACCACTAAGAAACAAAGAACAGGGCAGTGATGACCAGCCCTTCCTAGACAGCATTCCAGTCTGGTCACAGAGTCAGCCTACTACCCAGAAGAATTTGCTGATTCTGCATCACAATAGATTATAGAGTTGGCTCCACCCATCCAAGGAGCCAAATAGCAAGTCACCCCATCTGGGTCAGAGCCTAGCCTATGGCTTCACCTAGGCCAACAGACAAGCTGGCAGCCTGCCTAACTTTAGAGTATATACCCTCTAGTACTGACAGACCAAGGATCCCACACACAATGGGTAACCAAACTGACACTTTCCTACCTGCAGAGTTTAGCTTTTTGTAGTCATGGCTAAGGAACCTAAACTGCTGACTAGTCTGGTCTCTGAGCCGAGGTCATACAATTCATGGAGAGGAAGCCAACCTTTCCACAAATGTCAGGCATGTCATGTCACCCCACGTTGATGAAGCAAACAGAATGCTTCAATATTTGCAAATAGGTGAATCGGCTGCATCACATTAATAGAAGGGAAAATGTAAATCCTGTCTCACCAACAGGGGCAGAAAAGGTATTGCACAAACTCAGCATGCTTCCGTGATAAAAACAGACCTCTCAAAATTTAGCCTAGAAGAACTGTACTTTAGTATAATAATGATCACATAGGAGAAAGCCATAATACTATTCTCAAGAACAACAAGTTTAGAGCTTTTCCCTTTGAGGTCAGGGACAGTGAAAGGGTTATATATAATTCCATCGATTATAGACACAGATTAGTACTAATTAATAAATTTAGTAAAGTTACAGTTCAAAAGTCAACATACAAAATAATACATCTGGAAAAGAAATGAGAATTCCTTTTTCATTAAAGAGAAAAGTGTGTATATGTGAGAGAGACAGAGAGAGAGATGGAGAAACTGAGAACTACTGACTTGTGAAATAATTCTTTTGTGCGCTGCCAAGATTTGTCACTTGGATTGGTTTAAAAAATGTTAAGTGTCTTGTAATCAGGCAGGAATTATAGGGGAGGGGGACAATCAACCTAAGAGAATTATGGGAAGAAGAAAGGTTGAGTTACAAGAGATGCCAGTGAACCACAGAGATATCAGGATATATAGAAAATGAACTAACAAGCCATGAGTCACATGGCAAAGCATAGGTAAGAAATATGAGTCAATTTAAATGTAACAATTAGGTAGTAATAAGCCTGAGACATTGGCCAAGAAATTGTAATTTATATTAAACCTCTAAGTAATTGTTTGAGTACAGTTGTGGGATAAAAATCTCTGCCATCAAATGGTGCCCACATGGTACATAGATTCTCATAAGACCTAAAAAGGCTTGAATAAAAAAGGTTCTAAACGCACAAAAATGGAACCAGATACAGCTTTCTAGTCACATAATCTCTGGCCAGCTGCAATGCAGAGACGTGTCATTCAACAGCTGCCCAAAAGACAGAGACAGCTGCCAGCTGCTGTGAACTAAGTGGCAGTGGGTTCTCGCAGTTTCTCACATGGGTCCCAGTGCAGAGTGGCTTCTCCCAGCCCCAAATTAACAAAATTAGAAATGAAAAGGGGGACATAACAACAGACACAGAAGAAATACAGAGGATCATCAGGTCATAGTCTAAAAACCTGTACTCCACAAAATTGGAAAACTTAAAGGAAATGGATATCTTCCTGGATAAATATAACTTACCAAAATTAAATCAAAACCAAATTAAACAGACATATGACTGCTGAAGAAATAGAAACAGTCATCAAAAGTCTCCCGACCAAAAAAAAAAAAAAAGAAATGAAAAGGAAAGAAAAAAAGAAAAAGAAAAAAAAGAACCAGAATTCTACAAGACTTTCCAAAAAGAACTAATACCAATACTCCTCAAATTATTCCACACAATAGAAACAGAAGGAACAATCCCAAATTCTTTTTATGAGGCTACTCTGATAACCAAACCACAGAAAAAGAATTACAGACCAATCTCACTCATGAACATTGATTCAAAAGTACTAGATAAAAATACTGGCAAATAGAATCTAAGAACACATCAGAACCATCACCAACCATGATCAACTCAGTTTCATCCCAGAGATGCAGGGATGGTTCAACATACAAAAATCTGTCAACATAATCTACCATATAAACAAACTGAAAAATAAAAAAACATGATCGTCTCATTAGATGCTAAAAAAGCTTTTGACAAAATACAACATCCCTTCATGATAAAGGTCTTGGAGAGAGCAGGGATACAAGGAACATACCTAGACATAATAAAGGCAATATACAGCAAGCCAACAGCCAAAATCAAACTAAATGGAGAGAAACTCCCTGCGATTCCACTGAAATCAGAAACAAGACAAGGTTGTCCACGCTCTCCATCTCTTTTCAATATAATTCTTGAGATCCTAGCTAGAGCAAAAAGACACCAAAAGGAGATCAGTGGGAAACTAATGGGAAAAGAAGTCAAACTCTCACTTCTGATGATATGATAGTTTACATAAGTGATCCCAAAAATTCTACCAAGGAACTTCTACGACTCATAAACACTTTCAGTAATGTAGCAGGATACAAGATTAACTCAAAAAAAAAAATCAGTAACCCTCCTGTACACAGATGATAAAAAGGCTGGGGAAAAAAATCAGAGAAACAATACCCTCCACAATAGTTACAAATAACATAAAATATCTCAGAGTAACACTAACCAAACAAGTAGAATACTTGTATGACAAGAACTTTAATCTTTGAAGAAAAAATTGAAAAAGACACCAGAAAGTAAAAAGATCTCTCATGCTCTTGGGTAGGCAGAATTAACAGTAAAAATGCCAATCTTACCAAAAGCAATCTACAGATTCAATGCAATGCCATCAAAATCCCAGCAAAATTCTTTGCAGACCTTGAAAGGACCATACTCAAGTTCATATGGAAAAGCAAAAACAAACAAACAAACAAACAAACAAACAAAAAACCCAGGATAGCCAAAACAATCCTGTACAATAAATAACAGAACTTCTGGAGGCATCGCAATCCCTGACTTCAAACTTTACACCTGTAAGAACTGATGATAACTTATGCTGGAGAGGTTGTGGGAAGAAGGGAACACTTCTGCAAGTGTATGGCAGGACTGGAGTCCCAAAGAGAGTCAGTTACAAGGATAAACAGTAACAGTTTTAGAATTGCCAGTGCCAGGTGATCATCACAGAAGCAGCAGCTACCGTGAAATGGGGCAGGCTGAGATCTAAAATGCAGGTTATGTATAGGTGTCGAGGGTGGGGCCAAAGAGATGATCTAGGCTTCTCAAAAAAAAGGAGGAACTCTATGTTTGATATTGCAGGAAGGCATTTGAAAGATTTAAAAATTTTTAAGAACAGTTTTTACAATACTTAAATTTGTAAGACTATGGGACATTTGTGCTTATAAATTGTTTTATATTGTTAATACTTGGACTTAAAGGCTAGAAATGAGGGTCACAGTCATAATCACCAAATGCTTGCCAGAAACTGAGATGTTCATTCCCTGTGATGCAGCAAGACAATGACCTAAGCAGTCTGACAAAGGGCTTGAAGCAGTTTCCCAGCTCACTGAGTCTAAACCTTTGGGGTTAAGAAAGCAAAACAAAATAAAACAAAACAAAACAAAAAGTTTTTACAGGGTTGCCTAGGACTACCTGCCTCTCAGATGTTTGCATTTAGATTCCTAACAATGACAAACTGTAGTTAAGAAATAGTAACAGGAAAAATTTTGTGATGGGAGGGTCACCACAACATGGGGGAACTATATTAAAAAGACAAAATATTGTGAGAGCTCAGAACCCTCGGCTTAGAAACTGTCTCTCCTTACACAAGGTCTATTCAGGCTTAAAAATGTATGTCTAGACTCCTTGTCTTTGCTAAATTTGCTAAGCTTAAGTCAAATATCTTAATAAATTGAGTCATAGAAAAGTTTTATGTTTCACTAAAAAGATCTTTAATTCAAAAATCATTATTTTTAAAATAACCTGACAGATATGTGAAGTCTTAGTCTTATGAAAGCTGCTAACCTATTGTAGAATATTAAGAAATACATGTTAATAGCCATCGTTATAAATGATCAACTTCATTAATTTTAGCCATGTTAAGTACTATCAATATAATTAATTAAAGGGATAAGCCTTACTTAGTCCCCCCAAAAGTTAAACTTAAAAGAAGTAACTAGAAACAAAGTTACCTATTTAGATATAAGGGCAGCCCTCAACTACATCAGAGGTCTGCAGAATATGGCATTTAAAATGTTGATTAAAAAACTTATTATATCAGAAAGTGACTCCCAGATACTGACAAAAACCCAAGGTCTTCAAAGAAGATTACGGGGTACCATGATGCCTCTACCTGAATTTCAAAATGCTGACCACTGGGCAAGATGACCAATACAACACCGGTTACCAGGACCTGGCCCAGACTGTGGAAAGTAGTAGCACACTGAAGACTAGACTGCACTCCTTTTGCCAAGATAAAATAAGGTCATTTTTACTCATGTTCCTCCAGAGAAAAGACTCTCACCGTATGGGTTTGGTGAAGACTTCTGCTCTGATACTTCTGCCTCTATTGCTATGGAGACCTGGGTATGGCTAACTAGGTATGCATTCAGAAGCTGAATAGATTCAGAAGCTGCTTGGTCTACACTTAGGTATAATTTATCTTTCTTGAATCTCTGATTGTATTGATGGTTGGGCAGCTAGAACCTAGTCAGTTTAGCAACAGTCAAACAGGTTCTCCCTCAAGGATATAGCCTACTTGTTAGTTCATTTTATATATAAAAATCAAGCCTTGGTGTGGGTCTTAAAAAAGAGATTATAAAACTTATAAGCTTTAAGAGTCTAACAAAATTATTTGAGATGTAAGCAGAAGTTATAAAAATATAAATAGATAATTTAAGTTATAAAATGTTTCAGATCTTCCCCCTTCTATGGTATAAAAGTTCACAGGTAAACATTTAATAAAGGTCTAATAAGCTGGTAGAGCAGTGACTACTTACTGCTCAGTCACAAGTTCAAGATTTTGGATTTATTTTGGTTGTCATCTAAAGATAAACTTGAAAGTGCTTCTCATCAGGCCAAAGATATCTCTGTTCAATCTATACCTGGTTCCCAGGAAAAGAGAAAAAATGTACACGGTTCTGACCCAAATCTGTAGTGTTTCTAGGACTCAAATGTATGAGTCTATACTGCTATTTTACAAATACCCATTACCTGCTTTTTCTACAATATGGATTTCAGTGTAGATTGATGATACTAATATGTAAAAAGAATTTATGTCCATTTGTAAAATAAAAATTGATATAGGCTTCAGAAAAAGCCTGGATTCCCTTCTCACAGGTCAAAGGGATTCAAGATAAGTACAGCCTAAGTTTTCCCCATCGCTATTCCTGAGGATGATATTTTTCATTCCCATGGTCTTGAGACTCTTCCCCTTCCCAATTACTAAGACTATGAACCTGAAAGTTTCAAATGCAATATTTTCCTTTATGTTCATAAATTTTACATCTATTCTAGTTCAAACTTGTCTCAACAGGTTTCTGCTTAGCTGACAGACACACCCAAGCATCAGTTGCTGACTATAACCCACTCAAAATGACTGCAAGTCCTGGACTTGCTGAAAGATGATATGGACCAGTCCAGCTTGTGTGAATGCTCCCTGTCTCGTCAGTTCAGTCAGTGAATCAGATGCTTCTGATAAGTGTCCATTACTTGTATTCCCTCCCTTCCTTTGACTAGCTTTTCAGCCTTCTTGGGCCCTGAACACAATGCCCAAATGTCAGCTTAAAGTAGTTACAGAAAAGAACATGTCTTCCTCTACTCCCTGCCCATAATAAGTTGAAATGCTGAGACAGGGGGACTCCCTGGCATGGGGGACAAATGACTACCTATAATGCCCTTTGACATACAAGGAATATTGGTCCAGAGTTGTCAGTTAATGAACGTATTAGCTACTGTAGTTCTACAATAAGATAAGACACTTTGGTTCTTTATGCAGAACCACAGAACGAAAGAGGACATTCAGGATTATAATTTGTTTGTGCTCACAGATCAGAGCTACAGGGCTTGATAGTAGAGGATGGTCGCTGCCCTAGAAAAATCTGTTAGCTAATGCTTCTTAGGTCCTAATACCATTCTCTTAAACCCCTGGGAAAGCACGACCCATGATTGGGTCCTGTCATTGGTACTTATAAAGGGGGAATGTAGGGTTAGGTCATAGCAGGATTAGCAGAGACCACCCAGGCACACCCAGGAATGGACCATTCAAGAGGCAAATACTTAACATTCCAAAGGAAATACCTAATATTCCCATCATTGTAGATAGGATCATCTGATATCCCTTCACCCAGCACACCCATCCCCTTTCACTAGGACCCTAGACAAATATCGGCCAATCAGGGGTCTTGAACCATAAAGGCCCTCACCCTAACCTCTGCTATGATAAAAAAGAAAAAAACCCACAACAACTGAGCTCAAGGCTATTTGATCGTGCCAATGAGTTGGACACAGAGAGCCCAAGTTCAAACTTGAATAAAAGCCCTTTGCTTTTACATATGGAATTGGTTTTCTTGTTGGTTTTGGGGAGACTTCATGATCTGGGCATAACAAGATATAATCTTCTTGCTTTTTCCAACATTGGTTAGCTATAACTAATTTATAACCATACATCCAGATTTACCTCATTATGTAAACAACATTTGTCTAATTCAGATATATCTAACAGATAACTATTCCCTAATTGTCAATGCTTCAGGGATCTGAGAATATAGTCATTTAATAAAATAGCTTCTCATGATAGGGACACGCCAGCTCCTAGCAGCATACTCTACCTCCTCAAGGAATGGGAAAGAACTTGCATCTGGAAGCTTCCATTGAATGTACCAAAGCCTGCCACAAAGAAGTAGCTGCTTTGCACTTCAAACCAGTGACAAGATCCTGCCCAGACTGGACAATAGTCCACTAGGGGATCAGTTGTCCCCTGTTGCCACATTAAGGTGGGTCAATCTTCCCAAATTCCTACCCCCTGGAAAAATCTGTCAGATCTTCTGGATATCACAGTTGAAGACATTTTATATGTGTTCTAGCATACTCCAGGCCCTAGGTTCAACGACAGTACTGGAAATGTTTCACTTCCTGTGCACTAGCAAGCACCCTGACAGGCACTGTTTCTGAGGAGCACATCTGATCACTACTGTGGAGCAGACAGAGCTCGACCATTTCCTTGTCAGAGGAGTCACCCTCCCAGGACAGGACGCTGAAGTGAAAATAAAAACGTGCAGCTTGCCAAGGCCGCTGCTAGCCAGGGCCTTTCTTGCCTTTTTTTCTTCCTTGGATAAAAATCTGATAGTGAGAGCCTAGACCAGGAGTGATCCTGGGACAGCTTCCTAGGTGACAAGTCCTGCCAGACAGGTAGGAGACCACGACAGAGGGACCCAGCTGCTGACCCTGAGACTCTGCTATTTGAATTTCTTCCCTGAGGTGACTTAGTGAAAGCAGAGAGAGGCAGAGGGACTGAGAACACTCAGATTTCATGAGATAACAACAGAGCCATGTCACAGAGGTCGCCAAGAGTCCCTGACAGGTGTGACCAGAGTCTCCTGTTAGCTAACAGTGCTGCACACAAGAACGTTGTGACTGTGTGCATTATACCAATCTGGTCTTGCCAGTGGATAACTTACTCAGTTTTAAAAACTCCAGGTGTTCTCTCTCTGTCTCTCTGTATCTTTCTGTGTCTCTATCTATCGTTGTCACTCATTGACTCTCTCTTTCTCTCTCTCTCTCTCTCTCTCTCTCTCTCTCTCTCTCTCTCACCCCTCTCTCTTCTCTCTACAATGCAGAACTTCTTCATGTTCAGTAGTGTGGACTCATTGAAGCTGTAGCCAATAATCAAGACATGAAATCATCGATGTTGTCAGAGGGAAAAATTATAGAAGAAGAAAGACGCACCTGTTGATGGACCTACTACCTTCCATCTCCCAACTCATGCCAGGGGCCTTGGAGGGTGAGCTCTGATCCATTGATCTCCTCACAGGCTTCCAGACTGTGTGTGTTGTGGCCCACAGTTGAGTGCTGAAGTCAACCTTATATCTAAATCTCCAGGGAGGGCTCCACCCTGATGGGGAAATGAAACTCAAAACTGGGGAAAGAGAAAACAAAATACTTGTTCTTTTTTATTTTATTTTATTTTTTTATTAAAAATTTCTGCCTCCTCCCTGCCTCTCTTTTCCCTCCCCCTCCCCCCACTCCCCACTACCCTTCCCCTTCCTCTCCAGTCCGAAGAGCAGTCAGACTTCCCTGCCCTCTGGGCAGTCCATGGTCCTCCCCACTCCATCCAGGTCTAGAAAGGTGAGCATCCAAACAGGCTAGGCTCCCACAAAGCCAGTACATGCAGTAGTATCAAAACCCAGTGCCATTGTCCTTGGCTTCTCAGCAGCCCTCATTTTCTGCCATATTCAGAGAGTCCGGTTTTATCCCACGCTTTTTCAGTCACAGTCCAGCTGGCCTTGGTGAGCTCCCAATAGATCAACCCCACCGTCTCAGTGAGTGGGTGCCCCCTAGTGGTCTTGCTTCCTTGCTCATGTTCTCCCTCCTTCTGTTCCTCTTTTGGACCTTGGGAGCTAAGTCCATTGCTCCAATGTGGGTCTCTGTCTCTATCTCCATCCAACGCCAGATGAAGGTTCAATGGTGATATGCAAGATATTCGTTAGTATGGCTGTAGGATTGGACCATTTCATGCTCTCTCTCCTCACCTATCCAAGGACCTAGTTGGGGAAATCTCTTTGGACGCCTGAGAACCCCTCTAGAGTCAGGCTCTTGCCAACCCTAAAATGGCTCCCTTAATTAAGATATATACTTCGCTGCTCCCATATCCATCCTTCCCTTAGGACAACCATCCTATTCCTCCAATCTCTCCTCATCCTCCCCTTCTCACTTGTCTCTTCCCATCTCCCCTTTTCCCCATCCCACCCCGCCCCCCAGTTCCCAATTTTTGCCCAGCAATCTTGTCTATTTCCAATATCCAGAAGGAAAACTACATGTTTTTCTTTGGGTTCACCTTCTTATTTAGCTTCTCTAGGAACATGAATTATGGGCTCAATGTCCTAGGGCTAAAAACCAATTATGAGTGAGTATATCCCATGTTCATCTTTTGGGGTCTGGGTTAGCTCACTCAGGATAGTGTTTTCTATTTCCATCCATTTGCATGCAAAATTCAAGAAGTCATTGTTTTTTACCGCTGAGTAGTTCTCTAATATGTATATTTTCCACATTTTCTTCATTCATTTTTCCATGGAAGGGCATCTAGGTTGTTTCCATGTTCTGGCTATTACAAATAATGCCGCTATGAAAATAGCTGAACAAATACTTTTGTAGTATGAGTGGGCATCTCTTGGGAATAATCCTAAGAGTGGTATTGCTGGGTCGTGGGGTAGGTTGATCCTGAATTTCCTGAAAAACCGCCACACTGCTTTCCAGAGTGGTTGCACAAGTTTGCATTTCCCATCAGCAATGGATGAGTGTACCCCTTTCTCCACAACCTCTCCAGCAAAGGCTATCATTGGTGTTTTTTGTTTTAGCCATTCGGACAGGTGTAAGATGGTATCTCAAAGTTGTTTAGATTTTCAGTTCCCTGATCACTAAGGAGATTGAGCATGACCTTAAGTGTCTTTTGGCCATTCGAACTTCTTCTGTTGAGAATTCTCTGTTCAGTTCAGTGCCCCATTTTTTTAATTTGGTTAATTAGCATTTTAAAGTCTAGTTCCTTGAGTTCTTTATATATTTTGGAGATCAGACCTTTGTCGGCTGCGGGATTGGTGAAGATCTTCTCCCAGTCAGTGGGTAGCCTTTTTGCCTTAGTAACAGTGTCCTTTGCTTTACAGAAGCTTTTCAGTTTCAGTAGATCACATTTATTGCATGTTGCCATTAATGTCTGTGCTTCTGGGGTTATACGTAGGAAGTGATCTCCTGTGCCCATATGTTGTAGAGTACTTCCCACTTTCTCTTCTCTCAGGTTCAGTGTGTTCAGACTGATATTGAGGTCTTGAATCCATTTGGACTCGAGTTTTGTACATGGTGATAGATATGGATCTATTTTCATTCTTCTATAGGTTGACAACCAGTTCTGCCAGCACCATTTGTTAAAGATGTTCTCTCTTCTCCATTGTATACTTTTAGCTCCTTTATCGAAAATCAGGTGTTCATAGGTTTGTGGGTTAAAATCCAGGTATTCTACTCGATTTTATTGATCTACTTCTCTGTTTTTATGCCAATACCAAGCTCTTTTCAAAACTGTAGCTCTGTAATAGAGTTTGAAGGCAGGGATGGTAATGCCTCCAGACGTTCCTTTATTATATAAGATTGTTTTGGCTATCCTAGGTTTTTTGTTTTTCCATATAAAGTTGATTATTGTCTTCTCCAGATCTGTGAAGAATTTTGATGGGACCTTGATGGGGATTGCATTGAATCTATAGATTGCTTTTGGGAGAATTGCCATTTTTACTATGTTGATCCTCCCAATCCAAGAGCAAGGGAGATCCTTCCATTCTCTGGTATCCTCTTCAATTTCTTTCTTCAAAGACTTAAAGTTCTTGTCAAATTGATCTTTCACTTCCTTGTTCAGAGTTACTCCAAGATATTTTATGCTATTTGTGGCTATCATGAAAGGTGACGCTTCTCTGATTTCCCTCTCTATATCCTTATCCTTGGTGTATAGGAGGGCAACTGATTTTTTGGAGTTGATCTTGTGTCCTGCCACATTACTAAAGGTGTTTATCAGCTGAAGGAGTTCTTTGGTAGAGTATTTGAGGTCACTTATGTATACTATCATATCATCTGCAAATAATGAAAGCTTAACTTCTTCCTTTCCAATTCGAATCCCCTTGATCCCCTTATGTTGACTTATTGCTATTGCTAGAACTTCTAGCACTATATTGAAGAGGTACGGAGAGAGTGGACAGCTTTGTCGTGTTCCTGATTTTAGTGGGATGGCTTTGAGTTTCTCTCCATTTAATTTGATGATAGCAGTCGGCTTGTTGTAAATAGCTTTTATTATATTTAGGTATGACTCTTCTATCCCTAATCTCTCCAAGAACTTTAGCATAAAGGGATGTTGAATTTTGTCGAATGCTTTTTCAGCATCTAATGAAATGATCATATGGTTTTTTTTAATTTATTTATTTATTAAGGATTTCTGCCTCCTCCTCGCAACCGCTTCCCATTTCCCTCCCCCTCCCCCGATAAAGTCCCCTTTCCTTATCTGCTCGAATTGCAATCAGGGTTCCCTGCCCTTTGGGAAGCCCAAGGACTGCCCACCTCTATCCAGGTTTTGTAAAGTGAGCATTCAATCTGCCTAGGCTCCCACAAAGCCAGTATGTGCAGTAGGATCAGAAACCAACTGCGATTATTCTTGAGTTCTCAGTATTCCTCATTGTCCGCTATGTTCAGCTAGTCCGGATTTATCCCATGCTTTTTCAGACCTAGGCCAGCTGGCCTTGGTGAGTTCCCGATAGAACATCCCCATTGTCTCAGTGTGTGGGTGTACCCCTCACAGTCCTGAGTTCCTTGCTCATGCTCTCTCTCCCTTTGCTCCTGATTTGGATCTTGAGATTTCTGTCCGGTGCTCCAATGTGGGTCTCTGTCGCTGTCTCCTTTCATTGCCTGATGAACGTTAATATTCAGGAGGATGCCTATGTGTTTGTCATTGGGTTCACCTTCATATTTAGCTTCTCTAGGAACATGAATTATGAGCTCAATGTCCTTTATTTATGGCTAGAAACCAAATATGAGTGAGTACATCCCATGTTCCTCTTTTTGGGTCTGGCTTACCTCACTCAGGATAGTGTTTTCTATTTCCATCCATTTGCATGCAAAATTCAAGAAGTCCTTGTTTTTTACTGCTGAGTAATACTCTAATATGTATATATTCCATACTTTCTTCATCCATTCATCCATTGAAAGGCATCTAGGTTGTTTCCAGGTTCTGTCTATTACAAACAATGCTGCTATGAACATAGTTGAGCATATACTTTTGTTGTATGATGAGGCCTCTCTTGGGTATATTCCCAAGAGTGGTATTGCTTGATCCAGGGGTAGGTTGATCCCGAATTTCCTGAGAAACCGAAACACTGCTTTCCAGAGTGGTTGCTCAAGTTAGCATTCCCACCAGCAATGGGTAAGTATACCCCTTTCTCCACAACCTCTACAGCATAGGCTATCATTGGTGTTTTTTATTTTAGCCATTCTGACAGGTGTAAGAGGGTATCTCAAAGTTGTCTTGATTTGGATTTCCCTGATCGCTAAGGAAGTTGAGCATGACTTTAAGTGTCTTTTGGCCATTTGAAATTCTTCTGTTGAGAATTCTCTGTTCAGCTCAATGCCCCATTTTATAATTGGGTTGATTAGCCTTTTACGGTCTAGTTTCTTGATTTCTTTATGTATTTTGGAGATCAGACCTTTGTCAGTTGCAGGGTTGGTGAAAATCTTCTTCCAGTAAGTGGGTTGCCTTTTTGTCTTAGTGACAGTGTCCTTTGCTTTACAGAAGCTTCTCAGTCTCAGGAGGTCCCATTTATTCAATGATGCCCTTAGTGTCTGTGCTGCTGGGGTTATATGTAGGAAGAGATCTCCTGTGCCCATGTGCTGTAGAGTACTTCCCACTTTCTCTTCTATCAGGTTCAGTGTGTTCAGACTGATACTGAGGTCTTGAATCCATTTGGACTTGAGTTTTGTGCATGGTGATAGATATGGATCTATTTTCATTCTTCTACAGATTGACATCCAGTTTTGTCAGCACAATTTGTTGAAGATGCTCTCGTCTTTCCATTGTATACTTTTAACTCCTTTATCGAAAATCAGGTGTTCATAGGTTTGTGGGTTAAAGTCAGGGTCTTCTATTCGATTCCATTGGTCAACTTCTCTGTTTTTATGCCAATACCAAGCTGTTTTCAATATGTAGCTCTGTAATAGAGTTTGAAGTCAGGAATGGTAATGCCTCCAGACGATCCTTTATTGTATAAGATTGTTTTGGCTATCCTGGGTTTTTTGTTTTTCCATATAAAGTTGATTATTGTCTTCTCCAGATCTGTGAAGAATTTTGATGGGATTTTGAAGGGGATTGCCTCGAATCTATAGATTGCTTTTGGGAGAATTGCCATTTTTACTTTGTTGATCCTCCCAATCCAAGAGCAAGGGAGATCCTTCCATTTTCTGGTGTCCTCTTCAATTTCTTTCTTCAAAGACTTAAAGTTCTTGTCAAATTGATCTTTCACTTCCTTGGTCAGAGTTACTCCAAGATATTTTATGCTATTTGTGGCTATCGTGAAAGGTGATGCTTCTCTGATTTCCCTCTCTGCTTCCTTATCCTTAGTGTATAGGAAGGCAACTGATTTTTTGGAGTTGATCTTGTATCCTGCCACATTACTAAAGGTGTTTATCAGCTGTAGAAGTTCTTTGGTAGAGTTTTTGGGGTCGCTTATGTATACTATCATATCATCTGCAAATAATGAAAGCTTAACTTCTTCCTTTCCAATACGAATCCCCTTGATCTCCTTATGTTGTCTTATTGCTATTGCTAGAACTTCAAGCACTATATTGAAGAGGTATTGAGAGAGTGGACATCCTTGTCGAGTTCCTGATTTTAGTGGGATGGCTTTGTGTTTTTCTCCATTTAATTTGATGATAGCAGTCGGCTTGTTGTAAATAGCTTTTATTATAATTAGGTAGGACCCTTGTATCCGTATTCTCTCCAAGACCTTTATCATAAAGGGGTGTTGAATTTTGTTGAATGCTTTTTCAGCATCTAATGAAATGATCATATGGTTTTTTCTTTCAGTTTATTTATATGATGGATTACACTGATAGATTTGCGTATGTTGAACCAGCCCTGCATCTCTGGGATGAAGCGCACTTGATCATAATGGATAATTTTCATAATGGGTTCTTGGATTCAGTAGCAAAATACTTCTCCCCTCTTAAATTTGTGGCTGTGAGATATTCTCTCTTTTTTCTCTCCTGAAACCTGGTGGCATTGAGGAGGAGAAAGGGGAACTAGGGGATTGCAAAGGGGCACATATGCATCAAGCAGGGCCAGTTCCCAGTAGTGCCTTCCTTATGCAATGATGGGGAAAAAGAAACCCAAAGCAATAACAAAAACAAAATTCTCCTCAAACTCAAACTGTTTTCAGTTACCCCTGTGTCTAGGGAGTAGAATTTACCTGGGGCTTACTGTAATCCTTTTTTTGGTCTTGTCCATGGCTGAAGGAGATTTTGTTCAGGGGTTGTGAACAATCACCCCCCCCCCCCTTCTTTTTAGAGCAAGAAGCAAGCATTAGGCATTAACAAAAGAATTTTTACAATCTGGAGATAAAACCCAGACACAACTTGCTTTTTAAACTACTTTCATTCACAGCATTTTTTGTGTGTGTGTTTTTGTTTTTCAGTTAAACCAGTGTTTGTGTTTAGCCCATTGTTTCTCTCTGGCACATTCTGATGGTGTTTACTGAAGCTCTGCACTTTCCTGATACTGTCAGTTTTGTTCAGCAGGGAAAGGTAGAGGACAATGCAAAACCAAAAAGATCACATACATCCCATCACTTAAAGGTAAACTCAGCTCACATCACTTGTTGGTCATCAGCGACCTGGGGGTCATCTAATATGTGACACATTGTAGAGGGCTGCTTCAGCCTTGCAGATGGGTTTTAAAGCAAAGTAACCTGAGTTAACAGTTAATCCTTAAGATGCTGAGAAAACTGCTGACGATGTTCTCATTTCCCTAGGCTTACAACTTTATATTACTTTATTTCCACATTCCTATTTCTGAACCTACATTTTATACTCTTATTATCTTCATTGTATATGTAATGAGAATATGAATAAATATAGCATATACATAAGAACATACAATGAATATAAGAATACAAAAATATACATATTCTTATTCTTGGACACTTTATACCCTCCTGAGGTATAACTCGAACCAAACCTTAGACTCATTGTGATTATCTTAAAGTTTCTGATTTTCTTTTGTGTTTCTTGGGGAAATATTAAAATTGTTACTAGGCTGTCACCGTACACCATTATCTGAATGACGTGGTGAATTCAGACTATACGTGACAAATGACCTCAGCTGGTAAGGACCAAACTTCCAGTTCTTGATTCTTGCAGGCAAGGTCAAAAGATACTGCTGTTGTCACTATAACTTGGCCTGGAAGCTAACCACGGGTACCCAGGGCCCTTCATTCTGCATGGTTTAACTCTTCATGATGTGAGCATCTTTTAGGAGGTTCATGGATCATGGATGAGGGAACCATAGGCCAGAGATAAAATGTCTAGGGAACCTAGGGGATTTCCGTTTTTTTGGACAAAACTGTGTGGACTCAAGGGGACCCTAATATTGAAGTTGGTAAAGATGACCCTAAGGGAGACTTGGGTGAATTCAGTAAACAGGTTCAGGGTACTTTCTGATGATCTCACATGAATCAATTCTTCCAACCTAATTTCTTCTCTTCAAATGTCACCATATCTATTTCTGAAACTGTTAAATCCTCTGAAGTGTTTTAAATCATCATTCAGTGAGAACTATGTGATTTGATTATACTTCATGTCACCCCATAAGACTTCAGGGTGACATAGGGTCTCACCTATCTTGACCTCTAGTGAAATAGGTTCTCCCTGGTGCTCACAAACCAAATGTAGCTCTTTGGAAAGAAAGATGGGCTTCTCCAGGAGGTGTGGATGAGCCAGATCCACAGTATCTCCCTGACAATTTGAGCCAAGTATTCCTGCATTGGCCAAAAACTCATTTATGCTCATGGATTGTCAAACATTATGATTATGTTATTACTCGAAGCTTCTACTGGCAGTCCCAAGTGTTTCCCCAGCTCTTGAAAAGGATTTTTGGTTCTCTCCAATGGAAGTAGTATCCAGGTCTAAGGAGACTACTACTTGTAATAACCACTAGGAAGTGGTGTAGATCTAGCTAGAACCTACTCTGCCCAGAAAGTGGCTACTGCCCTCTGATAGTGACGAGGGCTCAGTGGTTAGGAACAATAACTGCTCTTCCAGAGAACTGGGTTCAAAACACAAGAACACAAGCAGAGGGCCTTGAGTGCAGCTAGAACTTTTTTGTTTTGGTTTTTATCATAGCAGAGGTTGGGGTGAGGGATTTTTAAGGTTCAGGACTCCTGATTGGCTGACATTTGTTTGGGGTCCTGGTTTAGTGACATCAGGGGATCCTATCTGCAATGGTTGGAACATTAGGCATTTTCTTTGGACCATTAGGTACTTTCCCCTTGGGTGCTGGTGCCTGCTGGTCTCTATTGAGTCTGTCATGGCTGGGCCCCACAGGTCTTTAGTTTTCAGCTGTGGTCCTAAGATAAAATCATAAGGCAAAGCCAAGTTAACATTGTAAACAATTTAGTGTTTTTAAATCAATAATAAGGAACTATTCTTATGCCATAAAATCTGACTTTTGTGCAATGTACATCCCTGTACACAAATGCATGGATGTGCAGCTTTAATCCCTCATTAAACTGGCCTTGTTTTAATTCTATCTTTTATAAACCTTGGTTTTAGGACAGGACAGGAATGATCACACAGAAATCAATCCATATCCAAAATAATTTGGTGCCCTAATGTCTCCTGGTAGACCCATCTCCACATGGTCACCTCCATCTAAGATGGCAGTGAAGTCATGTGACCTCTCTCTTCAACCTTCGCCATGATGGTGACTGCCCATGTGAGGTGCTATAAGATGATGGCAAACCACACGGTGTTTTCCAGAGCAGTTTTAATCTGGAGTTACCAGTTTGTTTGTTTGCTTGGTTTTGGTTTTTGAAACTGCTTTGGAGCCTGTTCTGGAATTAGCTCTTTCCAGACTGGCCTCGAATGGCGTGTGCCACGCCCACCTAGCTGGAGTTTCCAGTTTTAAGATTACTTTTGTTACCGATTTTAAATCATACCCATAGCCAGGCGGTGGTGGCACACGCCTTTAATCCCAGCACTTGGGAGGCAGAGACAGGCGGATCTCTGTGAGTTCGAGACCAGCCTGGTCTACAAGAGCTAGTTCCAGGACAGGCTCCAAAACCGCAGAGAAACCCTGTCTCAAAAAACCAAAAATAAATAAATAAATAAATAAATAAAAGACCCAGTAAATCATACTAATTTTTTTAAGAATTGTTTTTAAAATGTTTAAATTTGTAAGGCTGTGTGACATCATTTGTGCTTATAAAATGTTTCATATTGCTAATATTTGGACTTAAAAAGCAAAAAATTAGGGTCATAGACAAGATAAAAGGAAATAATTCTCTAATCTCGAATGTGCTGCTAAAGATACTGTTACTTCATTCTTTCCTGAGATCTGGTGGCAGGGAGGAGGAGAAAGGAGGACCTAGATGGCACAGGGGCACAGTAGTGACAAGCAGGGCCAGTACCCAGGAGTGCCTTATTTATGCAAATATGGAAAAACAACAACCCAAAGCAACAACAACAAAAAAATCTCTCCAAAAACCCAAATTGTTCTCAGTTACACCCGTGTCTAAGGAATAGAGTTTCCCTGGGGTTGATTGCAATCCCTTTTCCATCTTGTCCCTGGCTGAAGTAGTGTTGGGTCCAGGGGTCAGACAATGATCGGGGGATAGTCCATCAAAGCCTATTAAACCAGAAGCAAACCTTCCTCTAGAAAAGGAAGAAAAAAGCCTCCATGGGGCATGCAAAGTTTATTAGCTATAACGTGACCACAGCCAGAGATCGGACATCTGTAGCTATTTCAACGGTGCTTTCTGAACTCCCTCTTTTACTTTACAGCAAGAAGCAAGCATTAGGCATGAACAAAGAATTTTTACAATACTGAGGTAAAACTCAGACACAGGAGAGGGAGAGAAACATCATCCTTTGGAATAGACGGGTAGGGTATTTTAGGTTGTACTTCTCTTTAGTCCTTTTGATCTGTGAGAAGTGGATCTAAGTCTTGCGACTTCCTCGGTTCTCTGAAGGTTACATGATTTTTTTTAAGTTTGTGAAAACATATAAGTTTTAGACATATTAACTGTTTATAATCTGTCATGAAATTGATACTGTAGAAATGGCAGTACACTTGTACCATGTATGGATCTGGTTGAAAGTATTAACATTGTTTCTCTATCCAGAAAACTGGGACAGGTGTTTTCTGTGCAATACAAAGCATCTTTGAGATCTATAGTTAGGAAACAAGCAAAGGGAAGTTGAAATCTTGAGTGTGTGGCTCTGGTGACTGTGGTAGTATTCTGCCAGAGCTAGATTAATAGCTTATCCGAATTTTGTCAATTCATGCTAAGACTATGAAATTTTGGAGTCTTGATATAACAGTTGCGTAATGAGAGATATACCTGGAACACATTTTATTCTTTTAAACATCCCAAATCTGTTTAGCTTATTCAGCACTTAAGCCTTTTTTTTTTTCTCAGACTTTTGCAACTTTTGTTGTACCCTGAAACATTCTTATCCTCAGGCCTTCATAACTTGCATTACACGTCTTAAAACACTTTTTTACACCCTTAAACATTCTTTGGTCCTCACATCTTAAGTTAAAAGAACTTTTATCTAATTTGCCATTAGGTTCAAGTAGCTGACCACTGAGCACAGTCACTGTAAAGTAAGTTCCTGTAAACAAAGGAATGGTAAGAAATTATACTGAAATCTGTTTTGTGAGTTTATGGTGTTTTGAGTCTGGTAACGAGGTGAACCGTGTCAGGCCTTAGTATTGGGTCTAAGCGAGTGAGGTCTGTGACTTGAATTTTATAGAGAACTGGGAAGGCGGCTGAAGCCCTGCTTGCTGCTTTTAAGTTGGCAAAGGTATTAGTTGTCAAACTGTGTCAGAATTTTGAAAGGAATAAACTTTACCTGAATTATTGATTAAAAATTGGCAGAGAATTACTTGCTGGCTGCCCAGACAGCTACCCCAAGGTCCTCCATGGTCGTTAAGGGCAGGTCATAGGGCAACATCTGTCTTCCAGCTGGAAGAGGTCAGCTTGCAAGTTCCCTGAAGATCCCACAAGCTTCCCTGGAGTGAGGACTTATTAGAGGACCAGCCTACCTTTTGCCTTAGGAAATTCGACATAGTAAATTATTCTCCAGTGTCCTGTTTTATGCACCCTCTAAAGAGGGTCTTTGCAGCTTGAGGTGAAAGGCAGGTTCGCTCAGTGGCTAGTTCTGCCAATTTTGAGGCCAGTTTTGGGTAGAGATTCTTCTGCTCCCATTTATCTTCTTTGGAGGAAATAGGGGAGCTGTCTGGAACTGGCCTGGCTCTCTATTACAAAAGCTTTTAAATAAAAGATTTAGTTGCTATCTTCTGCAGATCTCTGAGCATGTGCGGACCGTCTGTCCATCATGGAGATCTCAGCAGACAGCCCTTGCCACCAGTTGTTTGTCCTAAGCACACAGAGCACTAGGTAGGGCTTCGCCCTGCAATAACCACATCAGTGCTTATTAGCATGACTCTAACCAAAGGGCTTTGTAATCCATAAGATGACTCTTACCTTGTATTTCTTAACAGTCTACAGTGTGTTAGCAGCTTTCATAACTAGGACTTTATATTACATTCCTGCCAGGTTTAGTCTTAAAATAATGATTTTAATTGAAGATCTTTCAGTATCAAAATAAAACCCTTTAATAGTAGATGAGTTCAGTAAAGAAACCAAGATAGCCATTCTGTGGGTAAAACAGAACAAGTTTGTACCGAACTAAGACTGTCTCATGAGGAGGCAAGGAAAAGGAATAAGGGAAAGATCCCAGTGACAAAGAGGAACAGGAGAAAGAGGATTGTGAGTTTCTGTGTGGGCCCTGAGCAGAAACTGAGGAAACACAGAGGCCAGCATTGCCTAGTATTTTATTAAGAATATATATCTTAATTATCAAACATATGCTGTCATTTATATAAATTTTCTAAAGACTTTAAGTTAAATATTTGTTAAAGATATAAGTCCTTAAGTGTAAATCTATAAGTTAGCCTTTGTTACTCTGAATAGATCTTTATAATCTTAAATTTTATCATCATGTAAAAGTCCCTATCAATTTAAAACACTTGAGACTTGTTGCTTCCTTAGTCTAGAAGGAGATAGCTCATTAAGCTATCACTCTCAAGTGTTATGTAGGTGGGTCTACTATCTATCTGTTGCTTTCGTTGATTAATTAATAAAGAAAACTACTTGGCCTGATAGGTTAGAACATAGGTAGGTGGGGAAGACGGAACAGAATGCTGGGAGGAAGAAGGCAGTGAGACAGACACTATAGCTCTTCTCTCCAAGATGGGCGCCGGTTAAGATCCTTCCCGGTAAGCCACACGTCGTGGTGCTACACAGATTATTAGAAATGGGTTAATCAAGATGTGAGAATTAGCCAGTAAGAGGCTAGAGCTAATGGACCAAGCAGTGTTTAAAAGAATACAAGTTGTGTGATGTTATTTCTGGGACTGAGCAAGCTGTGCAGGAGCTGGGCGGGAATGCAGCCCACAGCTCCTACTACTACAGAGAGTTCATTAAGACTATGAAATACTACATAACATGTAACTTTAATTTTAAAATAATAGTTAGATGTAAATTATAAGCACATATATACATTAAATTCAGTTTATACATGGGTTAAATTAAATCATATATGTATATATATATATATATCTTAAATGGGAGTTGAACCATATATATATATATGTATATATACCTATATATTGAAGTTTTAATATTCAGCCCTTTTTATATACCAAGTTTTGTTACAGATCATATAGATTTTAACAGATATCTCATGAACGATCTGTAAGCCTTGAGATAAGAACTCATAGTATTATTTAAAGATATTATTATTATTACTGTTTTAATCCTTCTTATATCAGACTGAATAACCAGAACACACAGAGGTAAATTTTAAGGTTGGGCAGTCAGTAAGGGTTGCAGCCAGGATACATTGAACAAAGTCAACTTATACATTTTTAAATAAACATTTAGTGGCTATGTTTATGTATTTAAACCAGACAAAACTTTTTTTTTTCCAGCTTAATTTTGGGGTTGGAAGAGGGCTAAGGCCATTTGTACTTTCCTGATGGGAATGCTCCCACTGCTAATGGGCCCTGGTGTTGCTTACTATGCAGCTTTGGAGCATGTGTTCCTTTGTGAGATCTCAAAAATTATCATCTAGAAGTGGCTGATGGCGGCCATCCTAAGCGCCTGGCATTGCAGTCTCCTCTGCTTGCCTCTGTCCCCCTGAATCACCATTGGCATTTGGTCCTGGGCCTGCAGTATCTGCAGGGGAGGGGCAGTCCTCTCCTTGGCTGCCAGTACTGCTTGCACAGAGAGGAGCCCACTGAAGCCTGGACTCCTGAGGCAGAGAGGGACTGGGAAGACTGGCAAAGTCCACTGTTCCATCCTGAAATCCTGGAAGTGTGAGAATAGGTTCTGAAAGGGCCTGAGGCTCAGAGGAACCTTAGCCCAGGGTAGGCATTAATTTTCTAACAATCACCACAAAGAGACTGTCAGTAGACAACACAACTGTTAAACGGAACTGATGAGTCTCACTCTACATGCATGGACCCAGGAATCCAAAAACAGTCCTGAAAGGCAGCAGAAGAGCAACCCAATGACCAGAGGAGGGGTCAAAGCATCCTTGGTCTCTTCCAGCTCAGAGGACTTTGATGTGTCCACCTAATCTTATTGAGTCTTCCATTTTCCAGGCACCAGAATCCAACCAGAGAAAGCTTAGCAGTAGGCCAAAACCAGTAGAATAAAAGCTCCCAGAAACTGAGGTGTCTCCCCAAACCCCACCAGTACCAGTATTGTCTGAATCCCCAGGATTCAGCACCAAAAATTGTTGGGTTGCAGAGTTGCAGTTGCATTACAACTGGGGGGAGGGGGAACAGATTGCCAAAGTTTTCTATACCAGAAGCAAACTTTATTGCAGAAAATGAACAAAAATCTCCATGGGGCACACAAAGCTTCTCAGCTATAACTGTGTCTACAGGCAGAGATTGGACTTCTGTAGCTGTGGCCATGTGTGGTCTCTAAACTCCCCTTTCTATAGGAACAAGCAAGTATGAGTAAAGGAAGTTTTACAATCTCGAGATAAAACTCACATACAAATAGTTTTTAAAAAATTTCATTAACAGAATTAAACTAGTGTTTGTATTTAGCCCATGGTTTCTCTCTGGCACTTTTTGGTGGTGTTTACTGAAGCTCTGCTCTTCCCTGATACTGCCAGTTTTGCATAGCAAGGAAGGGTAAGGAACAATGCAAAACCAAAATGTCACACACATCCCGTCATTTAATGTTTATGCAATTCATGTCACTTGCTGGTCTTGAGTGGCCAGAGATCCATCAAAAGCTGACCCTCAGTTCCCAGATGTCTGCTTCAGCCTTCCACATGAAGGCTATTTATTAGTTGTAAAGCAAAGTAACCCATTGTTAATACTTAATCCTTAGGCTTCTGAGAACATTTATATTCTTATTCTTGGACTCTTTTAACTTGTGGGGGAGAGATAAAGGGAAGGAAGAACAAACACTTTGAAGTTGTCTCTCAGGCTATCAGGAGAACTCAGAGATGCATCTTGATAAGAGAAGCTTTCACTCAGAGCTTAAGGGAAGTAGGAGTATAAGGGGGGAGATCCCCCAGCTTGATAGTCACTTTGGGTCAGAGCATTATCTCCGTGAAGTTGTTATCCCAACGTAGAGCTCAAGGATGGGAGGAAACTGCCCATAGTGGCCACCAGGGCATAAGGATGAAGAACTTGTCCACCGTTCTGAGATGTGAACCTGGAGAGAGATGGGCAGACACCTCCAGGGAGTTCTTCTAGGAAGCCCCTGAGGGATCATCAGGATGCATCAGGTTCTTCTCTTGCTCCTTCTGGGAAGACTTTCTCTGAGGAACTAGCGAAATGTGTGAGCCTGGGTCCTGTCAGGTCTCCCAGCAGATTTCTTGCCTGACAGACCATAACACTATTTGCATCACTTAGCTCAAAGAGGAGCAAATCAGGATAGGCAGGTATGGGGCTGGAATGGGTCTGACAGGCAGCAGCCTGAGGCCATGCCCCACCTATTTACCCCAAGGCAGCTCTGGGAGGAAGCCATGAAAGGGGCACCCCTTCTCTGAACTCCTCATACCCCGGTTTCTGTCTGCACTATTTGCAGGATTGTTTGCACAGGAATTTAGGGTACACTGGCCTTGTGTTAGTCCACCCACAGGAGAATAAGATAACACCATAATTTTGAGCAAAATTTGAAGCAAGCTTTAATTTAATATGGGCCGGGATGATTGGCTCTGGGTTCCCTGAAAATGACAATGAGTCACATATTACAGGGGTGTAAAAGACAACCCCATAAGGTCATCATATTTCCAATCATGTCCGATCATGGGCAAGCATACTTCCTGATGTGTTACCTACATACCTCCAGCCTACACATGATAAAGCACATCTGGTACTGCTGGATTAAAGAAACCTGTGTGGGGATTGACACCACATGTTTTGTTACCTCCCATACACAATAGCCTCTGGCATTTCAGGAAGTATCTGGCCTTGGGCAAGGGTTAGAGGCATTTTTGTTCCATGGATCTCTTTGGCACACTAAAATAAAGCTGAAAACATAATTTTGTCTCTCACACTTGTTCCACACACAATGGGGTTTAGAGGGAATTTGGAATGATGGTTCCAGGAGGGGAAACTCCAGATTAAGGCAATCCTGGAAGAGGACATATGTCAGATGTGACACTGCCAATCAGGAGATCTTGATAGAAGAACCATGAAACAATCTGGCAGGCACTGAGTGGATAAATGGGTTCTGGGGTCCTGGGATCCCATTCCAGGTCAAGACTGATTAGGTTGGCAGGTACCTACCAACTCCTGCTTAAGCCAGAAATAGAAGGCTTCTGCTACAGCAGAGGGTGTATGTGATTATACTGGCTCAGATGGCAAGCAGCCTGGGCATGAAGGACAAGGCTTAGTGAGTTCTCAGTTCACACAAAGTTCTGTTTACCTGGATATCAGCCAGGCCCTTGACCTTCTCTTCCTGAAATTTCCTTCGCGTTCTCTAGAAATTCTGGTTGTTAGGGTTTTGTTTGTTACGGGGTTAAAGAACAGCCGACAGAATTTATTATAAAATATTCAGATTTAATAAGGGGAGGACTTACAAAACCAAGGTTCCCACGGAGAACAGGAAAGCAGAAAGGGATGCTGGGAACATGCGGCCTGCAAACTTTATAAGTAAAAAATAACCTCCGGGGATCCCGCCCTTCTTGCAAGGTGATTGGCTGGGCTTCCCCTACATTTGTTTGTTTGTTTGCTTTATGTTTTTTGTTTTTCCAAGCTCTATTTACTACAAAGTCTTTTACCCAAGTTTAGTCTGCCCTGAGCAAGACTGTGACTGCTCTCAAAATCAGGCTGTAGGAAGTTGGAGATTAATCCTGGGCCACGTGACTCACAGGTTCTGATTTCTCTCAAAATCCATTCTGAGTTTTTGCTCCTGTTGAGGCCTCAGGTTGTTTGCATTTTTGTATATCATCCAAAATCACTCCCCAAGTAACAGCCTAGTCTCAAGTGATTCTTCGGGAGTAATAAACCGTGCTTCCTTATTCCTCACTGAATACAGCATAGTATCCTGGTTATCCCCACACTCAGCCTGGTTCTGAAGGCACGAGAGGACCCAGACAAAGCCCTCTGAGCTACATTACCTGCTCAGGAGATACATGTGCCCTGCCCAGCAGCAGCAGATGTGAAGCATACCTTTAAAAGGAGAGACACAGCTCAGAACCAGACACGCTTGTGCTTACACGCTCACACGATGAGCCAGTTTCAGTAAAGTAAGGAAGACACCTGTGGAAAATTCAGGAATGGTTCTGTTGTGTCCAGGGGGGTCTCGCAAAGATGAGAACACCACCAAGTCTGATGAACCAGAAGCAAACTTTATTACAGAATCCAGATACCAGGAAAACCAGAAGCAAACTTAAAAATAAAACAATGAAAGATAAAAAACACTGCGGGGCACAAAAGCTTATCAGCTAGCTGAGACCACAGCCAGAGATGGTGTTTGTTAGGCTGTGGCAACAGGCTGGTTTCTGAACCCATCTTTTATAGTTAGAGCACCAAGCATTAGATCTGAACAAAGGAATTTTTAAGATCTTACCCTGCCCCTTGGGACAGTCAATGGAGACCTGAAGGAGGGGAGTGAGTTCTAATGTTGATGGGTAACTAGGCAATTATCATGAAATATGTTTCAGAGGTGATTACAGCGAAAGTCACTAACTGCAGGAAAACTGGTGTCTTTAGCAATTCGTCAGAAAAGGGACTGCTAGTAATACCAGAAGGTTAATAAATTAGAATTAATTGGTTCTTAGGCTGGGAACTTAGAAGATAGCAGAAAGTTCTTTACACTATCTCAGGGTAAAACTTAGATACAGACTGTCATACTTTAAAACCTCCATTATCAGAGCTCAATAGTCAAACCAGGTGTTTGCACAGTGTTCACTGTTGCTCCTGGTGTAGAACTTTAAGACAATTCTGAAGCCATTTCTGACAGCTCTCAGTACTGCCCCTCCTCTCCTGGGAACCAAGGACATAACAGCTATGCAAGCACATACTGAGATGTTGGGAACTTTCCATATTCTGAATAGGGGCAAGATAACCCTTAGGTCTTGACTCAGTTACTGATGTTTTGACCTAGTCCCTGGGAAGGGGCAAAGTGACCCTCAGAAGTTTCCCCTTACCTCATCTGATCTGGCAACCACTCTCCAGCCAATTATTGGTAATAGCCTTTTTAAATAAGCCAATCATAATAGATAAAGAACAACCCCCAGACAGCCCTTCCTTCTGTAGTTTTTCCCTTTAAAAATAGCCTGTACCAGACATTCAGGGTCATCTAGCCTCCCGACTGCTGGAAGACCCTGTCGTGACAGAATTAATAAAATCCTCATGCTTTTACATCAGCTGTGAGATGAGAGATGGTCTCGTGGGGTGATGCCTCGTCCTCGGTGATAAGATGCTAGGGTCCAACACTGGTACCTCCAGGCAGTGTATATACTGAAGCCGCATGCCTCCCCTTTAATATGCCACTTCCCCATAACAGAGACAGTGCCTAACCCGGAGGTCATGTATCTCTGTCTCCTAAAGGTTAACTCAGTTCATATCTGCCATTCAACAGGGATGGCCAGGACACTACTCTCAGTTTGCAGAGAGAAGCTCTGGCCTTGTAAATAGAACATCCAGTTGTAAAATGAAATGACCTAAGCTGATGGAGGCTTCCCAAACATCCGAGAAAATAGCTCACTGTGAATGACTGATCCTTGATCTGATGAGAAAGATGCTGATAGTCTGTGCTCATTCTCATAGACTTATAACTTTATATTTCTTTATTTCTACATTTTTATTTCTGGAATCCCCATTTTTATTTTCTTATACTTGGACTTTTCAGGTTCCAGACTTTCAATTGGAGTTAGTACAGACCATCTTTACAAAATTGACATTAATGTTGTGCAAAGCCTCAGAATTCCTCTTCTTTGCTGAAGGAGATGGAGTGATAGCATCAGTCTGGTCCTTGTTTGAGACACTTACTAAGTAGTCTTCACTTTCCAAGGGATTTGGGTCACAGCCGTTGTTAGGGTCCTAGAAAATTCTCACAAAAAAACCACATCCATTTAAGCAATGAGCAAGAGCATTTATTATCTCTAGAGTAAGAGTTACAGCATGCCTGTGGCCATGCAGCTGACACAAAAACTAATTGGCGACCTCAAGAGTAGCTCACAGGCTCCTTTTATATACAGCTAAAGGAATTCTAGAAGTAGTTAGGTCATCCTGTCTAGGATTGGCTTATGTGTGCCACAATCATATTAGTACATTGCTAATTGGCTAAAGCTATCAGGGCTGTCTAGGGTTCTATTTTTCCATTTTTGGGAAAGCCTGGAAAAGTCCCAGGCTCTGTCCTTATGTGATTATTGCCTTGAGATACTGTGGGGGCTGGGTCAAGCCTGATATGGTCTATCTCCTTGTCCTTATTGTTGGGGGAATTGGTGATTGATTGCCCTTTGTTCATAGCTTGCTCAGATACTCTCTGTTCAGTTTCAAGAGGCAGGAACTGAGATCTAGTTCTAAACTGATGTATTAGGAGTCTGTCAGGTTATTTCCCTGACCTTCTCATTCTCCCCTTGAGTAGTACATCATCTCAAATCTTGAAGATGTTTGCTTACAGACTTGTATTGCTATTTAAAAACCATCAGTGAGACCGTAGAGATACATTCTTTGATAAACCTGACCAATGCATTATTATACATTGTCCACCGGTTAGAGCCAACAGTAAGAGGATTAAGGGCCCAGCTAGGTTTGGTAGGAGGTTAGCTAACCATGGTGAACTGCTAAATGGAGATTCATAGCATCCTTTATTTTGTTGTCTTATAGTCATTTTCTAAGTAGGGCTATGGAGCCTGTACTGACTCTAGAATGGTTAGCATAAAAACAGCATTGGTCTCCTAAGGCCTTGCATAGGCCCACTTGTTGAAGGAACAATAGGCCAAGGCTCCTTTTGTTTTGGAGAAGAACTTGAGCTAGAGAGGAGAGATATTCTTCTAAATGTGAAACAGACTTTTTTCTAGGGGAGTGACAGCTACATCTATTGCCATTTTCAAGGCCCTGTAGTTCTGGCTCTTGTAATATCAAGGCCGAAGCTCTAGTGCCTATGGCCCCAGCTAAGCAGATGCTTCGGAAGGTGGGTACCAAGGTAGTTTGATGACTTCTCATTTTTCCTGTTCTGGTGATAGTTCTAATTGGTAAAAGATTTTATCATCAGGATAGACTATAATGATCTGTCCTGTCCCTTTAAGAGACAAGCCACACCCCACTCTCTCCCCCATCTGCTGAGGCAAGCTGATCTTCAGCTTCCAGCCTGAGTCCTTTCCTTTTCCATCTCCCTCTCGAAGAGGCATCTTCTACTCTTCCTACTTCTCCCCTTGGTCCTTCTATTTCTCTCTCTCTCTCTTTCTCTCTCTCCCCCCTCGCCCCTCTCTCTGTTCTTCTCTCCTTCTCCCTCTTCCCTTCCATAACCCATTAAATAAATATCCAACCTCACTCTACATGGCATGCCTATGCATGTCTATTTCTCTCACCTGCAGTGTGGCTCCCTGCCTGGGACCAGCCACTTTCGGAGACCTGCAGCGTGGTCTCATGGCATGCCCATCTGTAGGGATAAGTCCTGCCCCTTGGGGGGCGTGTTCGCCTCAGGCTAATGTTTGCCTATAAATTTGGCGAGCGTGCTCCCAGCCGTCACTTCTGCTTTACTGGTCTCTGCAGGAACGGTGGTCTGTAAGCCTATTTCTACATTAAACATATATATATATATATATATATATATATATATATATATATTTACAATCTGTCTGCATTCATTTACGCCATTACATTTTGGCGTCCAACGTGGGCTATTTTGCCCCTGACTCATGCAGGTAGCCCGCTAGCTAACACAGCACCCTCCTGGGTGCTGTTTATAGTTCGTGACTCGGGCCCCAGTGCCGAGTCCAGGACACACTCGGCCATACAGGCCCATTCTGCCCCGCTTGCTCGCCAGAGCAATTAACCCCTCCCTGCCTGCCTTGGCTAAATTTGGAGCGGAACCCCACTGCTTGAATGAGCAGAAACTCAAGTACCTGTGGTTTTGCAACAAAAGCCGCCACAGTGGCAGATTTGGTCTGATACAAAGTGACTTGCCCGGGCGGTGGTGGCACACGCCTTTGATACCAGCACTTGGGAGGCAAAATCAGGCGGATCTCTGTGAGTTTGAGGCCTGCCAAGTGGTGGTAGCGCACACCTTTAATCCCAGCACTTGGGAAGCAGAGGCAGGCAGATCTCTGTGAGTTTGAGGCCAGCCTGGTCTACAAGAGCTAGTTCTAGGACAGGCTCCAAAAACACAGAGACCACCACTGGCAGGAACCGATCATTGCAGGTAAAAAATTTTCTTTAATAAATAAAATATCTGAACACATTAGTATTCAAGAATTTAACAGTGTTTTTTTTAGTTGTACCATGTGGGAGATTTTACAAGAGGTGTCTATCACCCCACATCTATGGATCCTTCTGGGATTCATAGTTTTCATTGTCACTAAATGGTTTGATAATAGAAATATGATAAAGTCTTTACGAGACAAATCCAGGATTCTTAAGGTAGAGATTAAACGCTTAAAAACAATTGAGAATGACAACAATCTTCTCAAGAATCAGTTTGAAGTTCTCCAGGCTGATGTTAAGGAGAAATTCATTACTATGGAAGAGGGAACAGCTGATTTGGATCATAAGCTTCAGTCCCTTTCTGTAGGAAATAAAACATTAACTGAGATAATCAAAACTGCTGAATGTGACAATCGGATTTTGTCTAAAGCTTATGACAGATTGACGGAAAGATTGTCAATACAAGAAGGCACGATTTATGCCATAAAAATTATGTCCAAAGATGAGATGTTATCTCTAATGGAAAAAATTCATACTTTAGAATCCTCAATGAAGGCTTTGGAACATAATTCTGGACAGGAGATTCAGACATTGCAGAAGGCAATGATGAATAGAATTGAAAAGATTGAGGAATTTCTAAATTCTGATGAAGAAGAGCAAAGGGTAGAAAGGCAAATTTTAACTACATCTGTGGGTAAATCTCTCCGGGACAATTTCCACAAAGCTCTACCTACAGCTCTACCTGCCTTTCCAGTAATAACAACAGAGAAGGTGATTGGTTCCAGAAACCCTAGGGTCATCAAGGAGGATACATGGGAGCCTGTCCATATGAATGATCTCAAGGAAATAAAACAGGCTGTCATGACTTTTGGGATGCAAGCCTCTTTTGTTAAAGAGATGCTAAGAACTTGGGCCACGACAAGCAGAGCAACCCCCTCGGACTGGCTCCAGCTGAGCTCTGCAGTACTTGAGAGTGGACCGCAATTGAAATGGAAATGCTTATTCAGGCAAGAGGCTAGACTCTTAGAACAGCAGGAAAAAGTGAAGGGAATTGACATTTCCCTAGATAAAATTCTAGGTGAAGGGCTCTTTTCCGACCCTCAGGAACAAGCTAATTTGGATGAAAACACACTCTCCATGTGTACTACAGCAGCCTTAAGGGCTTGGGACAGGGTACAAGACCCAGGACAGAGAATGGAATCATTTGTCAGAGTTAAACAGGGTCAGAGAGAACCCTTTAGTGACTTTTTACAAAGATTAACTAAGGCTGTACAAATAGGGATATCTGACCCAGAAGCAAGACGTATAATGATTGAGTCTTTGGCTTATGAAAATGCAAATGTGGAATGCAAAAGAATTTTGGGGCCTTTAAAGCTCAGATCAGCACCCTTGGAAGAATGGTTCTTGCATACACTCAATGTTGATACATTTGATTATGGCACTGAAGCATGGGTAGAAGAAGCAATTTCCAATGGTAAAAGGAGACACCAGAATACCAAATGTTTTAATTGTGGCAAAATGGGTCATATGAAAAGGAATTGTAGACAACGGATTTTCAGAAATAATAATAATAATAATAATAATAATAATAATGCAGCTTTCAGAAATAATAATAATAATAATAATGCATCTTCTAGAAATAACAGGAATAGGAGGACTCAGCCTTCAGGTTTATGTAGAAGATGTGGAAAAGGCAGACATTGGACAAATGAATGCAGGTCTACAAGAGATAGACAAGGCAACCTGATACAGACGGGAAACGTGAGAGGGGGGCCTCACAGGCCCCCATGGCAAACATGGTTCAGTCATTTCCAGTTTCTGCAGAGAACATGCCTTGTCAGGACAATTAGGAAGCCCCATGCCTACTGTTACAAGCAATAATGATCAGAAAGATAAGTTACGTGTGTTTTGGCAAACTTCTATAAATGATCAAAGACCTAAACTGAGAGTGTGTATAAATGGCATTTTTATTACTGGCCTGCTGGACACAGGTGCTGATGTAAGTATCATTACCCCAGAATCTTGGCATCCATGTTGGCCTCTTCAGAATGTAAATGTTCAGCTCCTGGGAATTGGAACCCTATCTCGAGTAAGGCAGCGCACGAGATGGGTTGAATGTATAGGGCCAGAGGGACAAATAGGAAAATAAGGCCATATGTGGCCAATATCGCAATGAATTTATGGGGTCGTGACCTATTACAACAATGGAATACCGAAATTAACATTCCTGCTACTTCTAGAGCCTATATTTCTGAGAATAATATTAAAAAATATTACAAACGGAGAAAACCGGCCATTTGGGCTGTACAAGAACAAGCAATTGATGTCCCTTCAGAGATACCAACAGCCTTGCCTCTTAAATGGTTGACTGAGAAACCAATATGAACAAAGCAATAGCCTTTAGCTAAGGAAAAGTTACAGGCTTTAGAACAGCTGGTTCAAGAACAATTAGATGCTAGACATATAGAAGAATCTACCAGCCCTTGGAATTCTCCTGTATTTGTGGTTAAGAAAAAATCAGGTAAATGGAGAATGGTGACAGATCTCAGGGCCATCAACAAGGTTATTCAACCTATGGGCCCTCTGCAATCTGGAATTCCTTTGCCCTCTTTATTACCAAAAGGATGGCCTCTCATAGTTATTGATTTAAAGGATTGTTTTTTCACTATACCTTTGCACAAAGACGATAGAGAAAAATTTGCCTTCACAGTGCCTACTTATAACAATTCTCAACCTTCGAGGAGGTACCACTGGACCGTCCTCCCCCAGGGTAAGTTAAATAGCCCCTCCCTGTGCCAATATTTTGTGAACCAACCATTGCAAATAATACGCAAGAAACTTCCCAAATCTATAGTATACCATTACATGGACGACATTTTGTTATCCGACTCAAACATGGATACCTTGAACAGACTGTTTGAAGAAATAAAGATACTTTTACCTAAATGGGGATTGCAAATCGCTCCTGAAAAGATTCAGAAGGGAGATTTCTGTTAATTATTTAGGTTATAAAATAGGTTTGCAAAAAATTAAGACACAAAAAGCACAAATTAGGAGAGATCGCCTACGGACTCTTAATGACTTTCAAAGACTGTTAGGAGACATTTCCAGTCTAAGACCAGCTATTGGAATAACACCTGATCTAATAATTCATTTGAACAAAACCTTGGATGGTGATAAAGATTTAAACAGTCCCTGAGAATTAACAGCTGAAGCAGAAAAGGAACTGACAATGATTGAGGAAAAATTACAACAGGCACATGTGGACAGGGTGAATCCAGAGCTCGATTGTATTCTCGTCATACTACCATCAAAAATTTCTTTTACAGGAATTTTAATGCAGAGAGATGATATTATTTTGGAATGGATCTTTTTACCACATAAACCAAGTAAGAAACTGAAAACTTATGTGGAAAAAGTCTCTGAGTTAATTATAAAAGGCATGTTGAGACTTCGTCAACTAGCAGGCATAGACCCAGCAGAAATTATAGTGCCTTTCGCTGCTGATGAACTAAAGAAATTATGGGAAGATAATGAACCATGGCAAAGAGCTTGTGCTAATTTTTGGGAGACATTAATAACAACTATCCAAAAAGCAAGAGGCTTAACTTCATAAAGAGAACTTCTTGGATTCTTCCTCGAATCGTCCGTGATGCTCCAATAACTGGAGCCTGTACATTCTATACTGATGCCAATAAATCAGGGAAGGCAGGTTACAAATCAGAACACTTGGGTAAAGTGGAACAAAGTCAGTATAATTCTGTCCAGAAGGCGGAATTATATGCCATTCTTATGGTGCTAAGGGATTTCAAAGAACCTATTAATATAGTTACAGATTCACAATACGCAGAAAGAGTTATTTTACATATTGAAACTGCTGAATTTATGCCTGATGATACTGAACTAACCTCATTGTTTATCCAGGTTCAAGATTTGATCAGGAACCGTCTTTTCCCTATGTACATAACACACATCCGATCCCATATGGGTCTGCCAGGTCCTCTAGCACAAGGTAATGCAGAAATTGATCAATTGTTGATTGGTAGTGTGCTACAAGCCTCTGAATTTCATAAAAATCATCAGGTTAATAGCAAAGGTTTGAAGAAAGAGTTTTCAATTACATGGCAACAAGCTAAGGAGATTGTAAAGAAATGCCCTACTTGCTCTTTCTATAACCAAACGCCACTGCCTGCAGGGGCTAATCCAAAGGCACACAAAGGAATGAAATCTGGCAGATGGATGTGTTCCACTTTGCAGAATTTGGCAAATTAAAATATGTTTATCACACCATTGACACTTATTCAGGCTTTCAGTGGGCAACTGCTTTAAGTTCAGAAAAAGCTGACTCAGTAATCACTCATTTATTAGAAGTCATGGCTATCATGGGTATACCTACACAAATAAAGACGGATAATGGTCCTGCTTATGTTTCTAGGAAAATGAAATGGTTTTTTGATTATTACAATATCAAGCATGTTACAGGTATACCATACAATCCTACAGGTCAAGTAGTCATTGAAAGATCAAATCGAACTATAAAGGATATGTTGAACAAACAGAAAGGGGTGGAAAACACCCCCAGAAATAGGTTACGTAATGCTTTGTTAATCTTGAATTTTCTCAATGCTAATGAGAAGGGAACAACGGCTGCAGAAAGACATTGGATAATGGAAAAGTCTACTGAACTAAATCAACCAGTTTATTTCAAGGATGTGCTGACCTCACAATGGAAGCCAGGAGATGTGCTACGTTGGGGAAGGGGTTTTGCTCTTATCTCCACAGGTGAGGAAAAATTGTGGATACGGTCAAAATTAATAAAGGTTCGGTTTGAAGAAGAGAAGCCACTTGGAAAAGATAAATAACAATTCTTTCATAAGGATGGCGAGCATACTGATGGTAAGAAATACAGATAGGTTGGAGGCAGGGTTCTTTTCTGATCTCCACAGGAAAATACTCATCTTCAAAGAAATTAAGGGACCCTGAATATTTAATTACTGATGGATGGACACATTTTGTAAGTATTAATTTATATATATATATGTCTTATTAAACATTTCTTTATAAATATGTAGAGCTGGTTTTGAAGTTGGACTCTGGCTCAGTCCCTCTCCAATTCCAAGCCTGTTAGTAAGAGAAAAACCCAGAGTTTCTGGAGTTTCTGTCTCATGTCAAGAGCCATGATATGGGACAGAAAGAAATATGAGTTTAGAAAACATCTTTGCTTTTCTTCATATCTATCATACTTTTCATTAAATATATCTATCATGCCTTTCATTGAATATATATATATATATATATATGTCTATATGATTAATGTTTAAGTTTTTCACAATGAACAATGAGTTTTTCCTGAAGTGACATTTGAAGTTTCCAGGAAGAAGATGGGGCCCCACAACAACAACTCTACCTGGTTGATATGACGTCATGATACTGATAGCGCTACTACAAGACCTGTTTTGGATACCAGCTGCACAAGACGATCCCAACTTGGTTAGCTGAAATGGTGCACATCTTGTATAACATTCTGGCCAGACCTCCACAAAATACTCAGAGACTATTTGCAATTTTAAAAGACATTGATCTAGAAATTTAACCATCATTTTACTTTCACAGGATCCCCCAGAAAGAACGTTGCTCCCATGACAGCTGGAAGTAATTCTAGAGGACGACGTACCCTCTCCCAGTAAAGTTTACCCCTGGGTTTAGGGACATTATTTAGGGGTTGGGAGGTTGGGGGAGGAATTTTATAAGCTCAGGGATAATTTTGAAAAAAAAGGGGGGGGGGAATGATGGGATAATAGATTTATAATTGTGAGTTGCTGCTTTTAGACAAATATATTGGTATCGATTCTTATATATTGATACAAAGTTAAATTATATTGACTATTGTATGCATGCATGTTTCTATCTCTGTTTAAAACATTTTTTATATATTGACATATATTGTATTGATAAATATATATTGTATATATTTACCATATTGCAGTGTACATTTCTACCTCTGATTAAGGCACTTATATAATGTTTGAGTATTGATATATATTTGCCATATTGCAATGTATATTTGTACAGTGTTTATATTTGGAGGTCATTATCCTCATTTGTTACACAGTTATTTATTGTCTTAGTCTTTAAGTTAGATAGATATTGAGAATTATATAGATAAATAATCATCTAAGTTTGTCATTTATAATTAGACTAATCAGGTTCTCTAGATATATAGAGATTATACTCAGTATAGATAGATAATCTTCAACCTCTTCAAAGAGCTGTAGAAAATGGCCTTTAATCTAACTCAGAGTTTCGTGATAGTGAGACACAATTGCACCTGGCAACACCGCTCTATTCCCGAGAGAACGTTGAGCACCAAAGACACTCCACCTGGAGCCTTTCTATTTGGCAGAACTGGCCTTTGGGCAAAGAAATGCCCATACCTCAACCACTGACAGAGATACAGAGCGTGCATCAATGGATAAAACAGGACTGTCATATCCTGCCAAGACAGGGTAAGATGGTTTTGAAAAGTTCCTTGCCTTTAATAATGGTATGTCAGTTATGTTAGGCCTTAGCCAAAATTGGTTGTCTCAACATTGCAAACGAGACTTTGGGTGATTGCCCAGGTAGTCAGTTGTTTCTGTCAATTGTTGCACATTTTGGATATATCTCGTTTGTTGAGTAGTGTTTATTCCCTTCTCAGATCTTTGGACAGAGTTGAAGATTATATAATTGTAGTTACTCTCTACATTATTTGGACTCCTTGAGATTGAATGTTTAGCAAAGCTTTTGTTCTCAATATTGTTTGTTATATTTATTATTTGTTGTTATTGTATATAGTTGTATTTGGTTTGGTTCTGTCTTATTTAGACAAAAAGGGGAGATGTAGGGATAAGTCCCGCCCCTTGGGGGCGTGTTCACCTTGGGCTAATGTTTGCTTATAAATTTGGCGAGTGTGCTCCCAGCTGTCACTTCTGCTTTCCTGGGCTCCACGGGAACGGTGGTTCTGTAAGTCTATTTCTACATTAAAGCTATAGATAAATATATTTTTACAATCTGTCTGCATTAGTTTACGCTGTTACACCCATCTGTCTGTCTCTCCTCATGAGACTGGCTGAACCATCAAGGTCTCTCATCCACCACACAGCTCTCTGCCTGGGACTCATGGCCAATTGCAGCCACTTGGGGAACTGTGCCATCCCTGCCTGGGACTGGCTGCCCTCGGGACCTGCTGCCCACTGCCGCCACTTGGGGACCTGCAGTATTTCTGCCTCTGTAGCCACTGGGGGATCTGCAGCATTTTATTTTTACCATTACATAGAATATTCTGACTGGACCAGGACACAGAAATCTTTAGTCTGATTTAAAACTGGATTATTAACACTGGGAGTCAAACCAGAGGCACATTGCTAACAGGTGTCATCTGGTGGGATCAGGAAGCCTGCTGCAATTGGATTCTGAGTGAGATTACATAGATGGGAATAATCATGCAGAGGTAGACCCAAACAGAGACCATTATCCATGTATGCTACAAGCAATAGTATTTATTTTCTTAAGAGAAAGAATTCCAGCATGCTAGTGCCATACATCTGACACAGGTGCTAAATGGTGACCCTGACAGAAGCTCAAAAACTCCTTTTATACACAGCTTCACAGAAGCAAGAACTCAGACTGGATTTGGGAGAGAAATCAGAACTCGTGAGTCACCGGGCCCAGGATTAATCTCCGGCTTGCTACAGCCTGATTTTTTTAATTATTTTTTTTTAATTTATTTATTTATTAAAGATTTCTGCCTCCTCTCCCCAACCGCCTCCCATTTCCATCCCCCTCCCCCGATTAAGTACTCCTCCCTCATCAGTCTGAAGAGCAATCAGGGTTCCCTGACCTTTGGGGACCACCATCCAGGTCTAGTAAGGTGAGCATCCCAACTTCCTAGGCTCCCACAAAGCCAGTACGTGCAGTAGGATCAAAAGCCCATTGCCATTGTTCTTGAGTTCTCAGTAGTCCTCATTGTCCACTATGTTCAGCAAGTCCGGTTTTATCCCATGCTTTTTCAGACACAGGCCACCTGGCCTTGGTGAGTTCCCAATAGAACATCCCCATTGTCTCAGTGTGTGGGTGTACCCCTCACAGTCCTGAGTTCGTTGCGCTTGCTCCCTCTCCTTCTGCTCCTGATTTGGACCTTGAGATTTCAGTCTGGTGCTCCAATGTGGGTCTCTGTCTCTTTCTCCTTTCATTGCCTGATGAAGGTTAATATTCAGGAGGGTGCCTATATGTTTGTCTTTGGATTCACCTTCTTATTTAGCTTCTCTAGGATCACGAATTATAGGTTCAATGTCCTTTATTTATGGCTAGAAACCAAATATGAGTGAGTACATCCCATGTTCCTCTTTTGGGGTCTGGCTTACCTCACTCAGGATAGTGTTTTCAATTTCCATCCATTTGTATGCAAAATTCAAGAAGTCCTTGTTTTTTACTGCTGAGTAGTACCCTAATATGTATATATTCCATACTTTCTTCATCCATTCATCCATTGAAGGGCATCTAGGTTGTTTCCAGGTTCTGGATATTACAAACAATGCTACTATGAACATAGTTGAGCATATACTTTTGTTGTATGATATAGCCTCACTTGGGTATATTCCCAAGAGTGGTGTTGCTGGATCTTGGGGTAGGTTGATCCCGAATTTCCTGAGAAACTGCCACAATGCTTTCCAGAGTAGTTGCACAGGTTTGCATTCCCACCAGCAATGGATGAGTGTACCCCTTTCTCCACAACCTCTAGAGCAAAAGCTATCATTGGTGATTTTTATTTTAGCCATTCTGACAGGTGTAAAATGGTATCTTAAAGTTGTCTTGATTTGCATTTCCGTGATTGCTAAGGAAGTTGAGCATGACTTTAAGTGTCTTTTGGCCATTTGAACTTCTTCTGCTGAGAATTCTCTGTTTAGCTCAGTGCCCCATTTTTTAATTGGGTTAATTAGCATTTTAAAGTCTAGTTTCTTGAGTTCTCTATATATTTTGGAGATCGGACCTTTGTCTGTTGCGGGGTTGGTGAAGATCTTCTCCCTGTCAGTGGATTGCCTTTTTGTCTTAGTGACAGTGTCCTTTGCTTTACAGAAGCTTCTCAGTCTCAGGAGGTCCCATTTATTCAATGAGGCCCTTAATGTCTGTGCTGCTGGGGTTATACGTAGGAAGTAGCCTCCTTTGCCCATGTGTTGTAGACTACTTCTCACTTTATCTTCTATCAGGTTCAGTGTGTTCAGACTGATATTAAAGTCTTCAATCCATTTGGACTTGAGTTTTGTGCATGGTGATAGATAGGGACCTATTTTCATTTTTCTACAGATTGACATCCAGTTTTGCCAGCACAATTTGTTGAAAATGCTCTCTTTTTTCCATTGTATACTTTTAACTCCTTTATCGAAAATCAGGTGTTCATAGGTTTGTGGGTTGAAGTCAGGGTCTTCTATTTGATTCCATTGGTCGACGTCTCTGTATTTATGCCAATACCAAGCTGTTTTCAATATTGTAGCTCTGTAATAGAGTTTGAAGGCAGGGATGGTAATGCCTCCAGACATTCCTTTATTGTATAAGATTGTTTTGGCTATCCTGGGTTTTTTGTTTTTCCATATAAAGTTGATTATTATCCTTTCAAGATCTGTGAAGAATTTTGATGGGGCCTTGATGGGGATTGCATTGAATCTATAGGTTGCTTTTGGGAGAACTGCCATTTTTACTATGTTGATCCTCCCAATCCAAGAGCAAGGGAGATCCTTCCATTTTCTGGTGTCCTCTTCAATTTCTTTCTTCAAAGACTTAAAGTTCTTGTCAAATAGATCTTTCACTTCCTTGGTCAAAGTTGCCCCAAGATATTTTATGCTATTTTTGGCTATCATGAAAGGTGATGCTTCTCTGATTTCTGTCTCTGTTTCCTTATGTTTAGTGTATAGGAAGGCAACTAATTTTTTGGAGTTGATCTTGTATCCTGCCACATTACTAAAGGTGTTTATCAGATGTAGGAGTTCTTTGGTGTAGTTTTTGGGGTCACTTATGTATACTATCATATCATCTGCAAATAACGAAAGCTTAACTTCTTCCTTTCCAATTTGATTCCCCTTGATCCCCTTATGTTGTCTTATTGCTATTGCTAGAGCTTCAAGCACTATATTGAATAGGTATGGAGAGAGTGGACATCCTTGTCGTGTTCCTGATTTTAGTGGGATGGCTTTGAGTTTTTTTCTGTTTCATTTAATGTTAGCTGTTGGCTTGCTGTAAACAGCTTTTATTATATTTAGGTATGACCCTTGTATCCCTTAATCTCTCCAAGACCTTTATCATAAAGGAATGTTGAATTTTGTCGAATGCTTTTGCAGCATCTAATGAAATGATCATGTGGTTTTTTTTCTTTCAGTTTATTTATATGGTGGATTACATTGATAGATTTGCATATGTTGAACCAGCCCTGCATCTCTGGGATGAAGCCTACTTGATCATAATGGATAATTTTTCTAATGTGTTCTTGGATTCGGTTTGCCAGTATTTGATTGAGAATTTTTGCGTCGATATTCATGACTGAGATAGGCCTGTGGTTCTCTTTCTTGGTTGGGTCTTGTTTGGTTTTGGTATCAGGGTAACTGTAGCTTCGTAAAAGGAATTTGGCAATGACTCTTCTGTTTTCTATATTGTGAAATACATTAAGGAGTATAGGTATTAGCTCTTCTTGGTAGTTCTGGTAGAATTCTGCATTGAAACCATCTGGTCCTGGGCTTTATTTGGAAGGGAAATTTTTGATAACAGTTTCTAATTCTTTGCGACTAACAGGTCTATTTAGATCGTTCACCTGGTCTTGGTTTAGCTTTGGTATGTGGTACTTATCTAGAAAAATGTCCATCTCTTTTGCATTTTCCAGTTTTGTGGCATACAGGCTTTTGTAGTAAGTTCTAATGCATCTCTGAATTTCCTCTGTGTCTGTGGTTATGTCCCCCTTTTCATTTCTGATCTTATTTATTTGCGTGTTCTCTCTCTGTTTTTTAATTAGTTTGGATAGGGGTTTGTCAATCTTGTTGATTTTCTCCAAGAACCAACTTTTTGTTTCATTGATTCTTTGGACTGTTTTCTCTGTTTCTATTTTGTTGATTTCAGCCCTCAGTTTGATTATTTCCAGTCTTCTACACCTCCTAGGCGTGTCTGCTTCTTTTTTTCTAGAGCTTTCAGGTGTGCTGTTAAGTCCCCAATGTATGCTTTCTCTAATTTCTTTAAGTGGGCACTTAGTGCTATGAACTTTCCTCTTAGCACTGCTTTCATTGTGTCCCATAGGTTTGAGTATGTTTTCTCTTTATTTTGATTAAATTCAAGGAAGACACTAATTTCTTTCTTAATTTCTTCCTTGACCCAGGTGTGTTTCAGTAGTTGTCTGTTCAGTTTCCGTAAGTTTGTCGGATTTCTGGGGGTAGCATTGTTGTTGCCTTCTAACTTTAGTCCGTGGTGATCTGATAAGATGCAGGTGAACAGTGATATTTTTTTGTATCTGTGGAGGTTTCCTTTGTTTCCGAGTATGTGGTCAATTTTCAAGAAGGTTCCATGAGCTGCAGAGAAGAAGGTATATTCTTTCCTATTTGGGTGGAATGTTCTATAGATGTCTGTTAAGTCCATTTGCTTCATTACCTCCAACAATTCTCTTACTTCTCTATTAGGTTTCTGTCTGATTGACCTGTCCATTTGTAAGAGAGGTGTGTTGAAGTCTGCTACTACTAGTGTGTGTGGTTTGATGTCTGCCTTGAGTTTTAGTAATATTTCTTTTACATAAGTGGGTGCTTTTGTATTAGGGGCGTAGATATTTAGGATTGAAACTTCATCCTGATGAAATGTTCCTGTTATGAGCACAAAGCTTCCATCTCGCTCTCTTCTGATTGTTTTCATAAAGTCATTTTTTTCCAGTTCTTCTGTGTTAGGGTGTTCAAATCCTTCTGTTGTAAGATCATTGGGTTCTGGTGTTTACATGTTGTTTTTCAGACTTTTGGGTAAATTCTTGCCTTGGCACCTGCCCATCTCCTCCTATCAATGCTATCTAATGGGTCTTTTAAAACAGGAACAGGTTTTCCTGCTGGCCAGGGGCCCTGCTTACAAAGTTCCTTCTCTCCTTTTCCTGGGTCCCTTAGCTGGCCAAGATCTCTTTCATCACTCAGAAAGGTCTTCAGGACCAGGACCAGGCTCCCCATATGCCAGGAACCTCGCCAACAAAAGGCCTACCCCTCTGCAGGCCAGCCACTAAAACAGAGGAACTCCCACTGCCCTCTGCCCCAAGCTCCCTATCCAGGGCCCAAATAGGCTAAACAGGGTGATCCTGTGGCCCAGGGAAGGGAGGGGGAGTGAAGGAGGTCCCTGGGCGCAAGCTGGGATATGCCAGGGAGAGAGAGGTCGCAGCAGAGGAGGAGCAGCCCCAGCAGAGGGTACCAGCTCTCGCAGGCTAACCGGGGCGTGCCACCTGGCCAAGAACACTCTCCCCACTCAGGGTGGTCTTCAGGGACAGGACCAGGCTCCCTGTTCGCCCGTGGACCTCGCCAATAAAAGGTCTACCGTTTTGCAGGCCAAGCCCCCAAAACCTACTTGATTTAGTTGTAGTGTGGCGATCTGCTCTCAGTGTGGGCTTCACTGTTTCATGCTTGGACTATCCTGCATCCACTGCATCTGTGCCACTGCACGCCGGTCTGCCACATGCGTCTCCTACTGCCTGATTTTGAGAGCAGTCACAGTCTTGCTAGGGGCAGACTAAACTTCGGTAAAAGACTTTGTAATAGATAGAGCTTGTAAAAACAAAAAGCAAAAAACAAACAAACAAACAAAACCCTAACAACCAGAATTTCTGGAGAACAAAGAGGAAATTTCAGAAAGAGAAAGTCAAGGGCCTGGCTGATATCCAGGTAAACAGAACTCTGTGTGAACTAAGAACTCACTAAGCCTTGTCCTTCATGCCCAGGCTGCTTGCCATCTGAGCCAGTATAATCACATACACCCTCTGCTGTAGCAGAAGCCTTCTATTTCTGGCTTAAGCAGGAGTTGGTAGGTGCCTGCCAACCCAATCAGTCTTGACCTGGAATGGGACCCCAGGACCCCAGGACTTATTTATCCACTCAATGCCTGCCAGCTCTTTCCATGGTTCTTATGTCCAGATCTCCTGATTGTCAGTGTCCCACCTGACAAGTGCCCTCTTCCAGGATTGCCTTAATCTGGAGTTTCTCCTCCTGCAGCCTTCATTCGAAATTCCCTCTAAGCCCCATTACATGTCGAAAGAAGTGTTCACGGGTTTGGTCAAGTGTGAGAGACAAAATTATGTTTTCAGCTTTATTTTAGTGTGCCAAAGAGATCCATGGAACAAAAACGCCTCTAACCCTTGCCCAAGGCCAGATACTTCCTGAAATGCCAGAGGCTATTGTGTATGGGAGGTAACAAACCATGTGGTGTCAATCCCCACACAGGTTTCTTTAATCCAGCAGTACCAGATGTGCTTTATCATGTGTAGGCTGGAGGTATGTAGGCAACACATCAGGATGTATGCTTGCCCATGATAGAGGTGATGGGAAATATGGTGACCTTATGGGGTGGTCTTTTTTAACCCCTGTAATACGTGACTCATTGTCATTATTTGGGAACAGGAATGAACATGGCCAGAGCCCATCAACCTGGCCCATATTAAATTAAAGCTTGCTTCAAATTTTGCTCAAAATTATGGTGGTGTCTCATTCTGTCCTGGGTAGATTAACACAAAGCCAGAGTATCCTAGATTCCGTTTCAACAATCCTGCAAAGAGTGTAAACAGAAACTGGGCTTTGAGGTGTTCAGGGAAGGGGTGGCCCTTTCATGGCATCCTCCCAGAGCTGCCTTGGGGTAAATAGGTGGGGCATGGCCTCAGGCTGCTGCCCATCAGACCCATTCTAGCCCCATACCTGCCTATCCTGATTCACTCCTATTTGAGCTAAGGAATGCAAATAGTGTTATGGTCTGTCAGGCAAGAAATCTGCTGAGAGACTGACAGGACCCAGGCTCACACAGTCCACTAGTTCCTCAGAGAAAGTCTTCCCAGAAGGAGCAAGAGAAGAACCTGATGCATTCTGATGATCACTGAGGGGCTTCCTAGAAGAACTCCCTGGAGGTGTCTGCCCATCTCTCTCCAGCTTCATCTCAGAAGGGTGGACAAGTTCTTCATCCTTATGCCCTGGTGGCCACTATGGGCAGTTTCCTCCCATCCCTGAGCACTAGGTTGGGATAACAACTTCACGGAGATAATGCTCTGACCCAAAGTGACTATCAAGCTGGGGGATCTCCCCCCTTATACTCCTACTTCCCTTAAGCTCTGAGTGAAAGCTTCTCTTATCAAGATGCATCTCTGAGTTCTCCTGATAGCCTGAGAGACAACTTCAAAGTGTTTGTTCTTCCTTCCCTTTATCTCTCCCCCACAAGTTAAAAGAGTCCAAGAATAAGAATATAAATGTGTCTCAGAAGCCTAAGGATTAAGTATTAACAATGGGTTACTTTGCTTTACAACTAATAAATAGCCTTCATGTGGAAGGCTGAAGCAGCCATCTGGGAACTGAAGGTCAGCTTTTGATGGATCTCTGGCCACTCAAGACCAGCAAGTGACATGAATTGCATAAACATTAAATGACGGGATGTGTGTGACATTTTGGTTTTGCATTGTTCCTTACCCTTCCTTGCTATGCAAAACTGGCAGTATCAGGGAAGAGCAGAGCTTCAGTAAACACCACCAGAAAGTGCCAGAGAGAAACCATGGGCTAAATACAAACACTAGTTTAACTCTGTTAATGAAATTTTTTAAAAACTATTTGTATGTGAGTTTTATTTCGAGATTGTAAAACTTCCTTTACTCATACTTGCTTGTTCCTATAGAAAGGGGAGTTTAGAGACCACACATGGCCACAGCTACAGAAGTCCAATCTCTGCCTGTAGACACAGTTCTAGCTGAGAAGCTTTGTGTGCCCCATGGAGATTTTTGTTCATTTTCTGGAATAGAGTTTGCTTCTGGTATAGAAGATTTTGGTGATCTGTTACACCTCCCACCAATTAAAATGCAACTGCAACTCTGCAACCCAACAATTTTTGGTGCTGAATCCTGGGAAGTCACACAATCCTGGTACTGGTGGGGTTGGGGGGGACACCTCAGTCTCTGGGAGCTTTTATTCTACTAGTTTTGGACAACTGGTAAGCTTTCTCTGGTAGGATTCTGGTGCCTGGAAAATGGAAGACTCAATAAGAATTGGTGGACACATCAAAGTTCTCTGAGCTGGAAGAGACCAAGGATGCTTTGACCCCTCCTCTGGCCATTGGGTTGCTCTTCTGCCACCTTTCAGGATTGTTTGAGTATTCCTGGGTCCCTTCACGTGGAGTGTGACTCATCACGTGGAGTGTGTAATCATGTTTAACAGTCATGTTGTCTACTGACAGTCTCTTTGTGGTGATTGTTAGAAAATTAATGTCTACCCTATGCTAAGGTTCCTCTGAGCCTCAGGCCCTTTCAGAACCTATTCTCACACTTCCAGGATTTCAGGATGGAACAGTAGACTTTGCCAGTTTTCCCTGTCCCTCTCTGCCTCAGGAGTCCAGGCTTCAGTGGGCTCCTCTCTGTGCAAGCAGTACTGGCAGCCAAGGAGAGGACTGCCCCTCCCCTGCAGATACTGCAGGCCCAGGACCAAATGCCAATGGTGATTCAGGGGGACAGAGGCAAGCAGAGGAGACTGCAAGGCCAGGCACTGAGGATGGCCGCCATCAGCCACTTCTAGATGATAATTTTTGAGATCTCACAAAGGAACACATGCTCCAAAGCTGCATAGTAAGCTACACCAGGGCCCATTAGCAGTGGAGGCTGCACCATCAGGAAAGTACAAATGGCCTTAGCCCTCTTCCAACCCCAAAATTCAGCTGGAAAAAAAAAGTTTGGTCTGGTTTAAATACATAAACAAAGCAACTCAATGTTTATTTAAAAATGTATAAGTTGACTTTGTTCAATGTGTCCTGGCTGCAACCCTTACTGACTGCCCAACCTTAAAATTTACCTCTGTGTGTTCTGGTTATTCAGTCTGATATAAGAAGGATTAAAACAGTAATAATAATAATATCTTTAAATAATACTATGAGTTCTTATCTCAAGGCTTACAGATCGTTCATGAGATATCTGTTAAAATCTATATGATTTGTAACAAAACTTGGTATATAAAAAGGGCTCAATATTAAAACTTCAGTATATAGTTATATATATATATATATATGGTTTAACTTCCATTTAAGATATATATATATATATACGTATATGATTTAATTTAACCCATGTATGAACTGAATTTAATGTATATATGTGCTTATAATTTACATCTAACTATTATTTTAAAATTAAAGTTACATGTTATGTAATATTTCATAGTCTTAATGAACTCTCTGTAGTAGTAGGAGCTGTGGGCTGCATTCCCGCCCAGCTCCTGCACAGCTTGCTCAGTCCCAGAAATAACATCACACAACTTGTATTCTTTTAAACACTGCTTGGCCCATTAGCTCTAGCCTCTTACTGGCTAATTCTCACATCTTGATTAACCCATTTCTAATAATCTGTGTAGCACCACGACGTGTGGCTTACCGGGAAGGATCTTAACCGGCGCCCATCTTGGAGAGAAGAGCTATAGTGTCTGTCTCACTGCCTTCTTCCTCCCAGCATTCTGTTCTGTCTTCCCCACCTACCTATGTTCTAACCTATCAGGCCAAGCAGTTTTCTTTATTAATTAATCAACGAAAGCAACAGATAGATAGTAGACCCACCTACATAACACTTGAGAGTGATAGCTTAATGAACTATCTCCTTCTAGACTAAGGAAGCAACAAGTCTCAAGTGTTTTAAATTGATAGGGACTTTTACATGATGATAAAATTTAAGATTATAAAGATCTATTCAGAGTAACAAAGGCTAACTTATAGATTTACACCTAAGGACTTATGTCTTTAACAAATATTTAACTTAAAGTCTTTAGAAAATTTATATAAATGACAGCATATGTTTGATAATTAAGATATATATTCTTAATAAAATACTAGGCAATGCTGGCCTCTGTGTTTCCTCAGTTTCTGCTCAGGGCCCACACAGAAACTCACAATCCTCTTTCTCCTGTTCCTCTTTGTCACTGGGATCTTTCCCTTATTCCTTTTCCTTGCCTCCTCATGAGACAGTCTTAGTTCGGTACAAACTTGTTCTGTTTTACCTACAGAATGGCTATCTTGGTTTCTTTACTGAACTCATCTACTATTAAAGGGTTTTATTTTGATACTGAAAGATCTTCAATTAAAATCATTATTTTAAGACTAAACCTGGCAGGAATGTAATATAAAGTCCTAGTTATGAAAGCTGCTAACACACTGTAGACTGTTAAGAAATACAAGGTAAGAGTCATCTTATGGATTACAAAGCCCTTTGGTTAGAGTCATGCTAATAAGCACTGATGTGGTTATTGCAGGGCGAAGCCCTACCTAGTGCTCTGTGTGCTTAGGACAAACAACTGGTGGCAAGGGCTGTCTGCTGAGATCTCCATGATGGACAGACGGTCCGCACATGCTCAGAGATCTGCAGAAGATAGCAACTAAATCTTTTATTTAAAAGCTTTTGTAATAGAGAGCCAGGCCAGTTCCAGACAGCTCCCCTATTTCCTCCAAAGAAGATAAATGGGAGCAGAAGAATCTCTACCCAAAACTGGCCTCAAAATTGGCAGAACTAGCCACTGAGCGAACCTGCCTTTCACCTCAAGCTGCAAAGACCCTCTTTAGAGGGTGCATAAAACAGGACACTGGAGAATAATTTACTATGTCGAATTTCCTAAGGCAAAAGGTAGGCTGGTCCTCTAATAAGTCTTCACTCCAGGGAAGCTTGTGGGATCTTCAGGGAACTTGCAAGCTGACCTCTTCCAGCTGGAAGACAGATGTTGCCCTATGACCTGCCCTTAACGACCATGGAGGACCTTGGGGTAGCTGTCTGGGCAGCCAGCAAGTAATTCTCTGCCAATTTTTAATCAATAATTCAGGTAAAGTTTATTCCTTTCAAAATTCTGACACAGTTTGACAACTAATACCTTTGCCAACTTAAAAGCAGCAAGCAGGGCTTCAGCCGCCTTCCCAGTTCTCTATAAAATTCAAGTCACAGACCTCACTCGCTTAGACCCAATACTAAGGCCAGACACGGTTCACCTCGTTACCAGACTCAAAAAACCATAAACTCACAAAAGAGATTTCAGTATAATTTCTTACCATTCCTTTGTTTACAGGAACTTACTTTACAGTGACTGTGCTCAGTGGTCAGCTACTTGAATCTAATGGCAAATTAGATAAAAGTTCTTTTAAAATACAAAACTTAAGATGTGAGGACCAAGGAATGTTTGAGGGTGTAAAAAAGTGTTTTAAGACGTGTAATGCAAGTTATGAAGGCCTGAGGATAAGAATGTTTCAGGGTACAACAAAAGTTGCAAAAGTCTGAGAAAAAAAAAAGGCTTAAGTGCTGAATAAGCTAAACAGATTTGGGATGTTTAAAAGAATAAAATGTGTTCCAGGTATATCTCTCATTACGCAACTGTTATATCAAGACTCCAAAATTTCATAGTCTTAGCATGAATTGACAAAATTCGGATAAGCTATTAATCTAGCTCTGGCAGAATACTACCACAGTCACCAGAGCCACACACTCAAGATTTCAACTTCCCTTTGCTTGTTTCCTAACTATAGATCTCAAAGATGCTTTGTATTGCACAGAAAACACCTGTCCCAGTTTTCTGGATAGAGAAACAATGTTAATACTTTCAACCAGATCCATACATGGTACAAGTGTACTGCCATTTCTACAGTATCAATTTCATGACAGATTATAAACAGTTAATATGTCTAAAACTTATATGTTTTCACAAACTTAAAAAAAATCATGTAACCTTCAGAGAACCGAGGAAGTCGCAAGACTTAGATCCTCTTCTCACAGATCAAAAGGACTAAAGAGAAGTACAACCTAAAATACCCTACCCGTCTATTCCAAAGGATGATGTTTCTCTCCCTCTCCTGTGTCTGAGTTTTACCTCAGTATTGTAAAAATTCTTTGTTCATGCCTAATGCTTGCTTCTTGCTGTAAAGTGAAAGAGGGAGTTCAGAAAGCACCGTTGAAATAGCTACAGATGTCCGATCTCTGGCTGTGGTCACGTTATAGCTAATAAACTTTGCATGCCCCATGGAGGCTTTTTTCTTCCTTTTCTAGAGTAAAGTTTGCTTCTGGTTTAATAGGCTTTGGTGGACTATCCCCCGATCATTGTCTGACCCCTGGACCCAACACTACTTCAGCCAGGGACAAGATGGAAAAGGGATTGCAATCAACCCCAGGGAAACTCTATTCCTTAGACACGGGTGTAACTGAGAACAATTTGGGTTTTTGGAGAGATTTTTTTGTTGTTGTTGCTTTGGGTTGTTGTTTTTCCATATTTGCATAAATAAGGCACTCCTGGGTACTGGCCCTGCTTGTCACAACTGTGCCCCTGTGCCATCTAGGTCCTCATTTCTCCTCCTCCCTGCCACCAGATCTCAGGAAAGAATGAAGGAACAGTATCTTTAGCAGCACATTAGAGATTAGAGAATTATTTCCCTTTATCTTGTCTATGACCCTAATTTTTTGCTTTTTAAGTCCAAATATTAGCAATATGAAACATTTTATAAGCACAAATGATGTCACACAGCCTTACAAATTTAAACATTTTAAAAACAATTCTTAAAAAAATTAGTATGATTTACTGGGTCTTTTTTTTTTTTTTTTTGGTTTTTTGAGACAGGGTTTCTCTGCGGTTTTGGAGCCTGTCCTGGAACTAGCTCTTGTAGACCAGGCTGGTCTCGAACTCACAGAGATCCGCCTGTCTCTGCCTCCCAAGTGCTGGGATTAAAGGCGTGTGCCACCACCGCCTGGCTATGAGTATGATTTAAAATCGGTAACAAAAGTAATCTTAAAACTGGAAACTCCAGCTGGGTGGGCGTGGCACACGCCATTCGAGGCCAGTCTGGAAAGAGCTAATTCCAGAACAGGCTCCAAAGCAGTTTCAAAAACCAAAACCAAGCAAACAAACAAACTGGTAACTCCAGATTAAAACTGCTCTGGAAAACACCGTGTGGTTTGCCATCATCTTATAGCACCTCACATGGGCAGTCACCATCATGGCGAAGGTTGAAGAGAGAGGTCACATGACTTCACTGCCATCTTAGATGGAGGTGACCATGTGGAGATGGGTCTACCAGGAGACATTAGGGCACCAAATTATTTTGGATATGGATTGATTTCTGTGTGATCATTCCTGTCCTGTCCTAAAACCAAGGTTTATAAAAGATAGAATTAAAACAAGGCCAGTTTAATGAGGGATTAAAGCTGCACATCCATGCATTTGTGTACAGGGATGTACATTGCACAAAAGTCAGATTTTATGGCATAAGAATAGTTCCTTATTATTGATTTAAAAACACTAAATTGTTTACAATGTTAACTTGGCTTTGCCTTATGATTTTATCTTAGGACCACAGCTGAAAACTAAAGACCTGTGGGGCCCAGCCATGACAGACTCAATAGAGACCAGCAGGCACCAGCACCCAAGGGGAAAGTACCTAATGGTCCAAAGAAAATGCCTAATGTTCCAACCATTGCAGATAGGATCCCCTGATGTCACTAAACCAGGACCCCAAACAAATGTCAGCCAATCAGGAGTCCTGAACCTTAAAAATCCCTCACCCCAACCTCTGCTATGATAAAAACCAAAACAAAAAAGTTCTAGCTGCACTCAAGGCCCTCTGCTTGTGTTCTTGTGTTTTGAACCCAGTCCTCTGGAAGAGCAGTTATTGTTCCTAACCACTGAGCCCTCGTCACTATCAGAGGGCAGTAGCCACTTTCTGGGCAGAGTAGGTTCTAGCTAGATCTACACCACTTCCTAGTGGTTATTACAAGTAGTAGTTTCCTTAGACCTGGATACTACTTCCATTGGAGAGAACCAAAAATCCTTTTCAAGAGCTGGGGAAACACTTGGGACTGCCAGTAGAAGCTTCGAGTAATAACATAACCATAATATTTGACAATCCATGAGCATAAATGAGTTTTTGACCAATGCAGGAATACTTGGCTCAAATTGTCAGGGAGATACTGTGGATCTGGCTCATCCACACCTCCTGGAGAAGCCCATCTTTCTTTCCAAAGAGCTACATTTGGTTTGTGAGCACCAGGGAGAACCTATTTCACTAGAGGTCAAGATAGGTGAGACCCTATGTCACCCTGAAGTCTTATGGGGTGACATGAAGTATAATCAAATCACATAGTTCTCACTGAATGATGATTTAAAACACTTTGGAGGATTTAACAGTGTCAGAAATAGATATGGTGACATTTGAAGAGAAGAAATTAGGTTGGAAGAATTGTTTCATGTGAGATCATCAGAAAGTACCCTGAACCTGTTTACTGAATTCACCCAAGTCTCCCTTAGGGTCATCTTTACCAACTTCTATATTAGGGTCCCCTAGAGTCCACACAGTTTTGTCCAAAGAAAATGGAAATCCCCTAGGTTCCCTAGACATTTTATCTCTGGCCTATGGTTCCCTCATCCATGATCCATGAACCTCCTAAAGGATGCTCACGTCATGAAGTGTGAAACCATGCAGAATAAAGGGCCCTGGGTACCCGTGGTTGGCTTCCAGGCCAAGTTATAGTGACAACAGCAGTATCTTTTAACCTTGCCTGCAAGAATCAAGAACTGGAAGTTTGGTCCTTACCAGTTGAGGTCATTTGTCATGTATAGTGAATTCACCAAATCTCATTCAGATAATGGTGTACAGTAACAGCCTAGGAACAATTTTAATATTTACCCAAGAAACACAAAAGAAAATCAGAAACGTTAAGATAATCACAATGAGTCTAAGGTTTGGTTCTAGTTATAACTCAGGAGGGTATAAAGAGTCCATGAATACGAATATGTGTATATTTGTATTCTTATATTCATTGTATGTTCTTATTTATATGCTATATTTATTCATATTCTCATTATATATACAATGAATATTATAAGAGTATAAAAATGTAGGTTCTAGAAATAGGAATGTGGAAATAAAGAAATATAAAGTTTTAAGCCTAGGGAAATGAGAACATCGTCAGCAGTTTTCTCAGCATCTTAAGGATTAACTGTTAACTCGGGTTACTTTGCTTTAAAACCCATCTGCAAGGCTGAAGCAGCCCTCTACAAAGTGTCACATATTAGATGACCCCCAGGTCGCTCATGACCAGCAAGTGATGTGAGCTGAGTTAACCTTTAAGTGATGGGATGTATGTGACCTTTTTGGTTTTGCATTGTCCTCTACCTTTCCCTGCTGAACAAAACTGACAGTATCAGGAAAGTGCAGAGCTTCAGTAAACACCATCAGAATGTGCCAGAGAGAAACAATGGGCTAAACACAAACACTGGTTTAACTGAAAAACAAAAACACACAAAAAACATGCTGTGAATGAAAATAGTTTAAAAAGCAAGTTGTGTCTGGGTTTTATCTCGATATTGTAAAAATTCTTTTTTTTAATGCCTAATGCTTGCTTCTTGCTATAAAAAGAAGTGGGGGTGGGGGGGGCGTGATTGTTCACAACCCCTAAACAAAATCTCCTTCAGCCGGGGACAAGACCAAAAAATGGATTACAATCAGCCCCATGTAAATTCTACTCCCTAGACACAGGGGTAACTGAAAACAGTTTGAGTTTGAGGAGAGTTTTGTTTTTGTTATTGCTTTGGGTTTCTTTTTCCCCATCATTGCATAAGGAAGGCACTACTGGGAACTGGCCCTTCTTGACGCATATGTGCCCTATGCAATCCCCTAGTTCCCCTTTCTCTTCCTAAATGCCATATGGTCATTTCATTAGATGCTGAAAAAGCATTTGATAAAATTCAACATCCTTTTATGATAAAGGTCTTGGAGAGATTAGGGATACAAGGGTTATACCTAAATATAATAAAAGCAATTTAAAACAAGCCGACAGCTATCATCAAATTAAATGGAGAGAAACTCAAAGCCATCCCCTTAAAATGAGGTACACGACAATGCTGTCCACTCTTTGCAAACCTCTTCAATATAGTGCTTGAAATTCTAGCAATAGTAATAAGACAACATAAGGGGATCAAGGGGATTCAAATTGGAAAGGAAGAAGTTAAGCTTTCGTTATTTGCAGATGATAGTATACATAAGCGACCCCAAAAACTCTACCAAAGAACTCCTACAGCTGATAAACACCTTTAATAATATAGCAAGATACAAGATCAACTCCAAAAATCAGTTGCCTTCCTATACACTAAGGACAAGGATGCAGAGAGGGAAATCAGAGAAGCATTACCTTTCAGGATAGCCACAAATAGCAAAAAATATCTTGGAGTAACTCTGACCAAGGAAGTGAAAGATCTATTTGACAAGAACTTTAAGTCTTTGAAGAAAGAAATTGAAGAGGATACCAGTGAATGAAAGGATCTCCCTTGCTCTTGGATTGGGAGGATCAACATAGTAAAAATGGCAATTCTACCAAAAGCAATCTATAGATGCAATGCAATCCCCATCAAGGTCCCATCAAAATTCTTCACAGACCTTGAGAGGACAATAATCAACTTTATATGGAAAAACAAAAAACCCAGGATAGCCAAAACAATCTTATACAATAAAGGATCGTTGGGAGGCATTACCATCCCTGACAGAGCTACGGTTTTGGAAAGAGCTTGGTATTGGCATAAAAACAGAGAAGTAGATCAATGGAATCGAGTAGAATACCCAGATTTTAACCAACAAGCCTATAAACACCTGATTTTTGATAAAGGAGCTAAAAGTATACAATGGAAAAGAGAACATCTTTAACAAATGGTGCTGGCAGAATTGGTTGTCAATGTGTAGAAGAATGAAAGTAGATCCATATTTATCACCATGCACGAAACTCAAGTCCAAATGGATTAAAGACCTCAATATCAGTCTATACACACTGAACCTGATAGAAGAGAAAATGGGTAGTATCTACAACACATGGGCACAGAAGATCACTTCCTACGTATAACCCCAGCAGCACAGACATTAATGGCATCTTTGAATAAATGGGACCTCTTGAAACTGAGAAGCTTCTGTAAGGTAAAGGACACTGTCACTAACAAAAAGGCAACCCACTGACTGGGAGAAGATCTTCACCAACCGCACAACAGACAAAGGTCTGATCTGCAAAATATATAAAGAACTCAAGAAACTAGACTTTAAAGTGCTAATTAACTTAATTAAAAACTGGGGCACTGAACTGAACAGAGAATTCTCAACAGAAGAAGTTCAAATGGCCAAAAGACACTTAAGGTCATGCTCAATCTCCTTTGCGATCAGGGAAATGCAAATCAAAACAACTTTGAGATACCATCTTACACCTGTCAGAATGGCTAAAATCAAAAACACCAATGATAGCTTCTGCTGGAGAGGTTGTGGAGTAAGGGGTACACTCATCCATTGCTGGTGGGAATGCAAACTTGTGCAACCACTCTGGAAATCAGTGTGGCGGTTTCTCAGAAATTCGGGATCAACCTACACCAGGACCCAGCAATACCACTCTTAGAATTATACCCAAGAGATGCCCACTCATATTACAAAAGTATTTGTTCAACTATGTTCATAGCAGCATTATTTGTAATAGCCAGAACCTGGAAACAACCTATATGCCCTTCAATGGAAGAATGGATGAAGAAAATGTGAAATATATACATATTAGAGAACTAATCAGCGGTAAAAAACAATGACTTCTTGAATTTTGCATGCAAATGGATGGAAATAGAAAACACTATCCTGAGTGCGCTAACCCAGACCCAAAAAGAGGAACATGGGATGTACTCACTCATAATTGGTTTTTAGCCCTAGAACACTGAACCTATAATTCGCGATCCTAGAGAAGCTAAATAAGAAGGTGAACCCAAAGAAAAACATGTAGTTTTCCTTCTGGGTATTGGAAATAGACAAGATTGCTGGGCAAAAATTGGGAACTGGGGGGTGCAGTGAATTAGAGGAAAGGGGAGATGGGAAGAGACAAGTGAGAAGGGGAGGATGGGGAGAGATTGGGGGAATAGGATGGTTGGCATAAGGAAAGGATGGTTATGGGAGCAGTGAAGTATATATCTTAATTAATAGAGCCAATTTAGGGTTGGCAAGAGCCTTGACTCTAGAGGGGTTCCCAGGCGTCCAAAGAGATGTCCCCAACTAGGTCCTTGGATAGCTGAGGAGAAAGAGCATGAAATGGCCCAATCCTATAGCCATACTAACAAATATCATGCATATCACCATAGAACCTTCATCTGGCAATGGATGGAGATAGAGACAGAGACCCACATTGGAGCAATGGACTGAGCTCTCAAGGTCCAAAAGAGGAACAGAAGGAGGGAGAACATGAGCAAGGAAGCAAGACCACTAGGGGGCACCCACCCACTGAGACGGTGGGGTTGATCTATTGGGAGCTCACCAAGGCCAGCTGGACTGGGACTGAAAAAGCATGGGATAAAACCGGACTCTCTGAATATGGTGGACAATGAGGGCTGCTGAGAAGTCAAGAACAATGGCACTGGGTTTTGATACTACTGTATGTACTGGCTTTGTGGGAACCTAGCCTGTTTGGATGCTCACCTTTCTAGACCTGGATGGAGTGGGGAGGACCATGGACTGCCCAGAGGGCAGGGAAGCCTGACAGCTGTTTGGACTGGAGAGGAAGAGGGAGGGTAGTAGGGAGTCGGGGGGGGGGGGAAGGGAAAAGAGAGGAGGGATGAGGCAGAAATTTTTAATTAAAAAAATAAAATAAAATAAAAAAGAAGAAGTATTTTGCTTTCTCTTTCCCCGCTTTTGTGTTTCATTTCCCCATCAGGGCGGAGCCCTCCCTGGAGAGTTTAGATATAAGGTTGACTTCAGCACTTAGCTGTGGGCCACAACACACAGTCTGAAAGCCTGTGAGGAGATCAATGGATCAGAGCTCACCCTCCGAGGCCACAGGCACGAGTTGGGAGATGGAAGGTAGTAGCTTCATCAACAGGTGCGTCTTTCTTCTTCTATAGTTTTGCCCTCTGACAACATCGATGATTTCACATGTCTTGATTTAGTGGCCACAGTTTCAATCAGTCCACACTCCTGGACATGAAGAAGTTAGAGAGAAGAGAAGAGAGAGGTAGGAAAGAGAGAGAGAGAGAGAGAGAGAGAGAGAGAGAGAGAGAGTCAAAGAGTGACAATGATAGATAGAGACACAGAGAGATACAGAGAGACAGAGAGAGAACACCTGGAGTTTTTAAAACTGAGTAAGTTATCCACTTTCAAGGCCAGATTGGTATAATGTGCAGAGTCATAACGTTCTTGTGTGCAGCACTGTCAGCTGTCAGAAGGAGACTCTGGTCACACCTGTCAGGGACTCTTGGCGACCTCTGTGACATGGCTCTGTTGTTATCTCATGAAATCTGAGTGTTCTCAGTCCCTCTGCCTCTCTCTGCTTTCACTAAGTCACCTCAGGGAGAAAATTCAAATAGCAGAGTCTCAGAGTCAGCAGCTGGGTCCCCTATGTCCTGGTCTCCTACCTGTCTGGCAGGACTTGTCACCTAGGAAGCTGTCCCAGGCTCACTCCTGGTCTGAACTCTCACTGTCAGATTTTGATCCAAGGAAGAAAAAAAGGCAAGAAAGGCCCTGGCTAGCAGCGGCCTTGGCAAGCTGCACGTTTTTATTTTCACTTCAGCGTCCTGTCCTAGGAGGGTGACTCCTCTGACAAGGAAATGGTCGAGCTCTGTCTGCTCCGCAGTAGTGATCAGATGTGCTCCTCAGAAACAGTGCCTGTCAGGGTGCTTGCTAGTGCACAGGAAGTGAAACATTTCCAGTACTGTCGTTGAACCTAGGGCCTGGAGTATGCTTGAATACATATATAAATGTCTTCAGCTGTGATATCCAGAAGATCTGACAGATTTTTCCAGGGGGTAGGAATTTGGGAAGATTGACCCACCTTAATGTGGCAACAGGGGACAACTGATCCCAGAGCCTTGAACTCAGTTGTGGTGGGGTTTTTAATCATAGAATAGGTTAGGGTGATGGCCTTATGGTTCAAGACACCTGATTTGCTGATCTTTGTGTAGGTTCCTAGTGAAAGGGGGTGGGTGTGCTGGGCGAAGGAATATCAGATGATCCTATCTACAATGATTGGAATATTAGGCATTTCCTTTGGAATGTTAAGTACTTTCCTCTTGAATGATCCATTCCTAGGTGTGCCTGGGTGGTCTCTGCTGATCCTGCTATGACCTAACTCAACATTCCCCCTTTATAAGTACCAATGACAGGACCCAATCATGGGTTGTGCTTTCCCAGGGTTTAAGAGAATGGTATTAGGACCTAAGAACCATTAGCTAACAGATTTTTCTAGGGCAGTGACCATCCTCTGCTACCAGGCCCTGTAGCTCTGATATGTGAGCACAACCAAATTATCATCCTGATGTCCTCTTTTGTTCTGTGGTTCTGCATAAAGAACCAGTGTCTTATCTTATTGTAGAACTACAGTAGCTAATACGTTCATTAACTGATAACTCTGGACCAATTTTCCTTGTATGTCAAAGGGCATTATAGGTAGTCATTTGTCCCCCATGCCAGGAAGTCCCCTTGTCTCAGCATTTCAACTTATTTTGGGCAGGGAGTAGAGTAAGACATGTTCTTTTCTGTAACTACTTTAAGCTGACATTTGGGCATTGTGTTCAGGGCCCAAGAAGGCTGAAAAGCTAGTCTAAGGTAGGGAGGGAATACAAGTAATGGACACTTATCAGAAGCATCTGATTCACTGGCTGAACTGAAGAGATAGGGAACATTCACATAGGCTGGACTGGTCCATATCATCTTTCAGCAAGTGCAGGATTTGCAGTCATTTTGAGTGGGTTGTAGTCAGCAACTGATGCTTGGGTGTATCTGCCATCCAAGCAGAAACCTCTTGAGATAAGTCTGAACTAGAATAGATGTTAAAATTTATGAACATAAAGGAAAATCTTACATTTGAAACTTTCAGGTTCATAGTCTTAGTAAGTGGGAAGGGGAAGAGTCTCAAAAATATCATCCTCAGGAATAGTGATGGGGAAAACTTACTCTGTACTTATCTTGAATCCCTTTGACCCGTGAGAAGGGAATCCAGGCTTTTTCTGAAGCCTATATCAATTTTTATTTTACAAATGGACATAAATTCTTTTTACATATTAGTATCATCAATCTACACTGAAATCCATATTGTAGAAAAAGCAGGTAATGGGTATTTGTAAAATAGCAGTATAGACTCATACATTTGAGTCCTAGAAACACTACAGATTTGGGTCAGAACCATGTACATTTTTTCTCTTGTCCTGAGAACCAGGTATAGATTGAACAGAGATATCTTTGGCCTGATGAGAAGCACTTTCAAGTTTATCTTTAGATGACAACCAAAATAAATCCAAAATCTTGAACTTGTGACTGAGCAGTAAGTAGTCACTGCTCTACCAGCTTATTAGACCTTTATTAAATGTTTACCTTTGAATTTTTATACCATAGAAGGGGGAAATCTGAAACATTTTATAACTTAAATTATCTATTTATATTTTTATAACTTTTCTTACATCTCAAATCATTTTCTTAGACCCTTAAAGCTTATAAATTATATAATCTCTCTTTTAAGACCCACACCAAGGCTTGACTTTTATATATAAAATGAACTAACAAGTAGGCTATATCCTTCAGGGAGAACCTGGTTGCCTGTTGCTAAACTGACAATGTATTAGCTGCCCAACCATCAATACAATCAGAGATTCAAGAAAGATAAATTATACCTAAGTGTAGACCAAGCAGCTTCTGAATCTATTCAGCTTCTGAATGCATACCTAGTTAGCCATACCCAGGTCTCCATAGCAATGGAGGCAGAAGTATCAGAGCAGAAGTCTTCACCAAACCCATACGGTGAGAGTCTTTTCTCTGGAGGAACATGGGTAAAAATGACCTTATTTTATCTTGGCAAAAGGAGTACAATCTACTCTTCAGTGTGCTACTGCTTTCCACAGGCCAGGTTCTGGTAACGGGTGTTGTATTGGTCAACTTGCCCAGTGGTCAGCATTGTGAAATTCAGGTGGAGGCATTATGGTACCCCATAATCTTCTTTGAAGACCTTGGGTCATTGTCAGTATCTGGGAGTCTCTTTCTGAGATACGAAGTTTTTTAATCAACATTTTAAATGTCATATATTCTGCAGACCTCTGATGTAGTTGAGGGCTGCCCTGATATTATATCTAAATAGTTAACTTTGTTTCTAGTTATTTCTTTTAAGCTTAACTTTTGGGGGGACTAAGTAAGGTTTATCCCTGTAATTAATTATATCAATAGTACTTAACATGGCTAAAATTAACGAAGTTTATCATTTATAAGGATGGCTATTAACTTGTATTTCTTAATATTCTACAGTAGGTTAGCAGCTTTCATAAGACTAAGACTTCACATATCTGTCAGGTTATTTTAAAAATAATGATTTTTGAATTGAAGTTCTTTTTTGTGAAACATAAAACTTTTCTATGACTCAATTTATTAAGATATTTGACTTAAGCTTAGCAAATTTAGCAAAGACAAGGAGTCTAGACATACATTTTTAAGCCTGAATAGACCTTGTGTAAGGAGAGACAGTTTCTAAGCCGAGGGTTCTGAGCTCTCACAATATTTTGTCTTTTTAATATAGTTCCCCCATGTTGTGGTGACCCTCCCATCACAAAATTTGTCCTGTTACTATTTCTTAACTGCAGTTTGTCATTGTTAGGAATCTAAATGCAAACATCTGAGAGGCAGGTAGTCCGAGGCAACCCTGTAAAAACATTTTGTTTTGTTTTGTTTTATTTTGTTTTGCTTTCTTAACCCCAAAGGTTTAGACTCAGTGAGCTGGGAAACTGCTCCAAGCCCTTTGTCAGACTGCTTAGGTCATTGTCTTGCTGCATCACAGGGAATGAACATCTCAGTTTCTGGCAAGCATTTGGTGATTATGACTGTGACCCTCATTTCTAGCCTTTAAGTCCAAGTATTAACAATATAAAACAATTTATAAGCACAAATGTCCCATAGTCTTACAAATTTAAGTATTGTAAAAACTGTTCTTAAAAATTTTTAAATCTTTCAAATGCCTTCCTGCAATATCAAACATAGAGTTCCTCCTTTTTTTGAGAAGCCTAGATCATCTCTTTGGCCCCACCCTCGACACCTATACATAACCTGCATTTTAGATCTCAGCCTGCCCCATTTCACAGTAGCTGCTGCTTCTGTGATGATCACCTGGCACTGGCAATTCTAAAGCTGCTACTGTTTATCCTTGTAATTGACTCTCTTTGGGACTCCAGTCCTGCGATACATTTGCAGAAGTGTTCCCTTCTTCCCACAACCTCTCCAGCATAAGTTATCATCAGTTCTTACAGGTGTGGGGCTTGAAGTCAGGGATTGCGATGCCTCCAGAAGTTCTGTTATTTATTGTACAGGATTGTTTTGGCTATCCTGTTTTTTTCTCTCTTTTTTGCTTTTCCATATGAACTTGAGTATGGTTCTTTCAAGGTCTGCAAAGAATTTTGCTGGGATTTTGATGGCATTGCATTGAATCTGTAGATTGCTTTTGGTAAGATTGGCATTTTTACTGTTAATTCTCCCTACCCAAGAGCATGAGAGATCTTTTTACTTTCTGGTGTCTTTTTTAATTTTTTTCTTCAAAGATTAAAGTTCTTGTCATACAAGTATTCCACTTGTTTGGTTAGTGTTACTCTGAGATATTTTATGTTATTTGTAACTATTGTGGAGGGTATTGTTTCTCTGATTTTTTCCCCCGCCTTTTTGTCATCTGTGTACAGGAGGGTTACTGATTTTTTTTTGAGTTAATCTGTATCCTGCTACATTACTGAAAGTGTTTATGAGTCATAGAAGTTCCTTGGTAGAATTTTTGGGATCACTTATGTAAACTATCATATCATCAGCAGTGAGAGTTTGACTTCTTTTCCCATTAGTTTCCCACTGATCTCCTTTTGGTGTCTTTTTGCTCTAGCTAGGATCTCAAGAATTATATTGAAAAGAGATGGAGAGCATAAGCAACCTTGCCTTGTTTCTGACTTCAGTGGAATTGCAGGGAGTTTCTTTCCATTTAGTTTGATTTTGGCTGTTGGCTTGCTGTATATTGCCTTTATTATGTTTAGGTATGTTCCTTGTATCCCTGCTCTCTCCAAGACCTTTATCATGAAGGGATGTTGTATTTTGTCAAGAGATTTTTGGCATCTAATGAGACGATCATGTTTTTTTATTTTTCAGTTTGTTTATATGGTAGATTATGTTGACAGATTTTTGTATGTTGAACCATCCCTGCATCTCTGGGATGAAACCAAGTTGATCATGGTTGGTGATGGTTCTGATGTGTTCTTAGATTCTATTTGCCAGTATTTTTATCTAGTATTTTTGAATCAATGTTCATGAGTGAGATTGGTCTGTAATTCTTTTTCTGTGGTTTGGTTATCAGAGTAGCCTCATAAAAAGAATTTGGGATTGTTCCTTCTGTTTCTATTGTGTGCAATAATTTGAGGAGTATTGGATATTAGTTCTTTTTTGAAAGTCTTGTAGAATTCTGGTCCTGGGCTTTTTTTTTTCTTTTTCTTTATTTCTTTTATTTATTTATTTTTTGGTTGGGAGACTTTTGATGACTGTTTCTATTTCTTCAACAGTTATAGGTCTGTTTAATTTGGTTTTAATTTTGGTAAGTTATATTTATCCAGGAAGATATCCATTTCCTTTAAGTTTTCCAATTTTGTGGAGTACAGGTTTTCAGACTATGACCTGATGATCATCTGTATTTCTTCTGTGTCTGTTGTTATGTCCCTATTTTCATTTCTGATTTTGTTAATTTGGGGCTGGGAGAAGCCACTCTGCACTGGGACCCATGTGAGAAACTGCGAGAAACCACTGCCACTTAGTTCACGGCAGCTGGCAGCTGGCAGCTGTCTCTGTCTCTTGGGCAGCTGTTGAATGACACGTCTCTGCATTGCAGCTGGCCAGAGATTATGTGACTATAAAGCTGTATCTGGTTCCATTTTTGTGCGTTTAGAACCTTTTTTGTTCAAGACTTTTTAGGTCTTATGAGGATCTATGTACCATGTGGGCACCATTTGATGGCAGAGATTTTTATCCCACAACTGTACTCAAATAATTACTTAGAGGTTTAATATTAATTACAATTTCTTGGCCAATGTCTCAGGCTTATTACTACCTAATTGTTACATTTAAATTGACTCATATTTCTTACCTATGCTTTGCCATGTGACTCATGGCTTGTTAGTTCATTTTCTATATATCCTGATATCTCTGTGGTTCACTGGCATCTCTTATAACTCAACCTTTCTTCTTCCCATAATTCTCTTAGGTTGATTGTCCCCCTCCCCTATAATTCCTGCCTGATTACAAGACACTTAACATTTTTTAAACCAATCCAAGTGACAAATCTTGGCAGCGCACAAAAGAATTATTTCACGAGTCAGTAGTTCTCCATTCTCCATCTCTCTCTGTGTGTCTCTCACATATACACACTTTTCTCTTTAATGAAAAAGGAATTCTAATTTCTTTTCCAGATGTATTACTTTGTATGTTGACTTTTGAACTGTAACTTTACTAAATTTATTAATTAATACTAATCTGTGTCTATAATCTATGGAATTATATATATATATATATTCATATATATGTATGTATATATATATAGTTACTTTCAAACACTTTTGCTTATTTCCATCCTCCCTCCTTTCCTCTTTTCCTTCATTCCTTCCCTCTAGTACAGTATAAAGAGAGAATGCTGAGAGTGAACACCCTTTCACTGTCCCTGACCTCAAAGGGAAAAGCTCTAAACTTGTTGTTCTTGAGAATAGTATTATGGCTTTCTCCTATGTGATCATTATTATACTAAAGTACAGTTCTTCTAGGCTAAATTTTGAGAGGTCTGTTTTTATCACGAAAGCATGCTGAGTTTGTGCAATACCTTTTCTGCCCCTCTGGTGAGACATGATTTACATTTTCCCTTCTATTAATGTGATGCAGCCGATTCACCTATTTGCAAATATTGAAGCATTCTGTTTGCTTCATCAACGTGGGGTGACGTGAAATGCCTGACATTTGTGGAAAGGTTGGCTTCCTCTCCATGAATTGTATGACCTCGGCTCAGAGACCAGACTAGTCAGCAGTTTAGGTTCCTTAGCCATGACTACAAAAAGCTAAACTCTGCAGGTAGGAAAGTGTTAGTTTGGTTACCCATTGTGTGTGGGATCCTTGGTCTGTCAGTACTAGAGGGTATATATTCTAAAGTTAGGCAGGCTGCCAGCTTGTCTGTTGGCCTAGGTGAAGCCATAGGCTAGGCTCTGATCCAGATGGGGTGACTTGCTATTTGGCTCCTTGGATGGGTGGAGCCAACTCTATAATCTATTGTGATGCAGAATCAGCAAATTCTTCTGGGTAGTAGGCTGACTCTGTGACCAGACTGGAATGCTGTCTAGGAAGGGCTGGTCATCACTGCCCTGTTCTTTGTTTCTTAGTGGTCTGCTGCTGAGTCATTCGGTGTTCTTCATTGGGCAAAAAGATGGAGGCCTCCCAGAGGCACCTGAGAGTTCTGGGGAGCTGTATGTTCTCATCTGGTTCTGATTAAACCTTAGGTCCAGGGTCTTCACCTTGGTAAGGCCTGTTCCAGCCTGAGCAAGGGGCAGTGCAGTCAAAGTGAGACTGCTTCTCTTGTCCTTTTTATGTGAGTTTGTGGTCGAAGGGTAAGGTTCAGCCTCATCCTCCAGTTATTGTGTGTGTGGGATAGTTAGTTGCTGGCTGGTTGTCCTGTACTGTTGATTAAACTTATAGACACCCTGACATTAGCAAGATGTCTTTTTAACCTAAGTGCTGTCTGTCACCTCCTGACATCCTTGTTTAGACTATGGAAACATCCAGTCATACAGTGTTGAAGTTAGAGTTTCTACTGCGGTAATAAACACCAACACCAACTTGGGGAGGAAAGGGATTTTTGTCTTATACATCCACAACACAGTCCTCAACAAAGGAAGTCAGGGCAGGAACCTGGAGGCAGAAATTGAAGCAGAAACTATGGAGTAACACTGCTTTCTGGCTTGATCAGTTTGCTTTCTTAAATATACCAGGTCCAACTTTCCAGGTGGCAATGCCCCCAGTGAACCAGGCCCTTCCACATCAATCGCCAATCAAGAAAATTTCCCAGAGACTACCTTACAGGCAATACGGAGGTAAGCCTTCCTGTTTTAAATTAAGGTTCCTCCTTTCAAATAACTTTAGCTTTGTCTAGTTGACAAAAAACACAAAACAAACAAAATTTTAAAACCCACCAAGTTAGAACACAATGTGTGTTTGTTATTCAAAATATGCTCCTTTACCTGTACTAGGAAGAAAAAATATTCAGCCTGTCACCTTTATTGATCTGCTCATCTTTTAAAATTTACACTTTCATATGTTGTCAGCCTTTTGAATTTAATTTACTTGCTATAAAATTTACCCATTTTAATATACAATCCAGTGACATTTTACGGAGCCTACAACCAGCAGCACAGTCCAAGTTTGGAACTTTGGATTTACCATCCTCAGAAGAATCCTCCACAGCTGTGGACAGTCCGTTTTGGTCCCCTTAGTCCACGCAACCACACATACATCTGTCTCTATAAATTGCATTTCTGAGCATTTTATAGATATAGATTTATATACTATATTTCCTTCTGTCTTGGCTACCTTTATTAAGAAAAAGATTTTTGAGATTCATTCACTCATAGAATATATTAGCATTTTGTTCCTTTTATTGAGGAGTAGTATTTCATTGTATTAATTGTCCAGTTTTATTTTTCTACCCTCGAACTAATGGCCATTTCAAATGTTCCTAACTTTTGGCTATCAATAATGCTACCAGAAATATTTGCATATAAATTATTGAGAATATTCCTTTTCACCTGTATAAGAACACCTAGTAGTGGAATTTTTTAATCATACTTAACATTATATTTCACATTATTTTTCATCTGTGTGTTAACATGCAGTATGCATTCATGCATAAAAAAACATTCACATGCATGAGGGCTTACGTGTGCAGATGCACATGTATGTGTGTGCACACATGTATGGAAGTCAGAAGTTGATTCTGGGAGTGGCAAGGCAGGGTCTCTCTCATTGAACCCCGAACTTGCCAAATTATTGGACTTGACTCATTGTATTATTGGGGATAACTCAAGAGTACCTATCTTATGTGTGTTAGTCCTTTACAGTCTTTCTTTCATGAATAAAACCTTACATTTCACAAGCATATAGACTGATGGACCAGATTATCATTTCCCCATGGTATTTCCCCCTCCAGGATGTCCACAGATGATGAGGACACAGAGACGATTCCCTTCGAATCTAAATTCCTGTGGTTCAAAAAACATAAAGTGATGATTTCTAATGCAATAAAGAACCCATTTCCTTTTCTTGAGGTACTTCGTGACAGAGGTCTCATCACTGAAAAAATGTACACAGTAAGTGGGGTTTGTTATATTCTAACCTTGAAACACGCTCCAGATTAAGTTACACTTTGATATCTTGAAGCCAAACTGGATGATTGGCAGGTTTTTAAAGTTGGACTTAACTTTAAAATTAAGAGTTTATTTCTCATGTGAATGTATGTTTTTGTGCTTTTGCATGCTCATGCGCATGTTTGTGTGTGTGTTCACATATGTGCTGGTGCCTACAGAGTCCAGAAAAGAGCTCTAGATTCCCTGAAACAGGAGATACATGTTGTTTTGGGTCATCTGATGTGGGTGCTGGGAATCACCCTGGGCCCTCTATTACAGTAACACATCTTCTTAACCACAAGCCAACACCCGAACTCTCCAGCACCCGAACCTAATTTTTGAAAAGAAAATTTTCATAGCACTTTGTAGAGATATTAGTAACAATAAAACACTCATCAATTATAAATTAGAATTCTGGAGTCAGGTTTAAAACCTATATATTCTGGGAGTGATATGTATCATGTAAATATTTCGAGAAGTCTTCTCTCCATGTATTAAGGGGAGGAGAAGCAGAGGTCTCATGAGATGGTGCTGCTTCTATCTGAGGAGAAGGTGTTCCATGTTCCCTTCTGGATGAGTATTGCTGAAGAAAAGCCAGAACAGAACAAGGGTTCTCTATAGATGTGCAATGTCTCATGCATTTTAAACCATTGAGTTCATGAAAATCAAATTCAACTAAACTAAAATAATGAGCAAAAAATTAAAAGTGATTTAAATTTACTGTTGAATTATTTTATTGAACTGACTTAGAGAAATTTCCATGAGGACATTTTATTTTAATTAATATCTATTTTAAAAACCTAGATCTGAGAATATTACAAACTAGAGAGATTTTTATTTGGACAAATTTTTAAAAACTTTTTATTATTTTATATGTATGAGTGTTTTGTCTACGTGTATGTCTATGCACTTGGTGCCTCTGGAAGTCAAAAGAGAGGGCTCAGATCCTCTGTGACTGGAGTTACAGATGGTTGTGAACATCATCAGGGTGCTAGCAATCCAATCTGGGAACTCAGCAAGAGCAGCAAGTGTGCTTAACAACTGGGCCCTCTCTCCAATCCCTCCAGTTTTGTTTTGGTTTTTGCCTTATAATTATGCCTCCCTCCAGCAGAGTTCATATTCAGAGGTAATGTACATCTGATTTCCTACAGGAGGTGTCTGGATAACAGAACAGCATTGGGCACCTACCCTGTTAGTTAACCTTGAAAAAAAAAAGAATGCTTCTGTTTTTATTTTTATGTGTACAAGTGTTTTTCCTGACTCTATGTGTGCACAAGACGTGTGGGCCTGGTGCCCATATTTTACAGAAATCAGAAGCAAATCCCTAGGAACTGGAGTTACAGGTGTTCTTGCATTGCCATGTGGGTGCTGGGAACTGAAAGAGGGTTTTCTGCAAGAGCAGCAAGTATGCTCAACCATGAATCATCTTTCCAGCACCTCTACTCTAAAAAATATTATTGCATATCTTACTTATTTACTTATAAGCATGTGTATGTTTCTATTGAGTGTGCGCATGTGTATGAGCCTGTGCACATGTGGAAGTCAGAGGCAAGCCTGTGGCTAGTTGGTTCTCCCCTCTCACCATCTGAATCCCAGTGACTGAACTCAGACCATCAGGATTGGTGACAAGTGCCTATAACGCAATGAACCATCTCACCAGCCCCACTGTTAACCCTTAACCCAAGTTTCCCTTTCTTAAAAAAAAGTGGCCTTCTTACATGTCATAGAAATGAGGGTGGAAGACACTAGTGAGTATTTTGAGAGAGAAAATATTTACTTGTTTCATGAAGTAGCCATACAAATATAAAACTTTGCATTAGAAGATATGTCTGTTGTGGATTGAGGTACACTAACTATTATTGCTTCCTAGAGGTTTTCTGTGACATGGAAGCCTGCACTTACACCTTCTCCTTTAAATTTTTTAAGGATTTTAAAGATTCCTGTACAAGCCTGGTCCCTGTACAACAAGTGATCTACAAAGCCTTGGAAGTACTGGAGAAGAGACTTGACCAGCAGGTTCTAAGGGTATTGTTCTGTGTGGAAAATAAGGAGGCATACCCTGATTTGGAAAGCATTTTTAAAAGATTTAAAAATGGTAATTGGGCTTAGAATCCCCTCAGAGATCACAGTCCTTATTTCCCCTCAATAACCATATATTAAACATCTACCATGTGCCGTATACAGTGTAGCACAATCTGAGATGTAACAGTTTAAAAACTAATATGTTATGTATCATCACAACTCTTATATCTAATGGCTACAGTTGAAACCCTCCTGAGGTCTGGTAGGCTGGGTATTTAGGCTAAGACAATGAGAGCCCCATGAACATCAGGCTATGGAGAAGAGGACAGGAAGAACTCAGTCCCTGTAGGGTAGCCCTGCTGTGTCTCTTCAGTGGAGCCCTTATAATATTGTCATAGGAGGCCATCAGGTTCACTATCCCCACCTTGAGTGACAGCTCTGCTCTGGGTTGCAGGATCCATCTTAGCTTAGCACCACATGCTCACAGAAATCAACAATGTATGAGCCAGTTCTTCAACCCCATCTTGTCCGTCTTTCAAGCCTGCCCATCATCAAGTTCCCTTTGGTATGTGTCAGATCCTACACCTTCCATCCAGGAAAGATCCCATTTCTTCTTACAATTGTGACAGCCTGGAAGCTATCTTTAGATTCTATTTTTTTCTATTTTGACATATATCTTCCCTGCTCTCTGAACACAGGAATAGGAACACAGCACAAGTGTGTCTTCTACTTTTTTATTCCTGACCTTGAGTGTCTCCTTTCTGTATGGGAAGCATAAAGTCTCCCTTGTGAAGTCTTCTCCGTCCCAGGACATGATGGGTGAACTTTGTCATGTGGGAACCGTTGAACTTGATCAGAAGACTTGAAACTCCTAAATGTGTAATGCAGAAATGTTGCCTTTTGTCCCTGCTAAAGATCTCTAATGACTCCTCCTCTTCTTCCCTCTCCCTCCCACTTCAGTCTTACCACAGGACCAATTGTGTTTTGAAGAAAATGATAGACAGGACCCAAACTTGCAGCTAAATCTTGAACAAGGTAATTACACCCGGAGAGAGTTTCTTATTGCTGCAGAAAATAGGAAATAAAGGAGATCCTTAGCAGAGTGTGACTGGGGGAAAAACAGAGAAGGCAGTGACGGGAGTGGGTATAAGTCTGGTGTTACCTTCATGCACTACGACATATTACCCAGGAGAAGCTGGATACTCTAAACTCTGGGGCAGGAAGATTGTGAGCTTGAGACCAGCCAATTGTACATAGAAAAACTCACTCAAAAACAAAATGGATACCTAGGAAGTCGATTTATTTGGGTTCATGATGTTAGTGACTTCAGCCCAAATGGTTTGACCTCATTTCTTAAGATGGGGCATAACATCAAAGCAAGGGCTTAGTGACCTGGAAGCAAGGGAAGAGAGGATGTGCCTGTGCCCTTCAAGGTTACACCTCCAGTGATCTAAGTTCCTTCAGCTCAGCTCTGCCTATTAAAGGTACCACCAACACCTACTAGTGCCATTCTGAGGGACAGACCCCTAATATACGAATCCTGGAAGGAGGCGGTGCTTGAGATCTAAATTGACCAGCCTCTAGGAGGATGTAGGATCCTTCCAGAGTAACCATGACAACAGTCAGTCTGCTACCCATGATGAAGGAACCTGAACCCAATGTTAGTAGCCAGATTTTAAGAGACTGACTACTCAGAAATAATTGTGATTTAGAAAAGTCTCTGAAGGAGTTGACCAATATGGAACTGTGAAAGGTGAAGCAGTGTGGTCCATGGTGACATAAAAGAGGAAATGCTCTGTAAGAGTGATGTCCTGTTTTGTCCTGCCCTTACATGCACTGGTCTCTGACACCAGATGTGTAATGAGTGAGGTTTCCCACACCAACCACCTCTCTAGACACCAGCAAGGTGTCTTATGATGTAATTAAATTCAGATAAAGGGTTCAGGGCCACAAGACAGCAGTCTACTACAGATGCTGGTTACAAATTCTGGGTTATGACCCATGCTTCTGGTCAACTGAACATAAATCAGGGGTTTCCATGGTGTCTCAGGCTACAGAACTTGCTAGCTCATGAAACTCAAGGAATCTATAGCTTACAATTCATTAGAAAAGTTATAGCTCAAAAATAACTATGGTGAGGGGAATTGGGGAGATGACTCTGTTGTCAAAGTGCATACAAGCACAGGACCTGAGTTTGATCCCCTCAACTCGTGTAAAGAAAAAACAGTTTAAGACACAGGAGCAGGTGCTATAATCCTAGTACCAAGGAGGCAGAGACAGGCAGCTTCCTTGAGATCACTGATTATGAAAATTGTTGAGGTCTAGCTCAGTGAGAGACTCCATCTCTACAAAAAGAGGTTGATGTCACCTGAGGAATGATAGCCAAAGTCATCCTCTGTTCTCCACACACATATGCACACAAATAATAACTACATGGGAGAGGGACAACCCAAGGAATAAGGGAGAGAAAACTACACTCTCTTGTTATCGCTGGGCACACAAACCTTCCTTCACTATGGAGTTTTTCAACCCAAATCTCTCTGTACAGAGACTCTTATGATTTTTAATAAAATTTTCATCATACAGCTATGATGGATGGTATGTTTAGCCATGTAATCAAGTCAACTTCTAGATCTTCTCACCTTGAAGGTCAGCACTCCAATGCTGTCATGATATGTTGTTCCCCTGGCAACCAGCCTCCATTCCTAAGGGCTTTCCAAACTTTACTTCTCTAATGTGCACTGTGGTGTTCCTGAAGAAGGGTGGCTATGTGCAAGGGTAGATTGACTCTCTTTTTGCCTTAATCACTTGGATCTCAATTGCGGTTTGAGGAATTCTGGCCAGGAACAGGGGCAGAAGACCAAAACTACCATTTCTCAGTGTGTCACAGTCTCACACTTGATGTTAGAAGAAACAGATTCAATATGAGAAATGTTTTTTGAGAGCAAAAATATTCCAGAAGATATATAGATAGAAGAAGATACACAGCAAGAAAGTGGTAGAGGCATGGGGAAGGGCACATGGATTCTTTGAGACAGAGAAAGGAAGAGGGAAGAAAATGAGAGCAGAAAGAATAACAGATAATGGCAGAAGGAACCATGTGGCTAATTTCTTGTTTTGGTTGCATCTACTTTTGATTACTGTCCATCCCAGCTGGTATCAAGGATTGGTATCATTTAGATGTCCAGTTTATAGGTGAAGAAGGTAAACTTGAGGGAGACTGTATGGGGAGTGTTCACAGGGTCAAATGAAAAGCAAGAATCCAGGCACTCAGGAGGCAGAGTCTGTGTTCTTGACCATGTACTGATAATCTGAGGGAAAAAATGAAAAAAAGTGGGGAAAATAGAGAGAGAAAATACAGGAAGGAATTCGAAATGGGAGGAAATGGAGACAGGCTGCTACTGAGTCCTCATGAAAAGTATAACGGGGACGAGCCATCAGATATATACAGAGAGGCCATTTTGTGAAAGGAAATGAGGTCCAGAGTCAGCTAGAAACTCGGGTAAGGCCAGTGGGCCAGGAAGTTATGGGGACACACGCAGGCATCCTTTATGTATTGATATGAATGCAAGTCTCCATCCAGTGCTAGAGTGGCCCAGGCAGGACTTTACTAAGCCAGAGCTGACCCTCAAAGCCTATTCTCTTGGCCCAAGTCTGATCTCAGGGATCATGGGGAGCTTGTCAGCTCCAGAGCACTTTATCTCTTGCATTTTAAAGTCAAAAGAGACTAACTCACTTCAACTCCTGAAATAAACATCTAATTTTTGTTCCTTAGGACCTGCTCAAGAAAGCCTGACCTGGTCACCCTCAGGTACCTCCTCATCTGATGGTCTGTTCTCATTGATGCTATTAACATTGCTGTCTCCTCCCATGAGCTCTAGTTTCCTTCCTGTTGCTGTGATGAAACCCCATGGCCAAGAGCAATTTGAGGAAGAAAAGGTTTGGTTTATTTTACAGTGTATAGTCCACCATGAAGGGACATCAGGATAGGAACCTGAGGCAGGAACTGAAGCAGAGGTCATGGGGGAATGCTACTTACTGGCTTCCTCTGCCTGCTTCTTATATATCTGATAACCACCAATACTGGAGTGACATTCCCCGTGGTGGGCTGGGCTCTCACGTGACAATCATTAATCAAGAAAATGCCCCCACAAACTTGACTACAAGCCAATGGAGGAATTTTTCTCAATTGAGAGTCCTTCTTACTTGATGATCCTATCTTGTTGTGTTGGCAAAACAAAACCACACCACACATCTCACATGTGGGTTGCTCTTTCCTTGTGTTTCTGATGTCCACAACATTATCTACATCTGTAGTTTCTCCAAGTTCAAGATTTAAATATCAGGGTGGGTGTTGGTTCTTGTGGTTGACTAGTCCCTTTAACAATTGATAAATTCAGAGAAAACATTCTTTATCTATCCTATTTTGTTTAGTCCAAAGTGTTGAACCTAATTCACTTTCTAGCCTAATTTGCATTATCAAAATAATCTTTTAATGTCTCTCAACCATATATACTTTACGCCTCTTAGTGGAATTCTTTTCTGAATCTGTTAACAAGGAAATCTATAACTATATCTATTTATATGTTGAACTTGTTCAGAGTCCAGAGAAGGAAATAATATTAACAGAGTAAGCAGGAAGTACAAGTAAGTGGTTTCCAAAATATTTGAGAAATAACAGAAATAGCTGGCTACCTGAATAGTCATCAAATGTTCCTCTGTATTGTTGGGGCATCCATCTTTGGCCTACAGGTCCAGAAAATATGACAAACTTATCTGTGAAACAGGATATTCTGAAGGACTGTCTTACCCTGTCTTTGCAAAGTTTAGCAGTTTTGTCTTTGTTTCTTACTTCTCCAATTGGGACAGCATTCTGTCATCAGTCCAGGCAAGGACACTTTCTTGTTGAGTGACTAACTTTTATGATAAAGAAAGTAAACTCCATATGGAGTTTCTTCAATTCCCATCATCATCTCTAAAGTGAATGATGCTGTCAGGAGCAGAAATGATTCATTGTCACAAAAAAAAAGAACCTATGTTATTAAAACATCTTAAATGCCATATTCTGTAAATCTCTAAAATGTTTGAAGATGATTTGTCTATCTGAAATACATCTCTGTTTGACCTTGAAACATACCCAATATGACTACAAGTTTGATTTTAATAGATGACTAACTACTACCCAACATTTCTTTATTATCCTAAATAATTTGTAATAATAACTTCCAAGAACTAGAAATTTGCATTCCATTGTTAAATAACTTGTATAGGTACAATACCATGAACAAGATTAGAAGCATATGTATAGTATGTTCTAACAGAAAATATTAAAATTGTATCAATATACAATAACCTACATCAATGTAAACTATTTATGACTATTAGTTTCTTTTTGCTTTAAAAGTAGATTCAATAATCTATCCTTTTCCTGTTATATTTATATCCCATTTTTTTCTTTTCAAAGTAAGAACTCTGAATCTAATCTCCTTAGTTCAACTTTTTCCTGACCACTACCAATAATAACTTTTAATCAACCACACTAAATGATGACAAATATCTATAACCCAATGAAAGACTAAGAAACCACCTACCCCTACCCCATGTGTGCATCATGTTCTTAAGTTTACTTCTGTTGTCTGGTGACAATGGCATCTTTAGGCGCTCCTGAAAAGGAAAATTTGGATTGTCAAGTCCTGGGAAAGATAGCTCTATCATTTGTTATTCAGTCTTTGTATAATGAGAAAGTACAGGGCTTGTTTCAAGTCCTGGCTATAGCAGTCTGTTATGCTGGATCATCTCAGCTATCTAACTTGAAATTGTTCTGAGCAGTTTGTAGTCCAAAGCTGATCTTTAGGTGGTGTTTTCAGCTTAGTGGCGTTATCATAGTCCTGGTTGAATCATCACTGTAGGACCTATCCTCCTTTTGGAGACTCCAAAGAGGTCTGCTTGGCATGGTCTTAGATCTATGCAGAAAATTTAAATATTTTAAATGTCATATGCAGCAGATCTCAAACAGTTTAAAGGACCATATTTTGTTATGTACATCCTGAGTACAAAAATATAATCCCTAGTTACCTGATAGAGACTCAAACCAAAATCATGTACAGAAGGCTAGATGAAGCATGTTTCTAGAATTAGTTAGTACTCTAATTGACCATTAATAACTTGATAAAAAAGTTTTAAATATTTCCATATTCTACAAAGTGGAACACATCCATCTAGCATATTTCATTCCTTTGAGTATCCTTTGGGTTACTTCTTGCAGGTTGTGGTCTTTGCTTATATAAAAAAAAGCAAATAAGATATCTCTTCATAATCTCCTTGTCATGTAATAGAAAAGTCCTGTTTTGAACCTTTGCTATTGACATAATTTTTTATGAACTTCTGATGCCTTTGGCACATTTCAAATCAATAATTGATCAATTTCTGCATTACTTTATGCTAGAGAACCTGGCAGAACATTAAGGGACTAGATGTGTAATATATATACTACACTATATATATATATATATATATATATATATATATATATATTGATTTCTAACCTGCCTTTCCTGATATATTTGCATCAGTATAGGAAGTAAGAACTCCGGTTTTTGCTCTGTCCCACACAATGTGAGGAAGGATCCAATTAGTTCTCTTTATAAGTTGAATTCTCTCACTTTTGGGGTAGTTGTTAATCTCTCCCAAAAAATTACTACAAGCTCTTTGGCACAGTTCCTTTTTTCTTCCCATAATTTTTAAATTTCAGTAGTAGTAAAAGGTAGTATAATTTCTTCTGGATCTATTCTTGCTAATTGATGAAGTCTTAATTAGCCTTTTGTATCTAATTAAGAGACATTTTCTACATAAGGCTTTTACCTTTTACTTGGTTTATGTGGTAAAAAGATCCATTATCAGATAATATCTCCCTCCACATTAAAATTCCTATAGGGAAATATTTGGGGGGGGGGATGATACAGCCAGAAAAAAAGTTAAGATTCAGATCCACATTATCCATATGTGCTTCCTGTAATTTCCCTTAAATCAAAGTCAATTCTTTCTTGCCTTAAGATGATAATTCCCTGAAACTGTGTAAGTCTTTTTCACTATCTAAGGTTTTCTTTAGATGAATTGTTTTTAGCAGGTTTTAACCAAGAAGTAGGCCACAGATTGAAATGTCTCCTAGCACTCTTTGGAAGTCATTAAGAGTCTGCAATTGCTCTGTCCTAATTTGTGTTTTTGGTGTTTTAATTTTCTGTAAACCTATTTTATAACCTAGAAAATTGATAGAATCTCCTCTTTGTATTTTTTCAGGAGGAATTTGTAATCCCCATTTAGGCAAAACTTTCTTTACTTCTTCAAACATTCTTTGTAAAGTATTGATATTTGAATCAGATAGCAAAATGTTGTCCAAGTGATAGTAAACTATGGATTCAGGAAATTGCTTAGTTATTATTTCCAATGGCTGACTTACACATTATTGTCACAGAGTGAGACTATTTAACATTCCCTGTGGGAGAATCCTCCATTGGTATCTCTTAGTAGGCTTAGAATTATAGGTAGGCACTGTGAAGGCAAATCATTCTGTCTTTTCCTAGCAAGTGTATAATAAAGAAATAATATTTTAAATCAATAACTATAAGAGGCCATACTCTAGGCAACAGGGAAGGCAAAGAAATTCCAAATTGTAGAAGGCACATTGGTTGAATCACTTATTAACAGCTCTTAGATCTGTCACCATTCTCTATTTTCCAGATTTTTTAACAAGAAATAGAGGAGAATTCCTAGGGCTGGTTGATTCTTCAATATGATGAGCATCTAGTTGCTCCTATATCAGCTGTTCTAAGGCCTGCAGTCTCTCTATTGTTAAAAGCCATTGTTTAACTCATATAGGTTTCTTACTTAACCATTTTAAAGGTAGGGACATTGGCAACTCTGAGAGTTTGCTAGTTGTTCTTCTGTGTTTTGTACTGCCTGAATGGTTGGTGACTCTTTTTCATGGCACCTTATAATATCCGTCCCAGAGCATGAGTTGATTTATGGCCCAATTATGACACTGCAGAAACGTTACTCTGGGTATTCCTTTGTTGTAACAGATCACGATCCCATAGATTCACCAATATATTAGCCTCATATGGCCCTATGCATTCAATCCATCGCATGCTGTCTTTTATTTGAGGTCTTTTACCAATACCTTTGGAAATTGCTTCTCCTACCCAAGCCTCAGTCAAGCCTCAGCTTTAGTCAAATGACTCAACATTGACTGGGTGCAGGATCCATTCATCCATTGAGGTAGAGTTCCAATTCCTAGGAACTGAACATCTGCCTCTTGAAGAGGCCAATCCAGATGCCAAGATTCTGGAGTAATAATAGTCCCATCTGGACTTGTATTCAAAAATCCTTCAATTATAGTATTATTTATTCATACTCTCGGGTTTGGTCTTTGATGTCATTTATAGAAGTCTGTTAAAATATACATTGCCAATTTTCTACTGGAACTTTTGATTCATCCTCCATTATTCTTCTTTCAGCAATAGCAATATGTTTTTTTACACCAGGCACTGGATTTTTCCATTTCCTGAGGAGGCATGTGCCCCACAGTGACTGAGAATGACTGGGCCACATTTGAACTGGGGTCTGTGAGAAACCCCCTAAGGAGTTTCCCAGTAGTGACAGCTGACCTTGTTTTTTTTCTTATTTATCTGCATTTATTGATCCAGTGTTGGGCTTTGTCTCATTGTCTATAAAATCCAAAAGATTGAGACCTTTTATTTTTGTTATTTCCAAAAGAAACACTATTTGTATGAATGCCCTGTCCACAATCCTTCTCAGATGGCACATTCTACCACAATAAAAACATTTGATATTTTGATGACTTTTCATACCTTTGGAAATTGCTTCTCCTACCCAAGCCTCAGTCAAGCCTCAGCCTTATAGTCAAATGACTCAACATTGACTAGGTGCAGGATCCATTCATCCATTGGTGCTGTTCTAACCTTTAATGGTCCAAGTATCATTTTGCATTTTAAGTTGGCATTTTAAAAATCCAGAGATTCAGTAAGCACTTGTCTAGCTTCTGGATCTGATACCCCTATTTGTACAGCTTAGTTAATCTTTGTAAAGAGTCACTAAAGGATTATCTTGAGCCTTGCATGACCTCATATGTTTTAATTCTTATTCCTAGTTCTTGAATCTTGTCCCAAGCATTCAAGGCTGCAAGAACAAGAACACTGTAAGGCACAAGAACAAGATGTGTTTATTGTATATAGCTTGACTATCTGAATCAGTGTAACAGCCCTCACCAAGAATTTCATCTTGAGAGGCGTCAATTCCTCTGGCTCTACCTTGATGTTCCAGGGCTTTAGTCTCCTCTCTCCAACGGCATTTCCACTGTAACTACAGTCCATCTTCTAGCATGGCTGAGACTGATTGAAGCCAATTATTTTGAGTAACCTTATTTCATGAAGCCTATGTCATTATCAACACCCTCACATATGGTGAAGATGTGCCATAAGGTACTACTGCTTGCTTAATATCTTTTAAATTTTTCATATATATATATATATATATATATATATATATATATATATATGATTCTGATTTACATTCTGTATATACTTTTGGGTATTGAGAATCTGCTGGCTTTTCAGAGGTAGTAACAGAATAAGTAGCTAAAACTCTTGGTAGTCATCTCTGACACTAAGAGCTACTGCTGATGCTAAATCTTTACTATTGTCCTTTGCCTGTACCTCCTCTCCTTGCTTATCAGTTCTGACAAGGTCCTTGATTGATTCAAATCTTTTTATCACTGTCTTTTTTATTGGCATATTTGGTCTGTACAATAAATAACCAGACCAGCTCAAGAATAGCAGTTATATTTTAATAATTGAAAAAAGGAGGAACCCACGCTATAAGAGTGGGAGGTCCAAAATCCAAAATGGTCTGGTGAGCACCACATAGAGAGAGAGAGTGTGTGCATCTACATCCCAAGGTTTTTCTACCTGAACTCTAGGTAGCCACACCCTAACTAAATGTGATTGGTCAAAACTATCAGTTGATAGTTTCCCCATCATCTCCCCCTTTTGTCTAAACAAGATCGATCCAAACACAATACAACTATATACAACAGGAACAGATACCAAATATATAATTACAAACAATAAACAATATTAAGCAAGGAACACATGACAAAAGTTTTACTAAACATTCTATTTCAAGGAGTCTATATAATGTATTGAAATTAAGTTTGGCTAAATCATGAGGAAGATAACTACAATTATCTAATCTTCAACTCCATCAAAGATCTGAGAAGGGAAGCAATATTACTGATTAAACAGGAAGTGCAATCGAGAAACTTCCAAATTGTGCAACAAATGACAGAGACAACTGACTACCTGGGCAATTACCCAAAGTCTCATTTGCAATGTTGAAGCAGCCAACTTTGGCTAAGGCCTAGCATAACTGACATACCATTTTCAAAGGCAAGAAACTTGTCAAAACTATCTTACCCTGTTTTGGCATGATATGACAGTCCTGTTTTGTCCATTTATGGATACTCTGTATCTCTGTCAGTGGTTGAGGTATGGGCATTTCTTTGCTCAAAGGCCAGTTTTGCCAAGAAGAAAGGCTCCAGGTGGAGTGTCTTTGGTTCTCAACATTCTCTCAGGAGTAGATTGGTGTTGCCAGGAGTGATTGTCTCTCACTACCACAGAACTCTAGGTTAGATTAAAGGCCATTTTCTACAGCTCTTTGAAGAGGTTGAAGATTATACTATCTATACTGATTATAATCTCTACGTATATAAAGAATCTGATTAGCCTAAATGTAAATATGACAAACATAGATGACTATTGATCTATAATTCTCAATACCTATCTAACTTAAAGACTAAGACAATAAACAACTGTGCAATAAATAAAAACAATGACCTTCAAATGCAAACAATGTATAAGTATCTTGATCAGAGGTAGTAGTGTACACTGTAATATGGTAAATATATATGTCAATACATACACAATGTTTCAAACAGAGGTAGAAGCATACACACATACAATATTCAATATAACTTAACTTTGTATCAATATTAACTTTGTATAGGAATCGATACCAATATAATTGTCTAAAAACAATAACTCCTAAATACCAATATATTATCCCATCATCCAATTATTCCTAATATCTTTCAAGAAGAACCCTGAGCCTATAAAATTCCTCCCCATCCCTCAACCATACACCAATTATAACCAACCCCTGAATGATGTCCCTAAACCTGAGGGCAAACTTTGCTGGGAGAGGGAACGTCATCCTCTAAAATTGCTTCCAGCTGTCATGGGGGCAACGTTCTTTCTAGGGGATCCTGTGAAAGTAAACAATGGTTAAATTCCAAGATTAATATTTGGTCTGGTAAAATTGCAAATAGTCTCTGAGTGTTTTTTATGGAGGTCCGACAAGAATGTTGAAAAAGATGTGCACCATTTCAGCTAACCAAGTCGGAACCGTCTCGTGCAGCTGCCACTCAAAACAGGTCTTGTAGTAGTGCTATCAGCATCATGAATTCATATAAACCAGGTGGAGTTGTTGTTGTGGGGCCCCATCTTCTTCCTGTAACTTCAAAGATTACTGCAGGGAAATTTATTGTTCACTATGGAAAACTTAAGCATGATCTATATAGACATATGCAGACTACATATTCAATGAAAGGTATGATAAAGACAAAAACAGATATATTTCTAATGACTTCATCAAATCAATTAATTTCTGGTTCTCGTTCTACACATGTTATTCCAAGGTTTTAATTTTTTCACTTATCATATCTTCTTATCCATATATATTATTTGGATAGCATGTAGACTGCCTTCCTGGTAGGATGTTCTGTCTCCTGGCTTATCATACCTTTTTAACAGATTTTAATGGTCAATCTCAAAAATTTGACACTTTTCTGATAACTTCTCATTACGAGTCTATAAAGACTGTATCATTTCTAAAAGTCTCTCATTCCTCACTCTGTTATGAAACCATTTCTCTAAGGATACAGTATGAATAATAAAACTTATAGCCACCATGGCCACAAAAATATATGTATCAGGTCATACAGCTCTTGTAGCAATCCAGTCATAGCAGAAACAAAAATATTATTATATTCCTTGGTGGGGATATTGTCTCCAAATAACTTGGGATTGGTTTACAATCTTCAAATTTATTTATTTATTTATTTATTTATTTACTTACTTACTTACTTACTTACCTATCAATCTGATACTTAGGTATCAAATTAACTTACCTCCCTTATAATTTTCAGAAAACTGTTGTAGGTGTAATACTGCGGATTGTCCAGCAGGTGTCAGAGTTGTGGCAGTAAGGCAGGTCTAGATCAGGGACCTATGAGACTCAGCAAAAATTTTTAAAAGCGGCACACCTTCATATGGAGACAATTGAGTCAAAGGACTCAGAGCTTGCAGGCAATTGCCAGCTGTGAAGTTAAGGGTGGATTTTGGGCCTGTGGTTCTCATGGATCCATTCTGGGAATGCAAGCCTGTGTTCTAGGTGCAGGGATAGAGCTCAGCCTGATCAGAGCAGGCCAGACAGCAGATGGGCCTCAGAAGCAGATTTTAGCTTGGGTAGCAACAATGAACCACAGGGGTAAGAGAAGACACAGAGTTGTTGCAGCAGGAATCTGCAGGCATCAGTTACTCAGCAACTTAGCTGGCAAGACTGAGCCACACAGGGGTAGGAGGGCTAGAAATTACCAAGTCCCTACTATGGATAAGCCAACCCAATCCTTGCTCAACTGAGCCACCTCGATAATTCAGCTGCAGAGGGTTAGTTCAGCTCCATGGGGTGGGAGGAGGCCCTAGCGGGTCTGAGCAGGGACAGGCAATTTCGTAGATTCATGCCACATTGTCGCCAAACTGTAGTAGTACCAAAGAGTTCCACAATAGCCCAGAAAGGAGTATTAACAAAGGTTTATTTATTTGGGGATAAACTCACAGTAAGGGTAGTAATCCACAGTCCTCTGTGAGCACTGGGAACTGGAACCGAATCCAGCAGAAGAAAGGGTCACATATGCTTTCATGCAGTTAAAGTACATGGACCACGCCCAGAGTGGGCCAGTATCTTAAAGTCTATTGGCTGAAGGAGTTCCCACAACACAGGGGCTGCTGGGACCAACAAGTCTAAGAGCTGGGATTCTGGCAACGAGGCTCCAGCCACTATGCAGTTCAGAGGTTGGGAACAGAGCAGGTTGTTAGCTATAAGAATCTAATCATTCACAACAGAAATATCTTTGTGTATAACTAATTCATGGGAAAACCCAGTGCATTTTAGATGCAGAAACAAGATACCGAAGTGGGTGGAGAAAAAGCCATGCACAGTTCTAGAATAAAGTGAAATGTGTCTGCGCAGGTCCAACACATCCCATATTGAACAGTGAGGATTTTAGACGTCCTGAGCTTCCGGTGACCTGTGGTAATGCTCGGGGGACTCTGTATGTGGAGAAATTTGCGCAAGGTGAGTTTCAGATCTGTGCTCTTTATCTATACAATAGCACTTTGTAGGGGGTGGGCATCTGTGTTGGGGATGTATCATCCCAGAGTCAGTTTGTGGAACTCGGGATATTGGCAATGTCACACCCGTTACTGAAGTGAGTGAGGGTTTGAGGTCAAGTTACAAATGAGAAGAGGGCATGAGAGGCCAAGTCCAGAGAAGCCAGAAACTCTTGACATTGCTCTCCTTTTGGGGACACACAGGGTGCAATCAACCACCCCAGCAATGAAAGTGTGAAAGGCTTTCTTCCAAGGAGCTGCCCGAGCCCAGGGCCAGGGTTATGAGTTATGCACGAACCTATCTTTATAGCGCACACCAAATGCAGATACCTACAAGTATAGCAGGTCTCAAGTGTGAAGTGAACTCTTTGTAAATGGTTGGTGCATGGAGATTCATTCTGTGATTCTGTGAGTGACAGAAGCGCTCTACAAAGCCTCATTCACAGACTGCACCCAAAATTCCACTGTGCCAGGCAGCATTTCTCAGGAGAGTCACAGGCTGCTGTGTTCATTCTTTTCTGCCCCAAACCCCAGAGAGGAGAAGGAATGGGGACATTTTTCATATTTTTTCTTTTTTTCTCCTTCTTGTAGTACTGAGATTAAACTCAGGTCCTTGTACATGTGAGGCAAATGCTCTCTCACTGAGCTGTACCCTAAGGTGCAATTTTGCAAGTTTAAATGTCATATGTTCCTGGCTTATCATGCTACCTCCGGTTCCCCTTGTGACAAAGGCCAATAAGAAACCTATTTAGCATCTCAGACCAGAGTAAGCCTAACACACCAGGATGGGAAGTATATGTGTCTGAGAAAGTCAGCATCAACCTTAGTGGGTCAGTTATCTGTAACCTCTGTCTAACTTTAAGCTGAGTAAGAAGACACAGAGGATTTGGATTGGAATTTGAATACACTCTAACCTCAGCTCTCTTGGTTTATTAGTCCAGTGTTCTTTGCTCTACTGAAATATTCAGTCAGACTGCTCTATTTAACTTAAAGATTTAGAGGCTAAAAGGCCAAGATCAGGCAGTCTCATATGTTGGCCTTTGGAGAGAGACTGAGGGCAAGTGGTATTATGGCAGGGGTATGACATGTAGGAGGAAGAGATCCCACCATAAGACAGGAAGCCAGACAGTGGCTGGGGTCCCATGAGAATTGTCTTATTCCCTCCCAAAGGCAGCACCCTCCATGATCTAGTGCCACCTCACATACCACCTTCTCAAGTACCAGGATTTCAATATATGACCCCTGGTGGAGGGGAGACTTCAAACCATAGCTCAATCACAGGTCAGTTTCTCTGTCATCTGCATCAGGCTCCCTAATACTAAACCTCCTCTTCTTTGAAATGAGAATAAAACTTCTCTCACCATATTGTTATGATAAAAAAGATAATGGAAATGAAATGTTGTGGAAATTGTGATTGTTAGGGTACAGTGCCACTGGTCCTCTATCATGGTTGATCTTCCTTTCCACAGCACAGTTCTTTAAGATTTACTTTTATTTTCTGGCTATGAGTGTTGGGCTGCATGTGTCTATGCACCGAGTGTGCCTGGTGGCCATGGAAACCAGAAGTGGACATCAGATCTGGAGTCATGGATGTGAGCCCCATGTGGGTTCTGAGAACTGAACCTGGGTCTTCTGCAAAAGCAGCAGTGCCCTTCATCACTGAACCGTTTCCCTAGCGCCAAAGTAGTTCTTTGTTAGCAACAAATAAGTGTTTTCCCTGTGGTTCAAATGCCTACATGAAATTTAATTGTTCCATGTAGACATCATTTCCTAAATCACTTTTAACATCAACTAGTCATGAGTCTAAAATATGAGGAATAACCATCTGTCGTGTCCTGGACTATAATGTTATAGAAGTAGCTGTGGTGACAGCTTCCTCATGGCTGGATTCACAAGAGTCCAGCATGGAATTTTCTGCCCTCACTTACCTTTCTGAAAAACAAGTTAGAACTACACTGGGTCACAGTAAAAGAAAGAGTAAGAATCCTGGTCACGTTTTGGAGTCATTGCTTTTGACAATCTTTTAACATTACAGTAGAATGCTTTTAAATGTAATCCAAAGGGTGGAGAGAGCACTTTGTGGTTAAGCACACTGACTGTTCTTCCAGAGGACCCAGGCTCAATTCCCAGCAACCACACTTGGCTCACAACCATCTATTACTACAGTTCCAGAAGATTCAATTCCATTTTCTGGCTTCTGTGGGCAATAAGAACAAATGGTGTACCCAGACACCCTTACAGACAAAACACAAATACACATAAAATAGATGGATTCTTTTTAGGAAAAGCATAAAAGATAACATCAGTGGTAGTCATTCTCTGTCCTTGCCTATCAGGATGGGTGTGTGGCCCCTGATGACTGAGAAGGAAATGCACATCCTCCTGACACTAAACCTCAGCCCCAGATCCAGGATATAATGGGCCAAGTGCATGTGTTTTCATAGCTGGCTGCTCAATTGGTCTTGGTCTTACAGGCATCCATGAGAAGAGTATACAGAGTGAGAACGGAGAGTGGCTCACTCTCAGGGAGTTTGAAATCAGAGGAAACCGTGAAAGATCCAAGAACTGGAGGCAAAGCATATATTGTCAAGGATGGAACCTGGGATGCTTAATAAAGGTATTCTGGTGGTAGATAGCTTCCATGGCTCCTGGGTAAGATGGTGAATTAAAAGCTTCTATGTGACAGACAGCTTCAATTATTCTGGGGTGAGACAACAGGTTAGAAGCTCTTTAGATATGACTGGTAACTTCAATCAAGGTATAATTCACCTGTCCAGATGTTAGCAGAATGACTGCGTAAACAATACCATAATGATTTTTCTTAGACAGGTTCCATGGCATGGGTTGTTGCCAACTTGCCAGACATGGGTGTTACCTCAGCTGTCTTGTGTTATAGCTTAATCCTCTTTAATGTATTAACTACCATTGTTTGGATGGTAGGAGAAAACCCTGTAACCGTTACCATTAACTAGTTGCAGAAAATTTGGTCGCATGGACATAATCAAACTTAAATTTAAATATAATTTAAATTAAATTTAAATATAATTGAGTGCCAGTTATGAAAACAATATATGATTGCATAGCTGAAAATAATGCACCCATGTGGATGCCTGCTTTACAGTTACAGAATGTTCCAGCAGTTCTTCTTCCAGGTCGTCTCATGCTTGTTCTTAAACAGCTGAGTATTGTGGGTCAGACCTGTAATCCCAGCACTTGGGATACTTAGGCAGGGAGAATGCTCAGAGATCAAGGTTGGCTTACACTCTGTAGTGAGTTCCAGGACAGGTTACAGAGTAAGGCCTGCCTCAACTCCGTCTACCCAAAAATAAAAGTAAAAGAAGGGATATAATTTTGAAATAAATGCTTGGCCGGGCGGTGGTGGCACACGCCTTTAATCCCAGCACTTGGGAGGCAGAGGCAGGCGGATTCTGGGAGTTCGAGGCCAGAGCCTGGTCTACAAGAGCTAGTTCAGGAATGGGCACCAAAGCTACAGAGAAATCCTGTCTGGAAAATCAAAAAAAAAAAAAAGAAAGAAAGAAAGAAGTTCTTTGTTCTTCATTTTTATCAACGCTGTAAATTGGGAAAACCAGGAGATTTCCTTGATAGCTTGACCAATTTCCTTCGATGTAGGGTACACAGATGTTTCTGGCACATATCTCAGATGGCCTATCCCTGTGTCATCCTCACAATAAAGCACAAAAGTTTGCTCATCAAGTATTGGCTGAGCTCCATCTGAAGCCATGGGGAGTACAGGTGTGAGCCCCTAACCAGGGCAAGGCGGTGACTTCTTACCCTACCTGCAGTTACTGCTGTTGGGGAGAGGAGTCTGCAGGAAATGATGCTGAAGCCAAAGGGTGGGATGGCTATTTCGAGGTTTAGGACAAAAACTGTGTCATGGATCACCCTTCCCTGTGCTGGGTCATAGAGGAGGACAGTTCTGGACAAGTGTAGAATTTAGCTTTCTATGCAGGGAAAGAAGAGTGTGAGAAACCAGCCCTCAGTATGTCTAAAATCTGTGGGCGATCAAGTGGCATCCCTTATCTGAGCTCGCTGTGAAAATCACCAGGACAGGAAAACTGGATCCAAATGTTTCCTTGACTCACTGTGGGGCACATGAGAAGTAATTTCCATGAATACAGCTTGTATTTAACAAGGTTTCATACAGACAGAAATATCCAGAAGATGGTGAGAAATACCTCACTCACAAACTAAAAGCAAAACCCTCCCATCATTAACTCTCTGTCTTTCAGGGAAGAATTCTACCAGACTCACCTAGGGCAAGGGGACAGGTAATTATCCCAAGATTTCCTGTTCTGATGTCTCAAACTATTGTCTACAAATAGTTTGTTTTCCATCTCTGTGACCTTGTAAGCTTCAGATTTGACCAATTTATATTTGATTTATTCTGTGGTGTTTATATACTTGTGATTTCACAAGCATAAGAGGCCAGGGCTGCTTTGAGCTTCAAAATACTTGAGATGGAGATGGGAACAAACCTTGGGAACCATCAAATAAATGATGTATTCTGCTTTCAGAGGGAAAACCGAACAAGCCCAGAGTGAACAAAGAAAAACATAACTGCCCCATGATCTTCTGCCATGATGTCAGAGGCCGTTAACTACAAATTATTAGTTGCTCATCTCTGCCATGTTATAGTTCTTAAATTCACTGATGAAAATAAAAATAGATTTTAAAATATGGTATTGTTGTGGTTGATAATTTAAAATATTACACAATATAAAAAGCCAGTTCTCCAATTAACATTTGAGACTGAGATGGGAACACCTCTTAAAAATAGTAAAGCAATGGACTAACAATGTGGCTCAGGAACTAACTGTACTTGCTGCCAAACCTGATGACCTCAGTTCAGTCACCAACAACCATATGATGGAAGAAGAAAACATGTTCCAAAATTTGTCCTTTGCTCTCTACCTGAGTGTCACATGAGTGTCTATACACATGCATAAATAAATGTAATTTCAAAAAATCTAAGGGCTGGAAAGATGGCTCTTCCAAAAGACCCTGGTTTATTCCTAGCATTCACATTGTAGCTCCCATCCATCTGTACCTCCAGTTCCAGGACTTCCCATGCCTTCTTCTGACCGTGAAGGCACCAGATTTAGATAAAACCACACTTCTTTTGTTCCTCTGCTGTAGATAAGACATTGAGTTCTCATCTCTGGACTCTGGATAGCTCATTGGATGACTGAGGCAGATGCTGAGGTTTCTGGTCCATGGACCACTGCTTAGGAAGCAGAGATCTCACAAGATGACTGTCCATTAGAACCTCTCACAATGTTTAAGCATTTAACCCTTGGATCCAGTCCAGACTTAGTGAATTGAAATTAATGTTATTGGGGTCCTAGTTATTTGTTATGTTTTCTCCACCAGTATTAAGGATCAAAACTAGGACCTCATTTATGCTAGGTTGAACATTCTACCATTGAATTACACTCTAACGCCTGGAATTATGTTTAATTCCATGAGTAATTTTAATCTAAACATGTTGATGATTACTGCTAAATAAGAGAACAAATTTCTTGTTTAAAACAATTGGGTAGTTTCAAAGCCTGCCATGCCGGGAGACAGCATCAATACCCACCATGGTCCATGGTGACAACAGAGGCTTCCAGAAGCTATGCAATGACCAGAGCCTTAGCTTCAGGCCCATTTACACCAAAAGCAGCAATCAGCAGAGACAGGATACCATGTGCACTTGGCAGAGTGACCACCAGAACCATGGCACCAGTTGCATCAAGAGGAGATACCATCTGAACCTTGGGCCCATCTGAATCTGGAGGAGTGATCACTAGAGTATCAGCCCTGCCAGTACCTTAATGAGTATTCAAGGGAACCACAGCCCCAACATAACCAACTGAAGCACCAACTCCACACATACTGATTAGAGAATGAAATGGTTAGACAACAAGGGGAAAATACACTAAACAACAGAAAGAGCTATACAGCATCACTAGAAACTGGTGGTTCTACAGTAAGAAAATTAGGACATCCCAACTCAGATGCAGTAGAAGAAAATGACAACTAAAAATAACTTTATGGAGATGATTGAGGTACTGAAAGAGGGAATGAAAAAGTCCCTTACAGAAATGGAAGAAAAGATGAACTAAAAATTGGAAGAGATTAATAAATCCCTTAAAGTAAAACCCCCAAAAAGCAGTCAAACAGGTGAAAGCAACAGTCCAAGACATAAAAATTGAAAAAAAAAGGCAATAAAGAAAATCCAAACCAAGAGAACTCTGGAAATGAAAAATCTGGGTAAATGATAAGGAACTACAGATGCAATCATAAACAACAGAATACAAGAGTTGGAAGAGAGAATGTCAGGAGTTGAAGATATCATAGAGCAAATAGATTCATTGGTAAAAAAAAAATGTAAGTTCCAACTAATTCTTAACACAAAACATCCATGACATCTGTGACACCATGAAAAGACCAAACTTTAGGATAATAGGGAAGAGGAAAAATAAGTCCAGTTCAAGAACACAGGAAATAAATTCATCAAAATCATAGAAGAAAATTTTCTCAACCTAAAGAAGTACTTACCTATAAAAATATAAGAAGCATACAGAACACCAAATAGACTGGACCCAAAAGAAGTTTCCTGAACACATAAAATTAAGACTCTAAACATACAGAATAAAGTAAGACTATTAATAGCTGCAAAAAAAAGGCCAAGTAACATATAAATGCAGACCTATCAAAATTTAGCCCAACTTCTCAATGGAAACAATGAGCAGAAGGTCATGGTCAGGTGTTATGCAGGCACTAAGAGACCACAGATGCCAACCAAGACTAACATATCCAGCAAAGCTTTCAATAACCATTGAAAGAGAAAACACGATATTCCATGACAAAACCAGATTTAAGCAATGCCTATTCTCAAATCCAGCCCTATAGAAAGTACTAGAAGAAAAACTCCAACCCAAGGAAGTTAGATACATCAACAAAAACACAGGCAATAGATAACCCCACATGACATATCCCTAAGATGAGAAAAACACACACACACAAACACACACACACAATACCACCAACAATAACAAAAACAAAAATAAAAGGAACTAGAAATCACAGGACATTATTATCCCTTAATATCAATGGACTCAATTTGCCCACATAAAGACATCAGCTAAGAGATTGGATATGAAAACAGAATCCATCTTTTTGCTGCATACGAGAAGCACACCTCAACTTCAAAGACAGACATTAACTCAGAGTAAAGGGTTGGGAAAAGGTTTTCCAATCAAATAGTCTGGAAAAAAATCTGGTGTAGTTATTCTAATATTTAACAAAATAGACTTCAAACTAAAAGTAATCAAAAGAGATGAAGAAGGTCATTTCATATACATCAAAGAAAAATCTATCGAGATAAAGTCTCAATTCTGAACATGTATGCCCTAAATAATAGGGTTCCCTCATTTGTAAAGAGAACTATTGCTAAAACTTAAATCACACAGCAAGCTCCACACATTAATCATGGGAGACTTCAGTATCCCCACTCTCACCACTGGACTGGTCTGCCAGACAGAAAGTTAACAGAGAAATAAAAGAATTAACAGATGTTATGACTCAAATGGGCCTAACACACATCTATAGAACATTCAACCCAAACACAAAAGCACATACCTTCTTCTCAGCACCCCATGGAACCTTCTCTGTTGACAGTTGATTTCTGTCTCACCTGGTCCCACAGCTGTTCAGTTCCAAATAAACACATAGAGGTCTACACATTTGTTGACAGAGGTTTCTGTCCTGCCCAGTCCTGCAGCCATTCACCCCCACACACAAAAAAAAATTCACAGAGGTCTATATTAATTATTAACTGGTTGGCCTATTAGCTCAGGATTTTTATTAATTAATTCTTACATTTTAGAGTAACCCATAAATCTTGTCTGTGTTAGCCATGTGGCTTGGTACCTTTATTAGTAAGGCTTCTCATTTTGCTTCCTTCGTGTCTGACTTCCACTGTGACACTGCCAACTGAATCTTTCCTCTTCCCAGAATTCTCCTGTTCTCATTGCCCTGACTCCATTTCCTGCCTGCTTGCCTCACCTGTATTTCCTGCCTGGCTACTGGACAATCAGCATTTTATTAAAATATAAGTGACAAATCTTTACAAAGCACAAGACCATTGCCCCACAGCCCTTCTCTAAAATTGACCACATACTCAGAAACATAGCAAACCTCAACAGATAAAATAAAATTGGAATAACCCCCTGTATCTTATTGGAACACCATGGTTTAGGTTAGAATTCTCCAACACTAACTGCAGAAAGCCCATAAAATCATGGAAATTGAACAATACTCAACTGAATAACTACTAGATCAAAAAGGAAGAAATTAAATACTTCCTAAAATTCAATGAAAATGACAGCACAACATTCCCAAACTTAGGGGAAAGAATGAAATGAAAACTGTGATAAGAACAAAGTTCATAGCACTAAATACCTACATGAAGAAACTAGGGAAATCCCACACTAGTGTATTAGGAGAACAACTGAACAGTCTAGAACAAAAGAAGCAAGCACATCCAGGAGGAGTAGACAGCTGAAAATAATCAAATTTAGGGCTGAAAGCAATAAAATAGAAACAAAGAAAACAAATACAAAATATCAATGAGACAAAGAGTTGATTCTTTGAGTAAATCAATAAGATAGAGAAACCTTTATCCAAACTAACCAAAAGGCAGAGAGAGAGAATATCCAAATTAATAAAATCAGGAATGAAAAGAGGGACAGAGCAACATATGTGGAGGAAATCCAGAGAATCATCAGATCATACTTTAAAAACATGTACTCCACAAAATTGGAAAATTTAAAGGAAATGAGCAATATTCTGGATAAGTACCACATAGCAAAATTAAATCAAGTCCAGATAAACTAATTGAGTTGACTTATTATACCTGATCATCTGGAGTATTCTCCTGATGTTATACAGACACCTGTTACCTTTTATTCTGCAATAGGGATTTCAGTACAGATTGATAACACTATGTATCTAAAACTTTTATATCTTTTTATAAAATGAAAGATCATATAAACTTCAGAAAATAGAGAGTATCATGAAATCTGGGTTCATTTCTCATGGGTCAAAGTACTCCAGAGCAATACAGTCTGAGTTCCCTCACCTGTCTATTCCTAAGGATGGTATTTCTTCTCTCTTCAGGTCTTGGGTCTTCTCTCCTCCCCAAATACTAGGAATATGGGCCTAAAAGTTCCAAATGTAGTATTTCCCTTTAAGTTCATAAATTTTAACTTCTGTCCCTAGTCCACATTTGTCTCAATAGGTTTTCACATGGCTGACAGACACATCCAAATGTCAAGTAGTTACTATAACCTGTTACAAAAGACTGTGAACCCTGAACATGCTGAACACTGGTATGGATCAATTCAGCTGATGTAAATGCTGTCTCTTCAGCTGGTCAGTGAACTAGATTCTTCTAAATTCCCTCCTTGCCTTTGACTAACATTCTAGCCTTCCAGAGTCCTGACAACAACATCCTAGGTTCAACAGGAAGTAATCACAGAAGAGAATGCATAGTCCCTTGTCCCCTGTTGGAACTTTAGACAAAAAGAGAATTTCTTACTATAGGGTACCTGAGAATTACTTTTCTCCATCCCAATTTCCTTCTAAATAAGAAATTCTGTCAGCCACCACAGGGCTGTTGGCCCTTCTGCTGATTACTATTGGCTTTTGCATCATTGAAGCCTTAAATAAACGATATTTCCTGTCTGGGTACCGCTAAGCTGATGATACTAAAATCCCAATATCAGATCCTGAAGAGGAATGCTAAAAAGAAATACCACACTAGCTCAGAATTGACTATAATAGAAGGTTATTTTTTTAGTGATAGACTCACAGATCACAGTCCTCTGCTTGAGCAGGGACTCCAGCAGCCAAAAGAGAAAGGGAGCACATACTTTACATCAGCATTTATAGTATACAAGGCCACATCCAAGTGGGCAGGTAACTTAAAGGCTATTGACTGTAGGATTTTCCTACAGCACCTCCCCTTTTGTTAAATAAGAGAGTTCTAAGCCTAATACAAAACTATATAGAATATAACAAATATCAATTATAAAAATTAGAATTACAACTAGCATAAACAAGCAAGAAACGTGATAAATGTTTTAATAACTATCCTATGGTGTGGGAATGATTTCTTATTAATAAAGAAACTGCCTAGACCCATTTGATAGGCCAACCCTTAGGTAAGCGGAGTAAACAGAACAGAATGCTGGGAGAAAGAAGCTGAGTCGAGGAGTCGCCATGATTCTCCTACTCCAGGCAGACGCAGGTTAAGATCATTCCTGGTAAGCCAGCTCGTGGGCTACACAGATTATAAGAAATGGGCTAGTCCAGGTGTGAGAGTTAGCCGAGAAAAGGCTAGATATAATGGGCCAAGTGGTGTTTAAAAGAATACAGTTTTCCTTGTAATTATTTCGGGTAAAGCTAGCCGTGTGGGTGGCCGGGTGCCGGGGATGCAGCACGCCGCTCTTATTACAACAATCCTATCTTAAGGAATATAAGTCTTGTACTATAAATAACTTGGCCAAGTCATTAGAAGAAAGTAACTATGAGTATTTAGTCTTCAACCCTATAAAAGGCCCGAGAAGGAAAATAATATTACTTGAGTAAACAGGAAGTACAATCAAACAACTTCCAAAATGTACAACAAATGACCGAGACAACTATCTTCCTGGACAATCAACCAAAGTCTCATTTGCAACATTGGAGCAACCAACTTCGGTTAAGGCCTAGAATAACTGACAGACCATTTTCAGAGGCAGGAAATTTTTCAAAACTGTCTTACCTTGTCTGGGAAGTATTTGACAGTCTTTTATCTTCTATCCTACTTATCCAATCTGGACACCATGTATTTGTCAGTTGTCGATGCATGGTCAGTTCCTTGCCCAAAGGCCAGTTTTGTCAAGAAGAAAACAAGCTCCAAGTGTAGTGTCTTCCGTGCCTAACATTCTCTCAGGAAACAGATCAGTGCTGCCAGGAGAAATCGTGTCACATGTCAACAGAACCCTGCGTTATTTAAATGCCGTATTCTACAGCTCTTCAAAGTGGTTGAAGATTACCTATCTATGCCAATACAATCCCTGTGTATCTAAAGAACCTGATTAGTCTAACTACAAGTATGACAAATATTGATGACTATTGACCTATAATTCTTAATGACTATATAACTTAAAGACTAAGATGTCATATTAGAATATTAAATAATTTTTAAACAACTGTGTGACAAATGAGGAAAATGACCTCAAATGTAAACAATGTATAAGTACCTTGATGAGAGGTAGAAATGTATTTTGCAATATGATAAATACATCCTAAAATAGTATCAATATACAAAATGTCTTAAGCAGAGTTAGAAGCATGTATGCATACAATATGACAAAATAACTTTGCCTAGTTATACAAACATTGTAGACTAAAATTGGAACATATTCAATAAAATTTAAGTTTGTTTCAATATACAAGAATCTATACCAATGAAAATTGCCTATAAATAATAGTTCACAAATATTCACTCTATTACTCACTATCATTATTACTGTGATTAAGCTCACACTAATCTATTATCCCATCCAGTTTCCCTTTTTTTCCAAAAGGCTACATAATTTCCCCCCAACCCCAAATCCTATACCAATTATAATCAACCCCTAATTGATGTCCCTAACCCTGAGGATAAACTCTGTTAGGAGAGGGGACATTGTCTTCTAGAATTACTTGGAGCTGTCATGGGGGTGATGTTCTTTCTATGTGATCCTGTGAAAGTAAAATGATGGTTAAGTTTCAAGATTACTGTCTGGTAGAAATGCAAATAGTGTCTGAGTATTCGGTAGGGTTTTTCTGAGGTTCCTATTTAGAGCTCTGGCCAGAAAGTTGTAAAAAGGTGCACCATTTCAGCTAACCAAGTTGGAACCAACTTGAGCACCTGGTACCCAAAACAGGTCTTACAGTAGTGCTATCCACATCATGACATCATGTCAAGCATGTCTGCTTCAGTGGTTAAATTCTCTGTGACTATTCAAATCATGTTACCATATAATGTTTGGTTTAAATGAACTATTAGATCAGGTGTTAGATCTTAGACTGAAAATGTCTCCTAACAATATTTGAAAGTCACTTAGAGTCCACAATCGGTCTCTCCTAATTTGTGCCTTTGTGTTCTAATTTTCTGTAAACCTATTTTATAACCTAGGTAACTGGCAGAATCTCCACTCTATATTTTTTCAGAGGCAATTAATAATCCTTATTTTGAAAAAACTTTGTTTACTTCTTCAAACATTCTTTCTAAAGTATCTGCGTTTGAATCAGATAGCAAAATGTCACCAATGTAATGGTAAATTATAAGATTTAGAAAATTTTTTACATATTATTTCCAATGGCTGGCTTACAAAGTATTGGCATAGGCTGGGGCTATTGAGTATATCCTGTGGGAGGAGGGTCCACTTGAATCTCCTAGTAGGCTGAGGATTATTATTAAGTAAGAACTGTAAAGGCAAATTTTTCTCTGTCTTTTTCTGACAAGTATATATTGAAGAAACAATCTTTTCAATCAATAACTATAAGAGGCCATCCTTCTGGTAATAGAGGAGGCAGAGGAATTCCAGATTGAAGAGGACCCATAGGTTTAATAACCTTGTTGACAGCTCTTAGATCTGTCACCATTCTCCATTTACCAGATTTCTTTTTAACAACAATACAAGAGAATTCTAAGGACTACTTGATTCTTCAATATGGTGAGCATCTAGTTGTTCCTGTACAGCTGTTCTAAAGCCTACAGTTTGTCTTCTGTTAAAGGCAACTGGTTTTTTTTCCAATTATTAATGATGCAAGTGCACTTAGACATTGCTTCGTATCGAGACACACACACAACTTTATTGATACATGGCAATCACATACACACATTATACTTACTGTGACGGCTAAAGGCAACTGTTTAACCCATATTGGTTTCTCAGTTAATCATTTTAAAGGTAGGGACATTGGTACCTCTAAAGGTTTGCTAGTTGCTTTGTATTCTTGTACAACCTGAATGGCTAGTGACCTTTGTGTATAGTACCTTATACTATTCTTCCCAGAAGTATGAGTTTCTGGGACTGCAGGAATGTTGATCTTGGTATTCCATTGCTGCAGCAGGGCATGACCCCACAAATTCACTGCAATATTAGCCACATGTGGCCTTAGCCTTCCTCTCTGTCCTTATGACCCTGTGTATTAAACCCACCTCATGCTTTTTTTCCCCCAAAAGATAGGGTTCCAATTCCTAGGACTTGAACATCTGCCTCTTGAAGAGGTCAAGTTGGATGCCAAAATTCTGGAGTTATGATACTCACATCTGCACCCTTGTTTATCAAAACCACAATTACAACACCATTTATATGTACTCTTAGCTTTGGTCTTTGATCATTTATAGAAGTCCATGAGAATATACATTTCCTATTTTTTATTGGAATTTCTGATTCATCCTCCATGTTTATTTCACCATTCAGAACAGTATGGTTTTTTACACAAAAGCTCTGGATTTTTAAAAATTTCCTGGTGATACATGTCCTCCACAGTGACTGGGAATGACTGGACAACTTTTGACTTGGGAGTTTGTGAGAAGCCCCCCAAGGAGTTTCCCAATAGTATCAGATTGCCTGTCTGCCTTTTGTTGATCTGCATTTATTGGTCCAATGTGTCAGCCTTTGCCACACCTTCTATGTAATCCAGAAAGTTAATACTATTTATTTTTGCCATTCTGAGAGGAGACATTATTTCTAGGAATTCCTTGTCTGAAATCATTTCTCAGATGTTCTATTCTACCACAATTAAAATATTTGGCATTTTGACATCTCCTCATGTTGCAAGGAGGGAGGCTGGTTTGTTCCTGGCCGTCCTGGCTATCTCACACCTGAAATAACTACACAGAAACTATATTAATCAAATCACTGCTTGGCCCATTAGCTCTAGTTTCTTATTGGCTAACTTATATTAATTTAACCCATCTCATTTAATTTGTGTTTTATCACATGGCAGTGACTTACTGGATAAAATTCCCAGCGACTGTCTCTGGTGGATCCATGGCATCTCTCTGACTCTGCTTTCTTTCTCCCAGAATTCAGTTCTGTCTTCTCCGCCTACCTAAGTTCTGTCCTATCAGGCCAAGGCAGTTTCTCTATTCATTTACCAATACAAGCAACACACAAAGATGACTCCCACATCATCCTCATACCTTTGCAAAGTACTTCTCCTACACAAGAGTCAGTATCACAGTCAAATATTTCAATGTTCATTTATGCAGGATCCATTCATCCATTGGTGCTGATCTAATCTTTAAAGGCCCAAGTATCTTTTTGCATTCTATGTTGGCATTTTCAAAATCCAGAGTTTCAATAAGTACTCATCTAGCATCTGGCACTGTTACTCCTATTTGCACAGCCTTAATTAATCTTTGTAAAAAAAAAAAAGTCAATGAAGGGTTTTCTCTAGCCCTGTTTAACCCTGGCATATAATTCAATTCATTTTCTTCGTTCTTGAATCCTGTCCCATGCATTTAAGGCTGCTTTGGGGCATAGGGACAAGATTTGTTCATCATAAAGAACTTGAGCCTGTGGGTCAGCATCAGTGTCCTCACCTAGAATTTGATCTTGGGAAGTCTCAAGTTCTTTTGCTTTTCCCTGTTGTTCTAAAATATTTGCCTCTTCTCTCAAATAACATTTCCACAGTAATTGTGGCCCAACATCCAGGACTGCTAAAACTAACTGAAGCTAGTTGTGCAAGGTAGCCTTCTTGCTAGAAGCCCATGTCTTTACCATCTCCCTAACAAATGCTGAATGCAAGCTGTAAGTTTCCATTGCTTGTTTAATTTCTTTCAGATAATTCATTCATATAGGTATTCATCCACCTTCTTTGCATCCTTTTGGGCATTTAGAACTTGATGCTTTTTCAGAGTAGATTACAGGGTAAGAAGCTAAAATCCTGAATGAGTCAACTCTGACGCATACTTGCCATGTTAAATCCCGTCCTTGTACCTTCTTTCTCTGCTCATCAGCTCCAATAATTTCCTCAATCATTTCAAATCTTTCTATTACTGTCTTTTGTAAAGCCTGAATCTCCTGGCCTGTATATATTTCTAGTGATTTCATTGAGGCACCTAGCCTTTGGTCCTCATCTGCACATGTGATTCCAAGGTATGAAGTTTTTCCTTTAAAGAAAACATCTCATCCTTGGACATTATTTGAATAGCATGCAGATTGCCTTCCTGGAGAGATACTCTATATACTAAACTATCATAACTTTTTAACCATTTTTGATTGTCAAATTCTGGTGGGATTCTGTCATAACAATGCTTCAGTTGCCGTGCCACGCATCCAGACACAATCCATTGCAACTTCTGAACATTTGGTTGGGAACACTTGTTTGAGAATAGTCAGTTAAACATTTGGATACAAGTTCTTGCCAGAAGGTCAAATCGTGATCATTTATCTTGGAATGTTTCTGAATATATTCAATTCCCTCTGTTAATTCTATATATTTTAGTGCTTGAACCTCTCTTTTGCTTCCAGCTCCCATTCTGGCTGCTAGACTCTCTGTTTCCTGTTTGTGATGAGACAACTGTTGTTTGGGATGGTGATCTGTAAGTTTTATTCCCCATAAATAATTAACCTTTTTATTATCCATAATTCTTAACTGGTGTGGGATTGTTTGGCGGCTTCAAAATTCAACAGTATTAATTCTTTCAGATAATTTCTCAGTGCCCTTTGACATGGATTGAATTTTGTTTGTAAAATTATTGTTATCCTTTTCAATAGCATTAATTATTTCAGGTAACTTTTGATTTTCAATGGTATTAATCCTGTCAGATAGCGGTTCATTGTTAGTCTGTATAGACTATCATTTCTTTTTTTTTTAATTTAATATTGAGAAAAAGAAAAAAAAGTTTCCGCCTCCTTCCAGCCTCCCATTTCCCTCCCCCTCCTCCCACCCTTCTCCTCCTCCCCTCACTCCTCTCCCCTTCCCTCTCCAGTCCAAAGAGCAGTCAGGGTTACCTGCCCTGTGGAAAGTCCAAGGTCCTCCCCCCTCCGTCCATTTCTAGGAAGGTGAACATCCAAACTGGCTAGGCTCCCACAAAGCCAGAACATGAAGTAGGATCAAAACCCCATGCCATTGTCCTTGGCTTCTCATCAGCCCTCATTGTTCGCCATGTTCAGAGAGTCGGTTTTATCCCATGCTTTTTCAGTCACAGTCCAGCTGGCCTTGGTGAGCTCCCAATAGATCAGCCCCATTGTCTCAGTGTAGGATGCACCCCTCGTGGTCCTGACTTCCTGGCTCATGTTCTCCATCCTTCTGCTCCTCATTGGGACCTTGGGAGCTCAGTCCGGTGCTCCAGTGTGGTTTTCTGTCTCTATCTCCATCCATCGCCAGATGAAGGTTCTATGGTGATATGCAAGATATTCATCGGTATCGCTATAGGATAGGGTCATTTCGGAGCAGGGAAGCACAAATCTTAGTTAAGGGAGCCACCTTAGGGTTGGCATGAGACTTGAACCTCGAGTGGCTCCCAGGAGCCCAAGGCAATGTCCCCAGTTAGTTCCTTGGGCAGCTGAGGATAGACTATCATTTCTAAAATTGCCTCATTTTTGGTTCTGTTATAAAAATCATTTCTTTAAGGATATAATATAAAGAGAAAACTGAGTCCAACATCCAACAAATAGTTTTACCACAATAACCATATAAGCCTTGCAAAATACAATCCATAGTATCAGCAAAATGTTATTAAAATTTTGCATGGTAATGTTGTCTGTTATCTGTGTTATAAGATCCAGTAAACTGTTTAGGTGTAATAATCTTTATTGTCCAGCAGGTGTCACGATTTCAGAATCACGAACAGTCCTGCAGCACATTGCTATTCCGCCTTGGTACTGGTTAAATACGAACAAATATGCTTTGCTTGGCAAATTGAAAGCAATTAAATCAATTCCAATGAACCAAGGAGTCCAAAACTCATGAGCAGGGAGCACAAATCAGAAGCTGTGCCATTCCCTGCATCAGAGGGAACGCAGCAGTAGGGGGTAAATGTGTGCTAGCTTGGGAAATTTCCAAGTCACAGTGCACTTAACTTCATTGTGGTGAGGGTTTTACAAAAAGCTGCTTAGTGGGTAAAAGCAAGCCAGGCGGATGGGGGTGGGAGAACTTCTGCGTCATTCACCGTTTGGTTTTAGGCTGGTCCACCCAGTAGGTGTGGAGTTGGGATCCACATAGGATGCCAGTTGAAGAGGGACACTAAAAAGAAAGCCCACACTAGCTCAGAGTTGAGTATAATAAAGGGTTATTTATTTAGGGGTAGACTCACAGATCACAGTCCTCTGCTCGAACAGGAAATCCAGAGGGAGTGCAGGCTTTACTTTGGCATTTATGGTAGAAGAGGCCATCCCCAAGTGGGCAGGTAACTCAAAGGCTACTGACTGAAGGATTTTCCTACAGCAAGACCCTGAACCAAACCCATGACACACAAACTTGCAGATGGCAACTACTGAATAAGGAGAGGCTCACTTTTCTGTTAGTAATGGGAATTGGTCTCTGTTTAGGCCAACCTCTGCACGATTATTCCCATCTTTGTAATCTCACTCAGAATCCAATGGCAGCTGGCTTCCTGAACCCACCAGATGACACCTGGTGGCAAAGTGCCTCTGGTTTGACTCTCAGTGTTAATACTCGGGTTTTAAATCAGACTAAAGATTTCTGCGTCCTGGTGCAGTCAGAATAGTCTACTAGCCTGATGATAAAATCTTTCGCCAACTAAAAACATGACTAAGAGAGAAAAAAATGAGAAGTTATCACAACTGTCTTGTACCCACCCTCCTAGGCATCCACATAGCTGGGGTCCTAGGTACCACAACTTCAGCTTTGGTATTAGAAGAAACAAAATTACAGGGCCTTGAGAATGGCAATAGATAGAGATGCTGCTGCCCTAGATAAATCTGTTGCACATTTGGAAGAATCACTCTCCTCTCTAGCTGAAGTTCTTCTCCAAAACAGAAGGAGCCTTGGCCTATTGTTCCTTCAACAATGCAAGTTTTTAGGAGACCAGTGCTGTTTTTATGTTAACCATTCTGGAGTTATTAAGGACGCCATGGTAGTACTTAGAAGTGACTGCAAGACAGACAATGAGAAAGCCAACAAAATAAAGGATGTTATGAATCCCCATTTAGCAGTTCACCATGGTTAACTACCCTCCTACCAACCCTAGCTGGGCCCTTAATCCTGTTACTGTTGGCTCTAAACAGTGGACAGTGTATAATAATGTCTTGGTCATCCACATTGGAACACTGGACTGAGCTCCTAAGGTCCAAATGAGGAGCAGAAGGAGGGAGAACATGAGCAAGGAAGTTAGGACCATGAGGGGTGAGCCCACCCACTGAGATGGTGGGGCTGATCTAATGGGAGCTCACCAAAGCCAGCTGGATGATGGAGCATGTGATCAAACCGGACTCCCTGAACGTGGCTGACAAGGAAGGCTGGTTGAGAAGCCAAGAACAATGGCACTGGGTTTTGATCCTACTGCATGTAATGACTTTGTGAGAGCCTAGTCTGTTTGGATGTTCACTTCCTAGTTTTAGATAGAGGAGAGAGGACCTTAAACTTCCCACAGGGCAGGGAACCTCGACTGCTCTTTGGACTGGAGAGGGAGGGGAAGAGGGATGGAGGAGCGGGAGGGAAATGGGAGGAGGGGAGGAGGTGGAAATTTTTAATTAAATAATAAAAATAAATAAATTAATTTTAAAAAGACAAAAAAAATAATGTCTTGGTCAGGTTTATCAAAGAATGTGTCTCTACGGACTCACTGATGGGTTTAAAATAACAATACTAGTCTGTAAGCAAACATCTTCAGGATTTGAGATAATGCACTACTCAAGGGGATAATGAGAAGGCCAGGGAAATAACCTGACAGACTCCTAATAAATCAGTTTAGAACTGGAGCTCAGTTCCTGCCTCTTGAAACTGAACAAACAGTTTCTGAGCAAGCCATGAACAAAGGGCAATCAATCACCAATGCCCCCAACAATAAGGACAAGCAGATAGACCATACCAGGCTTGACCCAGCCCTTCCCCCCCCCCCCAGTATCTCAAGGCAATAACCACATAAGGGGGACTTGTCCAGATTGCCCAAAAATGGAAAAATAAAGCCCTAGGCAGCCCCTGCTAGTTCTTACCAATTAACAATGTACTAATATGATTGTCATGCACATAGGCCAATCCCAGATAGGATGACCTAACTGCTTTAGAATTCCTTTAGCTGTGTATAAAAGGAGCCTTGAGCTACTCTTGAGGTTGTCAGTTTTTGTGTCAGATATGTGGCCCCGACATGCTAGAACTCTTACTCTAGAGATAATAAATGCTCTTGCCGATTGCTTACATGGATGGTGGGCATTTTTTGTGGGACTTCTCTAGGACCCTAACAATGACTGTAACCTGAATCCCTTGGAAAGTGAAGACTACTTAGTAAGTGTCTCAAACAAGGACCAGACTGATGCTATCACTCCATCTCCTTCAGCAAAGAAGAGGAATTCTCAGGCTTTGCAGAACATCTACATCACTTTTGTAAAGATGGCACGTACTAACTCCAGTTCAAAGTCTAGAGCCATCTGTGACTTTTCCAGAGGTGTGTTCCCTACTTTACCGAACCTGATGCATTCCTGTGAGTGTGCAAGCACAAGAGTGTGCGGTTCTGAGCTGTGTCTCACCTCCTAAAGGCACGCTTCATGTCTGCTGCTGCTGCTGGGTAGGGCACTTGTGTCTCCTGAGTGGGTAAAGCAGCTCAGAGGGCTTTGTCTGATCTCCAGAACCAGGCTGAGTGTGGGAATAATGAGGATTCCTATGCTGTGTTCAGTGAGGAATAAGGAAGCTTGGTTTCTTGTTCCTGAAGAGGCACTTGAGAATAGTCTGTTACTTGGGTAGTGATTTTGAATGCTATGTGAAAACCCAAACAGTCTGAGACCTCTGCAGAAGGAAGAACTCAGACTGGATTGGGGAGAAAGGTCAGAACTTGAGTCGGCTGACCAAGAATCAACCTCCTGCTTCCTATTGCCTGATTTTGAGAACAGTCACAGTCTTGTTTGGGACAGTCTGAACTTCGTTATTAGATTTTCTAGCATGTAGAATCTGGAAAAACAAAAAGCATAAAACAAACAAACAAACAAAACCCAGAACAAACAGAATCTCATGAGAATGAAGAAGTTGTTTCAGAAAGAGAAAGTCAAGGGCCTGGCTGATGTCCAGGTGTTCTGTTTAGAAGTCCATCTGACTGTTGTCACTACAGCTTAGCATGGAAGCTACCATGGATACCCAAGGTCCTTCATTCAGCACGGCTCAACACTTCAGGGGAAGGATATCCTCTAGGAGGGTTCATAGATGAGGGAGCCAAAGACTATCAGTAAAATGTCTCCATTCTCTTTGCGTTTCTATTCTCTTCGGAGAGAACTGTGTGGACTCCAGGGGAAAGAGGACGGTAAGATCACCCAAAGGGAGACAGGAGTGTATTGAAGTAGAGATTCAGAGTACTTTCTGATGGTCTCATGTGAAACACTTCTTTACATCTAATTTTTCTCTTCAAATGTCACCATATCTATTGTTGAAACTGTTTAATACTCTGAAGTGTTTTAAATTATGATCCAGTGAGAACTATGTGCTTAGAGGAGACTCTAGGTCACCACCATAAGACCTCAGGGTGAGGAACAAAATGACTTGACTTCTAGTGTGATAGGGCCTCCCTGGTGCTCACAAGTTGAATGTAGCTCTCTGGGAAGGAAGATGGATTTTCCAGGAGGTGTGGATGAGCCAGTTTCACTGTAACTCCCTGACAATTTGAACCAAGAGTTTCTGTATAGGCAAAAAGCTCATTTATGCTCATGGATTGTCAAATATTAAGATTATGCAATAACTCAGAACATCTATCAAGAGTCCCAAGTGTTTCCATAGCTTGTGAAAAGGATTTTAGGTTCCCATCATTGGCAGTAGAATCCAAGTCTAAAGAGCCTACAACTTGTAACAACCATTAGGGGGTGGTGTAGAGCTTGCTGGAACCCACTCTATCCAGAAAGTGGCTACTGCCCTCTGATAGTGATGATGGCTCAGTGGTTAGGATAGTGATGATGGCTCAGTAGTTAGAACAGTGATGATGGCTCAGTAGTTAGGACAGTGATGATGAATCACTTGGTAGGAACACTGTGTGATCTTCCAGAGGACCGGGGTTCAATACCCAGTACCCACATGGCAGCTCACAACTGACTGTAACTCCAGTTCCAATGGATCTGACACTTTCATACAGATATAAGTGCTGGCAAACACCAATGCACAGAAATGAAAAAGGTAAATAAAATAATAATGAAGAAAAAAGAGGAAGGGGAGAAGGGAGTTCACCAGCTCTTTCCTTGTTGTGTGCTGTGCACATGACCAGCCTCTGTGGCACGGGATGTAAAGGAAAGGCATCTGTGATGTAATTGGTCTGCATAATCTCTGGGTCTCCCATCTGTACCCAGGACACAGGGAATCTCTGTCCTTGTCCACTTGATGACACAGAAGCTGAACTGAAGGGCTATGGGAGATGATGCAGACTAGAGGTAGGGACTCCCCGGACATGAGAACCTGGACCAGCATCCCACCTTCTCCTGAGCATTATCAGGACCCTGGGTTTCTTCAACCGTGTTTCTCATGGAAGGACCTCAGGTTTCAGAAGATGGCAGGTGGACCTCCTGTGTGCCCCTGTCCTTGACTTTCTCCTTCACTGCCTTGAGATCTCTTTCCCTTCACACTTCCACCTGGAACTATTCATGCTTCCTCCTCTATCTCCCCAGCATCTCACACAGTTCAAAGTCTGTGACAGCCAAAGTTTGACAAACCTTACCTTACTCCGGGAGGTTCTAGGCAGAGGTCAGGCTGTTAAGTGAATTGGCTCAGTCTCAACACAGTCTCTAAGAGCTCAGATGTTCCTACCCAGTGCCCACCGGGCCCTGAGAATAATTGCATAATGATGATGGAATTGCCCAGGACTTCCTTTTGGGGAATATTCTTTTTAAGTGTGTGACTTTTGTTTATGCTGCATTTGTTTAACTCTGTGAAGTTGTGTTACTGTGCCTGTCGAAAGCACCTGATTGTCCTAATAAAAAGCTGAATGGCCAATAGCAAGACAGGAGCAGGGATAGGAAGGGACAGAGGGTATAAATAGGAGGAGAAAGGAGAGGAAAGGAAGGGGAAAGAGAGAAGAGAGCAGGGGCTAGACACCCAGCCACATAGGCAGTCACGGAGTAAGAAGGGAAGTAAGATAAAAAGAAGAGAACAGGAAAAGCCCAGAGACAAAAAGTAGATGGGACAAATAAAGTTAAAACTGACAAGCAACAAGCCAAGCCATGGACAAGCATCAATAACTAAAAATAAGCCTCCATGTGTGATTTATTTTGGAGCTGGCTGGCAAACCCCTCAAAGAGCCAAAAGAGTAAAAGAGCATCACAGTACAGCTTCCGGCCTCTCCTCACCTGGTTCTCAGGTAGAAGTGAACTTGAGGAAAGACGCATGCTTAGGCTTAGGCTTAAACAAGTTTAGGGCCTCATAACCCCAAGTTTATCATTTTCTCCAACCTTGGTCCTAGACCATCTGACACATAGGAAACGTGAAGAGACATGTTTAGGATCAAAATACTGTCTGGGGCTAGAGATGGATCAGCTGTTAAGAGCTTTCTAATTTTTTTAGAGGACCAGGGTCTGGTTCCCAGCACCTACATCTGGTGGCACAGCTGCCTCTGACTCCAGGTCCAGGGATCCCACATGGTCTTCTTACATCATTAGCCACATGCGCTCATGTGTGTATACCCCATACAGAAACACACATACATGATTTAAAATCAAATAAAGTCATTTTAAAAGTTTTATTCCTGATAGAAGCAGAATTGGAGACCTGGATAACATGTGAGACAGTGAAAGGAGCCCTGAAATCTGACCTCAGGCCTGGCCTCAGGCTGCTGCTGTCAGTCAGCCCCGCTCCAGCCCTGTCCCTGTGCATTTGAGCTAAGGATGAGAACAGAATCCTGGTCTGCGCAGGCAAGAAGACTGCTGGAGACCTGACAGGACACAGGCTCACCCAGTCCCCTGGTTCCTCAGAGAGTCTTCCAGAGGGAGCAACAGAGAGGAACCTTGTGTATCCTGGTGATCACTGAGGGGGTTCCTGGAAGGACTCTCTGGAGGTGTCTGCCCATCTCTCTCCAGGTCTACATCTCAGAAGGGTGGACAAGTTCTTTGTCCTTAGGCCCTGATGGCCACTGTGGCAGTTTTCTCCCACCCTTGAGTTCTAGCTGGAATGACAACTCCTCAGTCAGTGCTCTGATGAAGAGTGTCTGTCAAGCTGAGGGACCTCCCCCTACAGCTCCACTTTCATTGAGGTCTGAGGGAAAGCTTCTCTTGGTCAGGATCCAGCTCTGGATTCTGCTGCTAACCCGAGAGATAACTTGAAAGTGTTTGGCCGTCCTTCCCCATCTCTCTCCAACACAAATACTCTTCTGCTCAAGCCAATTTAGCCAGGACTAAGACAAGAAAGGGATCACAGCCAACTCTTGGTAAATCTTCTCCCTAGACACAGGGGTGACTGAGAACAGTTGGTATTATAGGGAAATTTTGTTGTTGTTGCTTTGGGGTTGCTGTGTTTTTCCATCTTTGCATAACTAAGGCACTCCTGGGAATTGGCCCTGTGAGTCCTTGCTGTGCCCCTTTGCAATCCACTAATCCTCTGGCTTCCCCTTTTTCCCCCTCCTGCCACCACATTTAAGGAAAGAAGGAAGAGACAGTATTTCAGAGAAGCACATTTAAGATTAGAGAAATACTTTCGGTTCTCTTTTCCTCATTTGGGCGGAGCCCTCTCCACTGAGTTAGAGTTCAGGCTGACTTCCTGCTCTCAGCTATGGGTCACAGTTCAGGGTCTGGAAGCCTGTGAGAAGACCAAGGATTAGAGCTCATCCTCACATGACCCTGGCAGGAGTTGAGAGACAGAAGGTGGCAGCTTCAGCAACAGGTGAGTCTTTCGCCCTCTGTAACTTTGCCCTCTGACAGCTTGGGCGATTTCATGTCTTGATTAAGTGGCTGCAGCTTCAGTCAGCCCAAAGCCCTGGACGTGAAGAAGCTTTGCACTGTAGTTAGAGAGGAGAGACAAGAGAGAGGAAGAGGGGAGAAAGAGATGGAGATGGAGAGACAGTCAGAGAATGACAGAGACACAGAGAGACAGAATCAGAGACAGACAAACAGAGACAGAGAGAGAAAACACTCTGAGCTTTTAAAACTGAGTACGATATCTGCTGACGAGGCCAGCTTGTCATCACCCACAGTCATAACGTTCTTGTGTGCAACACTGTCAGCTGTCAGAAGGAGACTCTGGTCACACCTGTCAGGGACTCCTGGCGACCTCTGTGACATGGCTCTGCTGTTATCTCATGAAATCTGAGTGTTCTCAGTCCCTCTGCCTCTCTCTGCTTTCACTAAGTCACCTCAGGGAGAAAATTCAAATAGCAGAGTCTCAGGGTCAGCAACTGGGTCCCCTCTGTACTGGTCTCCTACCTTTCTGGCAGGACTTGTCACCTAGGAAGATGTCCCAGGCTCACTCCTGGTCTGAGCTCTCCCTGTCAGATTTGAAGCAAGAAGGAAAAAAAATAGGCCCTTGCTAGCTGCAGCCATGGCAAGCTGCACGTTTTTATTTTCATGTCAGCGTCCTGTCCTAGGAGGGTGACTCCTCTGACAAGGAAATGGTCGACCTCTGTCTGCTCCACAGTGGTGATCAGATGTTCTCCTCAGAAACAGTGCCCGTCAGGGTGTTTGCTACTGCACAGGAAGTAATAAATTTCCATTACTGTCATTGAACCTAGGGCCTTGAGTAGGCATGACCATATATTTCTACCTATTTTAAAGACTTTAGAATTGGGGTTTTGCTGTGTCTCTCAGGATGGCTTTGAACTCATTCTACAGCCCACTCTGGCCTTGAACTTGTGATCCTGTCTGTTGTTTGGGTCTTTTCAGTGACTGGGGTTTCAGGACTGCACCAACAGGCCTGTTTTATAATCGAATGTGGTTTATAAACTTTCAAACTTTGTGGAAATATAGAAAGGATAAAACCATTTTAACTGTCATCCATACACACTCCCCACAGTTCCTAGTCTTGGGTTCAGCCATATTAGAAATGTTAGGCATATTAGACAGCTTCTCTTTGTCTTTTTATTGTGCCATGTAGGCTGTTGTGAAACTTGTTATGTAGCCCAGGCTGGCCTGAGACTCCCAACAGAGATGCACCTGTTTCTGCCTCCCAAGTATTGGGACGAAAGGTGCAATCATCATGTCTGGTTCTTCTTTGTGTTATAAAACATACATACTCTGTGCGTCTGTATGTGTGCGTGCATGCATATGTGCATGCATGTGGGAGAGATAAGCAGAGTGACAGAGAGACAGACACACACACACAGAGAGGGAGAGAGAGAGAGAGAGAGAGAGAGAGAGAGAGAGAGAGAGAGGCATTAGATCAGGTGCCTTTGGAGGCCAGAAGAGGGTATCAGATCACTGTACTTACAGTACTGAGCTGCCTTACATGGGTGCTGGGAACTGAGCTCCCACCCTTGGGATGAGCAGCCAGCGTTCTTAACTGCTGACCTCTCCAGCCTCTTTATCTTTTCCTTTGTTTTTCTTGCGTAACTTATTTTCATAACTATTTTATGAGTATTTTCATTTTGTACTATTGTTCTGCATTTAGAGCCTTTGGTTATTTAAAAAGTAGAAACCTTATCGTAGTGGTCACCTTAACGTTTGTACATTTGCTTTATTCTTGTATTCTTTTTTTTCTACCAGCTGCCTGCTATTCAGAGTGCTTGTATATGGAGGAAGAGATTCATAATATCAATTATGATTATTTATGTATGCATGTGTCTTGGTGTCAGAGACAATGTAGAGGAGTTGGTTCTTTCCGTCTGTCTTGTGATTTCTGGAATACAACCAAAGTCATCTGCCTTGGTTGCTAACTCCTTCATTAACTAAGCCACCTTGCCAGTCCTCACCGTGAGTTTTACACCAGTCTGCTTTTGATGAACATTAAGGTCACTACCAAAGTTCACTGTCACCAGCATGCTGTAAGGACAGTGGCCATGTGATTCATTTTCCTTACTTTCATGATACTTCATTGTGTCTAAAACAAACAAGAGTGGAGTTCCTGAGTCAGAGGGCAGCAGTGACCACTTGCTCGTAGATGCTGCCACAGGGCCTGTGAGGAGGTAGCGTCAATGCTCTTCCTGCCAATAGCAGATGAGATGAGGAGTCTCCCCTCTCTCTGCCCGAGACTGCAGAGGTGACGGAGATGTGTGTTCATTTGCATTCTCCCTATTAAATGGTGTATTAGTTAGGATCTTTTATTGCTGTGAAGAGACTCCATGACACAAGCAACATTTCTAAAGAAAACCCTTCCATTGGGGTTGGCTTACTTACACGTTCAGGGCTTCAGTGCATTATCATCAGGATGGGGACCAGGGCAGCATGCAAGAAGATGTGGTGCTTGAACTGAGAGTCCTACATTTTGACTCGAAGGCAACAGGAAGTCAGTTGATTGTCACACTGAGTGAAGCTAGAGAAAAAAGAACCTCAAAGTCTGCCTCCACAGTGACACACTTCTTCCAACAAATCCACACCTACTAAAGTGCCAGTTCCTTTAGGGGCCTTTTTTTTTTTTTTCAAAACTCCACGAGTATGAAATTGGTTGCTTTTTCTGTGCACTGGCTGGGATATTCCCTCCCCTAGGACTGGTTTAGTTTTCATGAACATTAATCAGATCTTATTCCTTCTTCTGTGCATATGTTATATATCCTGGGGAAATGTGGGTATGACCCACCTGTGTGACTACATCGCATTTTGTGTTTGGTGAGTTCTGTCCTCTACAAAGTTAAAATTGAAATTTAGTATCAGTCATGTAAGAAAAAGCATCCACAAATAAACTGATACTGAGGGCACTGACAAAATCAAGCATTTTTGTGGTTTTGTGTCTCTGATTGCAGAACCTGGGTTGGAATCTAGAGTTTCTGTTTACCAGGCAAGTTCTCTACCACTGAGCTACATCCACAGCCCTCTTTTTACTTTTTAATTTTGAGACAAAGGATCAATCAGTTGCCCAGACTGATCTTAAAACTGTAATTCTTCTGCTGCAGCTTTCTGAGTAGCTATGCCTACAGGCCTGCACCATCAGGCCTGACGTGAGTGTTTGTTTCATTTCTTTGACCACAGTTCTATGGTCTTTGTGTAACAGATCTTAGTCTATCTTTATTCAGAGAAAGTTTCTATTCTTCTTCTTGTTTCCATTTTAGGCACTGGAACCCCGTTAGGCACCCCAGTTCTCACTGCCCCTGATGCTTTCCTCTTTCTGATTTTTAGCTTTCCATTCATAAGGGCTGTCTCCAACTCTTCCTATATGATAAGGACTTAAATTTTTAGTAAAGTTTGTTTTTTTGGCATTTCTAAGTTTAAAAGTGGTGTGTGTGTGTGTGTGTGTGTGTGTGTGTGTGTGTGTGTGTGTGTGATGGCACATGTGCATAGATCAGAGAACAACACTGGGTGTTGGTCCTCATCTCCCATCCCATGTGAGGCAGGTTCCCTCCTTTGCTTCTGTGCCCACTATGCTAGTTGCATGGTGAAGCTTGCAGGGCTTCTCCTGTCCCCATCTCCTATTGAGCTGCAGACATTGTTTGAACTGCAGACATGCCTGTGGTATCTGACTTTTTGTGAGTTATGGGAATTTGAACTCACATCTTTATATTGATGGGTCAATCCACGGAGTCAGCTTCCTAATCCTGATTTAGTTTTTAAAATTATATTATTAATTCATGTGTATGGATGATTTGCCTACATGTATGTCTGCGCAACACACCATGCCTGGTATAGTATGGTTAGGCTCCCAGGAGTTACAGATACTTGTGAGTCATCATGTGGGTGCTGGGAACTGAACCTGGGTCCTCTGGAAAAGCAGCCAGTGCTCTTAACCACTGAGTTATCTCTCTATCCCCTAATTTATAGGTTTTAAGGAAACATTGTGTGAGGGGTAAAACGGATCTTAAGGGGGTCTTAGGTTGTCAAGAAGATTGTGTAACTCTTCTGTAGGCTACATTTGTTAACTTCCTGCCCATCTTCTCCCCCGTTTATATCAGTTTTGAGGTGCTTTGAGGACAATTTCCTAATGTTTTCTGGTCATTCTTCCAAGTGAGGTCCTCCTGCATCTTCCAGGCTGCTTTCCTTTTTTTACTGTCTGCTTGCTGTGGTTTACAGCCCATCTCACTGATGGTTGGACCTGGGCCGTTCACGGTACGTTTAGCTTTCCACAAGATGTAATCCAGGATCTAAACATGTTCTTCTAATGTTCGTGGCACTTCTGCCAGATTTTTCTCAACAATGAGAGGAAATAGAAGTTGCTTAAATCTGCCCTCAGTACAGTTCTGATGGCCATCGATTGTCTGAAGCCCATTTTCACAGTTTATGGCCTAAATTCTGGAAGCAACCTATGAGGGTTGGTTCTTTCCTCCTTAAGATTTTTTTCTTACTTCTTTATTGTAATTTGTCTTTATTTTTATTGTTGCTTTTCTATTGATCCTATTTAAATTTTCCTGGGTTTGTAGGCTGATGTCATTTATTCATTTGGGAACTCCCCAGTCCCTATTTCTCCATGTATTACTTTCTTATTCTCTCCATTTCTGTATCTTTCCTCCCTTCCCCTTTCCTCCCTCTTTCCTTCATCCCATTGTCTTATAGAGTATTGGGATTCTTTTCTTTTGAAAAATGTTTTATTATTTATACTTCATGTGTATGAGTGTTTTACCTGTATTTATGTAAATGAACCACATGTGTGCTTAGTGTCCACATATGGCACAAGAGGGTGTTAGATCCCTTAACACTTTAGTTATGAATGACTGTGAGCCACTATGTGAATGCTGGGGATTGAACTCAGATCCTCTGACCACCGAGCTATAACTCCATCCCAGGGAGGAATGGGTTTCATTCTGACATTTTCCTGCAAGTGCACCAGTGTTTTTCTCTCTAGGACTGAAGGGATGAGGCAGGTTCCATGTCCAGACTGTCTCTGATTTTCTTTCCTGAATTATTTTCATTTATAATGTCTTTATTATATGTTATTTGGATGTTTTCTATCTTTCGGTCTTCTGGATCATCCTTTCACCAATAGTGTGTTGTTTTGTTTTTCTAGTCTTCTCTTAAAACCTTTCAAGTTTGAGAAATCAGATAGCTGGAGAGATGACTCAGAAGTTAAGAGCACTGGCTTTTTTTCCAGAGGACTAAGCATGCATATCAAATATTGCTCTTCCCAGCTCCCTAGTTTTGGTTTTTGATTTTTCAAGATAGGGTTTCCTTGTGTAGTGGTGGCTGTTCTTAAACTTGCTCTGTAGACCAGGCTGGACTTGAACTCACAGAGATTTGCCTTCCTCTCTTCCAAGTGGAGGGATTAAAGGTGTGAGCCACCACCAACTAGCTTACTCTCTTCTCTTGAAGGCCTTTTTATATTTTTTAAAAGTATTATTATTGTTGCTACAGTTTTTTTTAATACTTAGTGGGTATGTGTGCATGTTGAGTGTGTGTGTGTACGCATGATGCATGAGTGGGTATGATGTTCATATGTATGCATGTGTGCATGATGCATGTGTATGTAGTGTGTGTGTATGTGTGTGTGCATGTTAGAACACATGGAGGTCAGAGGGCAACTTTATGGATTCTCTGGGTGCCTTTACTTCCTGAGACAGCTCTCTTACATGCTTTTCTCCAATGCTTATTAAATTATGCATATTTACATTGAAAGGATAAATTTTTAGTTAAAATTATTAAAATAAAATAACAAAAACCCACTTTTGTCATCCTCTCAGAGTCATCTACACAAATGAACATCTTGCAACACTCTAGGAACACAGAACATGATGTGAATTGCCTGAATTTTAAAGAGGTGGTTCCTGCCTGGAATCTCAGCACTTGAGAGGTTAACAGGAGAATTTCTGTCAGTCTGAGGCAATACTGGTCTATAGAGTAAATACCAGGCAAGTATGGGCTACAGAGTGAGTCAGTGTAGGCAGAACTTTCCTCTCCAGACTACCTGCTCCCAAATAACCAGCAGCCACATCCAAAGTATCTGACTCAGAGACTTAATATAAATGACAAATACTTAGCTGATAGCTCAGGCTAATTGCTACCTGACTCTCTTAAATTAATTCATATTTCTTATTCATGTTTTACCACATGGCTGTGTATTTTTCCTCCTTTCTGACACATCCTGCTTCCTTGGTGGTTGGCTAGCACCTGCTCTGACTCTGCCCTTCTTTCCATCATTCTTCTATTTTGGCAGTCCCATCTATAATCCATGCTTGCCTATTGGCCAATCAGGTTTTGTTAAACCAGTCTGAGTGACAAATCTTCAGTATGTGAAAGGATTCTTTCACAAGATTTCTCCCTTTTTGTCCAACTAAAAAAGGTTTTAGTTTTAACATAGTAAAATTATATATAACAAAAGAACTTATTAAGTAAGAATTAATTACAATTTAACTTCATCAAAGACTCCAGAAAGATGAAATGTTACCTAATGACAGGAACATCAGGCTGTCTGGACAGTTACCCAATGTTCCTCTGTACCGTTAGAACATACAACTCTGACCTACAGACCTAACATGTCTGAGAGACTTTCCTGTGATGCAGGGAATTCTGAAAGGCTGTCCTACCTTGTCTTAGCAAAGTACAGCAGTCACTTTTTTTGTTCTATTGATCCAGTTAGGACAGAAACTGTCAGAAATTGAGGCAAGGGTAGTTTCTATTCACATGGCTAGCCTTTGTCATAAAGAAGGAAAACACATATGAGTTTTTCAATGACCATCATCTTCTCTGAAGTAGATTGTGCTGCCAGGAGGAGACATGTCTCACTATCATGAGAAACCTTTGGTTATTAAACACATTAAATGCCATATTCTGTAGGTCTTTCAAATGTTTTAAGACAACCTATCTATCTAAATGTATCTGCTTATGATCTTAAGAGCATATCTAACATGAGTATAAGTTTGGCTATTATAGATAACAATTAATTTATATTTTTAATTATATGTTACATTTTAAATGAATTCCATGATCACAAAAATCCAAACAAGAGTAGATACATACATACTGCACAGCAAAATGAACTTTAAATTTGTATCAAAATACAAAAATCCATACAAACTTAAAATATTTAAGACCAGTAGTTTAAGTGAAAGTAGATTCAATAATCTACACTTCTATCCTATCCTTTCTATATACCCCTTATTTTTCAGAAGGAGATTCATGAATCTAATCTCTTTTGTCCAACTTTTTTTCTGACAATAACTAAAAGCAACTTGTAACCAACCCCCCTTAAATAATAATATCCATAACCAAATAATTAGTTTATTTGGACCATGGGCATAGACTTCTATATGACTTCTTGTTGCTTGGGGGTATCTGTAACCTTTTGGGAGGACTAAGAAAATTTAGAATAATTATTAAGTTTTGACTGTAGTATTCTATGAGGCTGGATCATCACAGACAGCAGGCTGGTAGCTCTTCTGGATGCTGGATCTCCTGACCCATCATTTTCATTGGTGTTTAGTTTCCTCACTCTAAAGATGCATAAACTTTTAAAGGTAACAAACATATCTGTATTAATACAAGTATAGATTGTTCACTGTACACAGGTCAGTAAAGATATTTTTGCTATGTGTTTGAGCAGGTAAAATATATATATTACATATCTTGTAGTTCTTTTACATTTATTTTTTGTTTGTTTGTAGCCAGGATTTTTCAGGGTGGGGGGGTTCCTTGAGCAAACTCAATTTTCTTTAACCTAGAATGAATCCACAGCTTCTCATTCCCTGTAGAAATAAAAGCATAACCTCTCCCCCAAAGTAACACATCTTTTGACTTAACTTTTGAAGTCAAGATATTTATAAAATATATAGGTTGGTTGAATCTAGTAGTTATTATTATCTAGTGTCTCTTAGCAGCCAAAAAATTCAAAGACACCATATTAACATACAGGATCCAGACTCTGTGTATTTCCTATCTTTACATTGCTAATTATACTTTATTACTCTATTCCCTGTTTAAGGACCTTTTCTACCCTTTTCTTTCCTCTACCATTCCTACATATATTTTTTTAACATACTGTAACCCATCCAGAGGTTTTTTATTTCTGCCTGAATCTGTCTTTACTGCCTATCTATAAACTTTTTTGTCTGCATGAGCCAAACCCCTTAAGCTGCCATGGAGCATGTTGGCAGAGCTCTCAAGCCTGCAGACATTGGCTGGGAGAGTCTCTGTACTGTGGACTGTAGGAGAGACTGCAAGAACCTGTCACATGACTTAGCTCACAGCAGTTGGCTGCTGGGTCCATCTCACAGGTAGCTGTTGGGAGAAGTGACTGGCAGGAGACTGTGAGTCTGGCTCTCTGTGTTTAGAAACTTTTTAGGCTTTTTTATGTGGATCTATGCCCACAGTAGGTGCAATTTGTTGGCTGAGTTTTCCTGTCCCTGAAACGCTCTCAAATAATCACCCAGAAGCCTAATGTTAATTACAAATGCTTAGCCAGTGCCTCAGGCTTATTACTACCTAACTCTCAGGTTTAAATTAGCCCATGTTTCTTATCTATTCTTTGCTCCATGACTCATGACTTGCTACCTCATTCTCTACACATCCTGCTTCCTTGGCAGCTGGCTGGCATCTCCTTGGACTCTACCCTTATTCTTCCCTTTATTTTCCCAGTTTGGTGATCCCAACTATAATTTCTGCCTGGCTCCCAGCCAATCAACTTTTTATTAAACTAATCTGAGTAGCAAATCTTGACAGTGTACAATAGGATTATTTCAGCAAGTCATTCTCTCTCTCTCTCTCTCTCTCTCTCTCTCTCTCCCCCATACTATTCTTTTTTAAAGAAAAGTTCTTTTAATTTCTTTTCCACATGTATCACTATGAATGTTGATTTTTTGACCCTATAACTTCACTGAATTTATTAATTAGTACTATTATGTGTGTATAATCTTTAGGATTTTGTACATATAAAGTAATGTTACTTTCAGTTTTACTTACTCTACCTTCCTCCATCCTTCCCTTTCTTCCTTCTTTTCTTCCTTTAAGCACAGTATAAGAGACACTGCCTAGAGTGAACGTCCTTTCCTTGTCCCTGACCACAGGGGTAAATGCTCTAAGCTTTTTGCTTTTGAAAATAACATCCTGGCTTCCCCATATATAATACTTATTACACTGAGGTACAGTTCTTCTTGGCTGAATTTTGAGAGGTTTATTTCTATCATGAACACATGCTGAGTTTGCCCAATACCTTTTCAGCATCTGCTGGGGGACATGGTTTATGTTTGCCTTGTATGAATGCGATGCATCCCATTTACCGTTTTGCAAATGTTGAAGCATTCTTGCTTTGAAACATCCTGTTGGGATGAGAAGAAATGTCTGACATCTGTGGAAGGATTTCTGCATTGGTTTCCTGTTCATGAGTTTTATAAACAAGGCTAAGACGCTCCTTAGTCACAAATACCAGAACTTTCCTCTGAAGTTAGGAAAGTGTCAGTTTGGTTAAACATTGTGACACAGGCTGGCTTCTTCTGAATCTGGACCTAGCGCTGTTTAGGATTCTTGGTCTGTCCAGGTTAGAAGCTATGCTCTGGAGTTAGGCAGATGGCCAGTTTGACTGTTGGCCTAGGTGAGACCATAGGTTAGGCTCTGACCAGATGGTGTGCCTTGCTATTGGGCTGCTTGGATGTGTCGAGCCAAGGTTATGCTTTGCTGTGAGGCAGAGCCAGCATATTGTCCTGGGGAGTGAGCTGTCTCTGTATCCAGACTGGAACACTGGCTAGGAAGGGCTGGTCAGTGTGGTCCCAGGACAGATGGAGGCACAGCCTGGCTTTGCAGATCACAACAGAAGACTGGGATCTCCCATGTGTAGTAATAAGAGCAGCGGGGCTGCGTCCCCAGCACCCCGGCTGCCTGCTCGGCTAGCTTATGCCCCAAAATAATTACACGAACACTGTATTCTTTTAAACACTGCTTGGCCCTTTAGCTCTAGCACTTACAGGCTAATTCTCACATCCCGATCAACCCATCTCTAATAATCTGTGAGAACCAGTCTTACCGGGAAGATTCTAGCCTAGTCCATCCTGGGTTGGAGCTTCATGGCGTGTGTCTGCCCAGGAGCGGGGCATGGCATCTCTCTGAGGCATCTGCTCCCGAGAGGAGAGCTGTGGAGTCTGAGCTCACTTCCTCTTCCTCCCAGCCTTCTGTTCTGTTTACTCCTCCCACCTATCTTCTAACCAATAAAATGGGCCAAGGCAGTTCCTTTATTAGCCAATGACCTTCCTCCATCACCCATGGGATGTCACTGATAGTGGAGGCAGAGCTCCATTCCCAGTCTTTCATCCCTGCCCCATTCTTGGTTTCTCCTTGGTCTGCTGCTGAGTCATCAGTATTCTTCATTGAGGAAAACAGAGGGAGCACTCCCGTGGGCATCTTAGAGTTCTGGGGAGCCATATGCTCTCATTTGGTTCTGTTTCCCCACTATAAAGAAACTTTAGATTCAGGGTCACCACCTTGGAAACCTATTCCAGCCTGAGCAAGGGGCAATGCAGTCAAAATGAAACTGCTTACTTGTCTTTCTGATGTGAGTTTTGCAGCCCATGGGTAAGGTTTAGCCTCCTCCTCCAGTTCCTTGGAGTGTGGGCAGTGATAGTTTCTGCTTGGTTGTTCTGTGCTGAGTGTTAAATTCATGGATATCCTGACATCAACAAGATATCTTTTTAACTTAAGTATTGTTTGTCACCTCCTGACATTCCTGTTCAGACCATGGGAACATGCAATCATACAGTGTTAGTTAGGGTTTCTATTGCAGTGATATATCACCATGACCAAAAACAACCTGGGGAGGAAATGGTTCTTCTGGCTACACATTCACATCACAGTCCATCACCAAAGGAAGTCAGAGCAGGATCCTGGAGGCAGGAATCTGAGCAGAAACTATGGAATAACACTGCTTACTGGCTGGATCCATTTGCTTTCTTATATACTGGAGGACCAGCTGTCCAGGGCTGACAATGCCCACAGTGAACTGAGCCCTCCCACATCAATCACCAATCAAGAAAATTCCCTTTAGACTTGCCTACAGGCAGTACAGAAGGAGGCATTCTCTTTTTCAACTGAGGTTCCTCTTTTCAGATAACTAGCTTGTGTCAAGTTGACAGAAAACAAAACAAACAAACAAAATTTTAAAACCCAAACCAGCTATGATACAATGTGTGTTTGTTCTTCACAATATCTGCCTTTTCCCATGCTCCAGAGGGGAGAAAATGCAGCCTGTCACCTTTAACGATCTGTTCATCTTTTTGGATATCCATTTTCACATTTTTGACAGTTTTTTGAGTATAATTTACTTGCAATATAATTTACTATTTTAATGTACATTCTAATGACTTTTGCAGAGTCATGCAACCAGCAGCACAGTCCAAGTTTGGAACTTAGGCCTTACCCATCTCCTGAAGAACCCCTCACAGCTGTGGACAGTCCGTTCATGGTCCCCTTAGTCCATGCAACAACACATACATCTGTCTCTATAGAGAATTTCAGGGCATTTTATAGATATGGAATTATCCATTATGTGGCCTTCTGTGTGTGGCTTCCTTTATTAAGAAAAAGTGTTTTTGAGATCCATTCACTCACAGAATGTATTAGCATTTTGCTCCTTTTTTTGAGGAATAGTATTTCATTGTATGGATTGTTCAGGTTTATTTTTCTACCCTCCAATGCAAGTATATTTTAACTGTTCCTAACTTTTGCTTTCAATAATGCTACTAGAAATATTTTCATATAAGCCGCTTAGAATATTCCTTTTCACATTGAAAGTACATTTCAACTGTTCCTAACTTTTGCTTTCAATAATGCTACTAGAAATATTTTTGCATATAAGCTGCTTAGATTATTCCTTTTCATATGTACGAGAACACCGAGTCGTGAAATTTTTGAATCATAATTAACATTATGTTTCATTTTATTTTTGTATGTGTGTGGATGTGCAGTATACATGCATGTATGTAAAAACATTCACATGTGAGAGGGCTTATGTGTGCAGATGCACATGTATGAATGTGCACATGTGTGTAGAAGTCAGACGTTGATGCTGGGAGTCTTCGTCCATCTCTCTCCATCTTATATAACAAAGCAGGTTCTCTCTCACTTGAACCCAGAATGTGGAAATTTATTGGAGTTAATTCATTTTATTTATTGGGGTTAACTCAAGACCACCTATCTAATGTGTGTTAGTTCTTTATAGTCTTTCTTTCATTTCCACATGCATGTAGTCCAAGTCCTGATAACCATTTCCCCATTGTATTTTTCTCTAGGATGTCCACAGTACACGAGAACACAGAATCTATATTCCGGCTCTTCAGAATATTTAAATTGGACATTTCAGATGCAATAAAAGATTTATTTCCTTTTCTAGAGATTTTCCGTGACTACAATGTCATCAGCAACAGGCAGTATGACGTAAGTGAAGTTTCTTGCATCCTGACCCAGAAAAAAATAAAAAATAAAAAAAGATGGAGTTAATTTTTAACCAAAGTTTTCACCTCCATGCTCATTTTTGTGTGTGTGTGTGTGTGTGTGTGTGTGTTCACATAGGTTCACACAGAGTCCAGAAAAAGCTTCAGATTCCATGGAACAGGAAATACAGGCAGTTGTGAGTCATCTGATGTGGGTGCTGGGAATCACCCTGGGTCCTCTGTGAGAGCAGCACGTGCTCTTAACCACGAGCCAGATCTCCAGCCCCTGGACCCAATTTTTAACAAAGAATTATTGACAAAGTTTTCATAGCATTTTGTAGAGACATTAGTTCAATAATAAATTCATGAATTATAAATCAGAATTCTGGACTCAGGTTTAAAATCTGCCTTTCTGGGGAGCAACATGTGTCATGTAAATATTTCTGGAAGTGCTCTCTCATTGTATCAAGCGGGGGAGAAGCAGAGGCTTCAGGAGATAGATAGTCCTGCTTCTATCTGAGAGGAAGGTGTTCCATGGTCCCTTCTGGAATCAGGGTGAGTATTGTTGAAGACAAGCCAGAGCAGAACAGGGGTTCTCCAATGATGGGCAATGTCTTATGCATTTCACACCATGTGAATTATGAAATTAAAATGAAACTAAACTAACAATTAAACTAAAACTCAAAGTGTTTTTAATTTACTATTGAATAATTTTATTGAACTGACTTAATGATATTTCATTGAGCACATTTTATTTTAATTAATATATATTTTTAAGCCCTAGCTCTAAGAACAAAATACCTACAGGGTCTCTTTTAGAGCGATTTTTTGAACCTATTCATTTTTATTTTATGTATACAAGTGTTTTCTCTGCATGTGTGCCTATGCACCACCGGTATTCCTGGTGCCTCTGGAGGGCAGAAGAGAGCTCCAGATCCCCAGACACTGGAGATACAGGTGGTTGTTAACACCATGACAGGGATGAGAATCGAACCCAAACCTCTGCAGGAGCAGCAAATACACTCAACCATTGAATCATCTCTCCAGCTCCTTTAATTTTTTTTTTTTGCTTTATGAATATTTGGCCCTCCAGTAGAGTTCACGGTCAGAGGGAATGGACACGTAGTTTCCTACAGGAGGAAAGGTGGTGTCAGATTAACAGAACAGCATTGGCCACCTGCCATGTTAGTTAACTGGTTTTTGTTGTTGTTTTTTTTAAGAATGCACCTATTTTTATTTTTATGTGTACAAGTATTTTGCTTGTGTATATGTGTGCATACCATTTGTGTGCCACAAAAGAGCACCAAATCCGTTGTTTTTGAGTTACAGGTGTTTGTGAGGTGTATGAACGCTGGGAACCGAACTAGGGTTCTATGCAAGAGCAGCAAGTACTCTCGATTTGACCATATCTTTAGTCTTTCCATTCTAAAAAAATGCATTTATTACTTATTTACCTGTAAGTATGTGTATGTTTGTATTGTGTGTACATGTGTGTATGAGCCTGCTGCTCTGCATGTGTAGAAGTCAGAGGCCAGCCTGTGGCTAGTTGGTTCTCCACTTTCACCATCTGAATCCCAGTGATTGAGCTCAGACCATCAGGATTGGTGACAAGTGCCTGTAACCCACTGAACCATCTCACCAGCCCCATTGTTAACCCTTAGCCCTAGTGTTCCTTTGTTACAGAAAGTGGTTCTTCTTACATGTCATAGAAATAATGGTTGGAGCTCAAAATCACTAGCTAGTATTTTCACAGAGAAAATATGCACTTGTTTCATGAAGTAGCCATGCAAATATAAAACTTTTCAATAGAAGATATGTCTGTTGCAGATTGAGGTACACTAACTATAATTGTTTCCTAAGGTTCTTCTGTGACCTGGAAGTCTGCATTTAAATTTTCTCCATTAAATATCTTTTAAGGATTTTCAAGAATCCTGTGGAAACCTGATCCCTTTACGAAAAGTGGTCTACAGAGTCTTGGAAGAACTGGAAAAGAAACATGACCTGAAGGCTCTAGATTTATTGTTCTGTAAGCAAAATATGGAGGCATACCCTGATTTGGAACGCATTTTTGAAAGATTTAAAAATGGTAATTGGGTTTAGTATCACCCTTGGAGATCACAGTCCTTATTTCCCCTCAATAACCAAATATTAAACATCTACCATGTGTCATATACAGTGTTGCACAATCTGAGTTATAGCAGTTTAAAAATTAACACGTTATGTACCATCACAAAACTTACATCTAATGGCTAATGTTGACACCCTCCCGAGGTCTGGTAGGCTGGGTATTCAGGCTAAGACAATGAGAGCCCCATGAGCATCAGGCTATGGAGAAGAGGACAGGAAGAACTCAGTCCCTGTAGGGTAGCACTGCTGTGTCTCTTCAGTGGAGCCCTTATAATATTGTACATAGGAGGCCATCAGGTTCACTACCCCCACCTTGAGTGACAGCTCAGCTGTGGGTTGCAGGATCCATCTTAGCTTAGCACCACATGCTCATAGAAATCAACAATGTATGAGCCAGTTCTTCAACCCCATCTTGTCCATCTTTAAAGCCTGCCCATTATCAAGCCTCCAGATCTTAGACCTTCCCTCCAGGAAAGCCCCTCTTTCTTCTTATAATTGTTACAGCCTGGAAACCATGTTGAGTTTCTATTTTTTTCCTGTTTTGACATCTATCTTGCCTATTCTGTGAATACTGGAATAGGAACACAGCACAAATGTGTCTTCTACTTTTTCACTCTTGACCCTGAGTGCCTCCTTTCTGTATGGGAAGCATAAACTCTCCCCTGTGGGAGTCTTCTCTGTTCCAGGACATGCTGGGTAAACTTTGTCATGTTGGACAAATTGAAAATGGAGTGATGGCAAGAGTGGAAACTCCTAAATGTGTAACGCAGAAATGTTGCCTCTTGTTCCTGCTAAAGATCTCTAATGGTTTTCTCCTCTTCTTCCCTCTCCCTCCCACTTCAGTCTTACCACAGAACGAATTGTGGTCCGAAGAAATCGATAGAAGGTATCCGAACTCACAGCTCAGTGTTGAACAAGGTAACTATACCTGGAGAGAGGTTATTATTGCCACAGGGACCAGCAAGTAAAGGTGATCCTTAGCAGAATGTGACTTGGGGAAAAACAGAAAGCAGTAATGGGAGTGGGTATGAACCTGGTGTTAGCTTTCCTGCACCAGGACAAATTACCCAAGAGAAGCTGGGCACTCACATTCTGAGGCAGAAGGATTGTGAGTTTGAGAACAGCCAATTATACATAGTAAAACTCCATCAAAAACAAAAGAGATACCTGAGAAGTCAATTAATTTCAGTTCATGATGTTAGGAACTTCAGCCCAGATGGTTTGACCTCATTTGTTATGGTGGGCATGACACCAAAGGAAGGGATTGGGAGAAGCAAGGCTGTTTGCTTCATGGTGACCTGGAAGCAAGGAGGGAGTGTATGTGCCTGTGTCCTTCAAGGATACACCTCAGTAATCTAAGTTTCTTCAGCTCACCTCTGCCTATTAAAGGTAAAAGCAACACCCAGTAGTGCCATTCTGAGGGGGAAACCTCTAGAATATGAGTCGTGGAAGGAAGATGCACTTGAGATCCAAGCTGACCAGCCTCTAGTGTGATGAAAGGTACTGGCAGAGCTACCATGGTAGCAGACGGGCTGCCTGATAACCGTGAAGGTGGACCTGAGCCCAGTGTCAGCAGCCAGATTGAGAATATGACTACTCAGAAATAATTGTGATTTAGAGAAGCCTCTGAAGGAGGTGGCCAATATGGAACTGTGAAAGGTGAAGCAGTATGGTCCACAGTGACATCAAAGAGGAAATACTCTGTAAGAGAGATGTTCCTGATTTGTCTTGCCCTTACATGCACTGGTCTCTGACACCAGATGTGTGATGAGTGGGGTTTCCCACACCAACCAACTCTCCAGACACCAGCATTTAATTAAATTCAGATAAAGCGTTCAGTGCCTCCCCACTTGAGAGGCTGGTTATAAATTCTGGGGTGTGACCTGTGCTTCTGCTCAACTCAACATACATCAGAGGTTGCTGTGGCCCCTCAGGCTACAGAACTATTAGCATAGCTCATGAACCTTGGGGAAATGTTAACTTACAATACATTAGAAAAGTTATACCTCAAAAATAGTCAGCTAGGATGAGGGGAGGTGGGGAGATGACTCAGGGGTCAAAGTGCATACAAGCACAGGGCCTGAGTTTGATCCCCTAAACTCGTGTAGAAAAACAACTCAAGACACAGGGGCAGGAGCTGTAATCCTAGTACCAGGGAGGCAGAGACAGGCAGCTCCCTTGAGATCAATGCCCAGGAAAATTGATGAGGTTTAGTCCAGTGAGAGACTCTATCTCTATAAAAGGAGGTTGATGCCACCTGAAAAATGACACCCAAGGTCATCTTCTGTTCTCTGCACACATACGCACACTAACAATAACCACATGGGAGAGAGCCACCCCAGGGAATAACAGGGAGAGAATGAATACAACACTCTCTTGTCATCCCTGGGCACACCACCCTTCCAGCACTATGGAGGTTGCCAACGCAAAATCTCTCTGAACAGAGTCTCTTAGGATCTTTAACAAAAGTTCCATCATACAGGCATGATGAATAAAATCAGTAGCCATGAGATCAAGTCAACTTCTAGGTCTTCTCACCTTGGAGGTCAGGGTTTCCATGCTGTTATCATGTTTTGTTCCCCTGGCAGCCAGCCCTCCATTCCTAAGGACTTTCCAAACTTTACCTCTTCAATGTGCACTGTGGTGTTACTGAGGAAGGCTGGCTATGCTCAAGGGTAGACTGACTCTCTTTCCAACTTAATCACTTGGGAACCTATCTAGGATTTGAACAGGAACAGGAGATGAAGACCAAAACTACCATTTCTTAGTATGTCACAGTCTCACACTTCATTTTAGAAGAGATGGATTCAAACAGGAGAAATGTTGTTTGAGATCAACAACATTGCAGAAAAAAAGATAGATAGAGGAATACACACAGCAAGAGAGTGGTAGAGGTGTGGGGAGATTACACGGATTCACTGAGACAGAGAAAGGAGATGAATGAGAGCAGAAAGAATAACGGACGATGCCAGAAAGACCCATGTTGCCAGTTTCTCCCTTTGGTTAGCATCAAACACATGTTGCCCTCTACCCCAGCTGGTATAAAGTATTGGTATCATTCAGATGCCCAGTTTATAGATGAGGAAGCTAGTCTTGAGAGAGACTGTGTGTGGAGTGTTCACAGGGTCATATGAAAAGTAAGAATCCAGGCACTCAGGAGGCAGAGTCTGTGTTCTTGACCGTATACTGCTAATATGATAGAAAACATGGAACAGAAGTAGGGGAAATACAGAGAGAAAATACAGGAAGGAATAGCAGGAATGGGAGGGAATGAGACAGGCTGTTCCTGAGTCCTCGTGAGAAGACCAGCAGGGACGAGCCATCAGATATATACGGGGAAACCGTTTTATGAAGAGAGGTGGTCCAGAGACTGCTAGAAACTCAGGTAAGGTCTCTGGACTGGGAAGCTCCAGGGACAAGTGTAGGCATGCTATAAACATGGATGTGAAGACATGTCACCATCAGGTGCTAGGGTGACCCAGGCAGTGCTTTCTCAGTCAGAGCTGACCCTTACAAACTATTCTCATGACCTGAGTCTGACCTCAAGAATCATGGAGAGTTTCTCAGCTCCAGATGGGCTCTGGATTGATGCTTCAAGGCTCCTTCAGCCTTTGTATCACAAAAAGAGTAACCTGCTTCAACTACTGAAACAAACATTTGATTTTTGTTCTTTAGGACCTGGTGACAGCTGCTGTCAAGAAAGCCTGACCTGGTCACCCTCAGGTCCCTCCTCATCTGATGGTCTGTTCTCATTGACTCTGTTAACATTGCTGTCTCCTCCCATGTGAACTCGTTTGCTTTCTGTTGCTGTGATGAAACCCCATGACCTAAAGCAATGTGGGGAGGAAAAGGTTTACTTCATCTTACAGTTTATAGTCCACCAGGAAGGGACATCAGGATAGGAACTTGAGGCAGGGACTGAAGCAGAGGTCATGAAGGAACGCTGCTTACTGGCTTGCTCCCATGGCTTGCTTGGCTTGCGTTCTTATATCTGAGGACCACCCATACAGGGGTGACACTTTCCAGCGGTGTTATGTCAATCATCAGTCAAGAAAATGTCCCTGCAGATTTGTCTACAGGCCAATCCAATGGGGAAATTTGTCTCAATTTTGAGTTCCTCTTCCTACATGATCCTATCTTGTTTTGCTGACAAAACAAAACCAGCCCACACACCTCACATGGGGTGTTCTTTCCTCGTGTTTCTGATGTCCACAACATTTTCTGCATCTGTAGCTTTTCCAAGTTCAGGGTTTAAATATCAGAGTTTTGGTCCTCAGGTTTGACTAAGAAAGTTTTGTTTCCTGAATATGTCACCCATGTTCTTGAATTCACACTTGTCTGTCTGTGGCTTGCTTGACTGACTAGCCATGGCCTACATGTTCTGATCTTCTGTCCAGTGGAGGTTAGAGAAGGATGATGAACATGAACATCGGGGAGGCAGTGAATTTTCCCCTCTGCGTTCAGCTCATACGATCACGACACAACTGCACCTCCCAAATGATACCTCCACTTGTTACCAGGGTAACAGCTTGAGAGCCCCTCTCCAGGGAAGATAGACCACTGAGGGGGAAAGCTTTGATGTATTGATGTAATGATTGTCTGATTGATTGATTGATTTGACTTGATTTGATTTTCTGAGAGAGGGTTTCTCCCTGTAGCCCTTGGCTATCCTAGAATTTGTTCTGTAGACAAGGCTGGCTTTGAACTCAGAGTTCCACCTGCCTCTACCTCCTGAATGTTGGGATTAAAGGTCTGCAGTACCATGGCCTGGTTCTTTTTGATATTTTAATTAAACAATTGTCCTTCCTTAATATAATAGATATTTAAACTATTGCTTATTTAGAATATTCTAAATTCAAGGCATTGATTATAATATTATAATATCATGTTTATAAACAAAACTTATAATTAAATTACAATTATAAACAACTCTCAATATAATAAAGAATATGAGTGAGAATATTATATCATTTCCTAATATATTAATACAGGTATTCTTGCAATTATCTCCTGAAAGACTTTAAAATGATAATGTATTACTACATTTTCAAAAGGTAAAACGTTCATTTCATGGGATCTAATCGTTTACCCAACTAAGTGTTAAGATTCAATTATGCGTTAAGGTCCTGGTAGATTAGGAATGTCTGGGTTCAAATTCTACCTCTGTGATCCCAGACAGGTTATCTATCCTCTCTGGGCCCTGGAGTCATCTCCTATAAAAGGGATGTAAAAGTGATCCAGACTCCAGATGGATATCAAGTGATGCCATGAAGAGCATCAATACTCATGTTTGGTACTTCATCTCTGTTGGATGTCACTTGTTTCTTGTTGTTGTTACTGATTCAGTTGTCAGTGTCAGTTGTACCTGCTTCCAGAATCTAAGCTTCTCACACTGCATAAATGGGATTTCTTCTCTCAAGATGTCTAACATGGATACTCACAATGAAATCCATTATTCCTCAGGCTGGAGAAGTAATGATGGAGGAAATACCACCCTCACCCAGGGAACACAAACTGAGAATCATCAATTCTCCATCCCTCAGATTCACAAGGGTACGTACGCAATAGTATTTATTTTTTTTATGCCATGACTCATCTTTGCAAACACCTCTCTGGTTTTATATATATTGTAGATGGAGTGGTGGGCTGCGTTCCTGCCACCCGGCTCCCAGCCGCCTAGTTAGCTTATGCCCCGAAATAACAACACACAAATTGTATTCTTTTAAACACTGCCTGACACATTATATCTAGCCTCTTCTTGGCTAACTCTCACATCTTGATTAACCCACTTCTAATAATCTGTGTAGCACTACGAGGTGATGTTTTACCGGGAAAGATTCAGCATGTCTGACCTGATGGCTGGCTCCATCGCATCTCACCTCACTTCCTTCTACCCAGCATCCTGTTCTGTCTACTCCACCTATCTAAATCCTGCCCTATCAAAAAGCCAAGGCAGTTTCTTTATTAACCAATGAGAGTAACACATAGACAGAGCATCATTTCCTTCATATATATATATATGCGATGTATGTCCCTGGTGCCCTCAGAGGCAGCCAGAGGGTGTCAGATTCCCTGAAACTGAATTTACAAACAGTTGTAAGCCATCATGTGGGTTCTGATAACCATACCCAGGTCCTTCACATGAGCAGCAAGTGCTCTTGACCACTGTGACATCTCTCCAGCCACCAAACTTGCCCACCCCTCATACACACACACACACACACACACACACACACACACACACACAAACTCAGTGAAAAATATCTTTCCAGGGTTACCTCTGAAATAATTGTTATATATCTTAAAATCTTTCATTCGAAATTTTTAACATTTGAGACTATAGCAATATATGATTCTGTATTTATTGTTCTTCTGCAGGTGCACAGTGTTGGAATAAGAAGCAATGAGAGAGTGGGATTGTGGTTAGGGATGAGTAGAGGGACCAGATGCAGGGGGAGGAGGGATGCAAGAGAAACAGGTGAATTCTTGGTGAGTCTGTGTGGTCTGGAACAACCCTATCTGGTAATGACATCCTAACGATACCATTGACAGGGATGGATGAAGATACAGAATTATCAACCCACCACCCAGATGGACCACAGGGTGAACAATTAGACACCAATGTATGTGTCCATTAGTCTGACCCAGCCGAGACACTGGCTGTGATGGTCACAAATGGGGCTAGGACTGTACTCACGCCCATGGCCCTAAAAAAGCATGGGGTCTAACCAGTATAGATTGTAACATAAAGTGCACCCAGGTCCACATTGCATGTTAAGGCTTCTATAATTAACTTTTCAATTATTTTCTCTAATTTAACTTTGTGGACAAATAATTAAATGAAAACCATGAAACTGTACTGTATATTGTATTATTCGTTCCCATACCATTGATGTTGGTAGAATAGAGTGGGCAGGACAGACAGAATCAACCACAGGCAAGGGAGGTTTTCCGTAAGGGAAGAGAGGACGTCAGTCCTGAATTTGTTTGCTCTGGGACTTGAAGGCATAAGTCACAAACAATGCCACACCAGTTTGGAATTATGATTAATAGGGTGGTATTTATCTAAAGGGGAAAAAACTTACAGATCACCGTCCCAGACAACAGCCCTCTGCGCAACCAGGAAGGGAGTCTAGTCGCCAGTGGAGCAGGAAGTGAAGAGAGAGAGGAGAGTGAAGTGGCCGCTTTTTTAAAGGGAGAGAGACCATGCCCCAATGGGCTGGTATCTTGGCGGCTATAGGCTGGAGGAGCAGAAGGACCTCCCGCAACACATCCCCCTTTTGTTTAAGTAAGAGAGTTCTAAACCTACTACGAAATTATATACAATAAGTACAAATATCCTATTCTAACTAGTTTAGATCTTGTATAATAAATAACTTGGCCAAGTCATGAGAGAAAAGTAACTACATTTATATAGTCTTCAACCCCATCAAAGATCTGAGAAGGGAAATAATGTTACCTGGGTAATTAGGAAGTTCCGTAAAACAACTTCCAAAACATGCAACAAATCACAGAGACAACTAGCTACCTGGGCAATCACCCAAAGTCATGTTTGCAGCGTTGAAGCAACCAACTTTGGCTAAGGCCTAACATAAATGACATACCATTTTCAAAGGCAGGCAACTTTTCAAAACTATCTTACCCTGTCTTGGCAGGATATGACAGTCCTGTTTTATCCATTGATGCACGCTCTGTATCTCTGTCAGTGGTTGAGGTATGGGCATTTCTTTGTCCCAAGGCCAGTTCTACCAAAAAGAAAGGCTCCAGGTGGAGTGTCTTTGGTACTCAACATTCTCTTGGGAATAGAGCAGTGTTGCCAGGAGCAATTGTGTCTCACTATTACAAAACTCTGAGTTAGATTAAAGGCCATTTTCTACAGCTCTTTGAAGAGGTTGAAGACTATCTATCTATACTGAGTATAATCTCTATATATCTAAAGAACCTGATTAGTCTAATTATAAATGACAAACTTAGATGATTATTTATCTATATAATTCTCAATATCTAACTTAAAGACTAAGACAATAAACAACTGTGTAACAAATGAGGACAATGACCTCTAAATATAAACACTGTACAAATATACATTGCAATATGGTAAATATATATCAATACACAAACATTATATAAGTATCTTAATCAGAGGTAGAAATGTACACTGCAATATGGTAAATATATACTATATATATATATATCAATACAATATATGTCAATACATAAAAAAATGTTTTAAACAGAGGTAGAAACATGCATGCATACAATAGTCAATATAATTTAACTTTGTATCAGTATACAAGAATCGATACCAATATATTTGTCTAAAAACAGTAACTCATAATTACAAATCTATTATCCCATCATCCCTCTTTTTTTTTTCCAAAATGATCCCTGAGCTTATAAAATTCCTCCCCCAACCTCCCAACCCCTAAATGATGTCCCTAAACCCAGGGGCAAACTTTACTGGGAGAGGGAACGTTGTCCTCTAGAATTACTTCCAGCTGTCATCAGGGCGACGTTCTTTCTGGGGGATCCTGTGAAAGTAAAATGATGGTTAAATTTCAGGATCAATGTCTCTTAAAATTGCAAATAGTCTCTGAGTATTTTGTGGAGGTCTGGCCAGAATGTTGTCTCTCCTAATTTGTGCCTTTTGCATTTTAATTTTCTCTAACCCTATTCTGTAACCTAGGTAATTAATAGAAATTCCGCTTTGAATCTTTTCAGGGGCAATTTGTAATCCCCACCTAGGCAAGACTTTCTTTACTTCTTCAAACATCCTTTCTAAAGTATCTTTATTTGAATCAGATAACAAGATGTCATCCATGTAATGATAAATTATGGACTAGGGGAATTGTTTACGAATTATTTCCAATTGCTTACTTACAAAATATTGGCACCATGTAGGACTATTGAGCATACCCTGTGGGAGGACAGTCCATTGATATCTCCTATTAGGCTGAGAATTATTATAAGTAGGCACTGTGAAGGCAAATTTTTCTCTATCCTTTTCTTGTAACGGTATAGTGAAAAAACAATCTTTCAAATCAATAACTATAAGAGGCCATCCTTTTGGTAACAGAGAAGGCAAAGGAATTCCAGATTGTAGTGGGCCCATAGGTTGAATTACCTTGTTGACAGCTCTTAAATCTGTCACCATTCTCCATTTCCCAGATATCTTTTTTACAACAAACACAGGAGAATTCCAAGGGCTGGTTTATTCTTCAATATGGTGAGCATCTAGTTGCTCTTGCACCAGCTGTTCCAATGCCTGTAATTTATCTTCAGCTAGAGGCCACTGTTTGATCCCTATTGGCTTCTCAGTTAGCCATTTTAAAGATAGGGCTGTTGCTACCTCTAAAGGTTTGGTATTTGCTGTATGTTCCTGTACAGCCTGAATGGCTGGTGACCTTTTCCCATAATACCTCATCATATCTTTCCCAGAATTATGAGTTCTTGAAACTACAGGAATATTAATCTGGCTATTCCATTGCTGTAGCATGTCACGGCCCCATAAATTTATTGCGATTGGCTATATATGGCCTATTTGCCATTTGGGTCTTATGCATTCAACCCATCTTGTGCTTTGTTTTACACAAGATAGGGTTCCAATTCCCAGAAACTGAACATCTACCTCTTGAAGAGGCCAATTTGGATGCCAAGATTCTGGAGTAATGATACTTACATCCACACCTGTGTTTAATAAGCATTCAATAAAAGTGCCATTTATTCAGACTCTTAGCTTTGGTCTTTGATAGTTAATAGAAGTCTGCCAAAATATACGTTTACTCTGTCCTACTGGGTTTTTTGACTCATCCTCCATGCGTAATTCATCATTTAGACCAGTATTACTTTTTTCAGCAGAAATTGGAGCTTTTAATTTTCTTGGTGAGGCACGTTCTCCACTGTGACTGGGAATTACTGGGCCACTGTTGGCTTGAGGGCCTGCAAAAGGCCCCTCAAGGAATTTCCCGATGGTATCGGGTTGCCTTGTTTGTCTGTTGTTGACCTGCGTTTGTTGGACCAATGCTGGCCTTTACCGCATCGCCTACATATACCTGAAGGCTGAGGTCTCCTATTTTTGTCATTCCCAGAAGAGATATTATTCCTAGAAATTCTTTGCCTGCAATCCCTTTGCAAATGTCCTAATTTACCACAATTAAAATACCTGGCAGTTTGATGTCTCCTCATTGCTTTGGAAATCGCTTCTCTTACCTAAGATTCATCATTATAGCTAAATGTCTCAACATTCATCATATGCTGAATCCATTCAACCATAGGTGCTGATCTAGACTTTAAAGGCCCAATTATCTTTTTGCATTCTATGTTTGCATTCTCAAAAGCTAGAGATTCAAGAAGTATTTGTCTAGCTTCTGGGTCTGTTACCCCTATGTCCAGAGCCTTAATTAATCTTTGCAAAAAGTCAATAAAGGGTTCTCTCTGTCCCTGCCTAATTCTGGTATATGATTCAACCCTTTTTGCTGGATCTTGTATCCTATTCCAAGCATTTAAAGCTGCTTGGTGACATAGACACAATACTTCATTGTAATAAAGAGCTTGGATCTGTGGATCAGCATATTCTCATGCACCAACAATTTGATCTTTGGAAACCTCGACACCTTTTGCTCTTCCTTGTTGTTCCATATGTTTGGATTCTTCTCTGAAATAAATTCCAAACATCAAGGAAGGTCCATTATCTAAAACTACAGACACTAACTGATGGAAATCATGGGGGGTAACTCTAGCATTAGAAGCCCAAGTCCTTATATTTCCTTTACATATGCAGAGTGCAAGCCAAAATTAACAATAACTTGCTTAATTTCTTTTAGATCATTCATTGCTATTGGCGTCCATCTAGCTTCTCTGACTCCCTTTGAGCCTTTAGAAGTTGACGCTTTGTCAGAATTAAGTATAGGGTATGCTGCTAAAACCTTGGGTAAGCCAGTTCTAATAGCTGGTGTTGGCATTGTATCCTGTCCTTGTGCCTTATTACTCTGTTCACCAGCTCCAATCATTTCTTCAATCATTTCAAGTCTTTTTATTATTGTCTCTTTTGAATCCTGAATCTCCTGACCTGCATGAGTTTCTAGTAAAGATTGTATGGTTCTTAGGAGTGCCATATTCTTCCTAAATGATAGAATATGGAAAAGAATACTGAAACCTAGTGACCAGTAAATTAAGTTATCCCCATAGTTATATGAACCTTGCATGATATAACCCATTCTATTGGTAACCAGAACAGTAAAATTAGCGTTGGAAACGATAACTGCCATATTACCTATTATCCAGCAGGTGGTGCTGTTGCCAAGTCGCGACGAAAACAGGGTTCTGTTTTAGAGTCCGCCTAGTATTTGTTAAAAACTGGGAAATGCAAGTTGATCAACAAAGTAAATGTAATTAAATCAATTCTGTACACTGAACCATAAACCCAGAATCCAGGGGTAGAGAAGAGTAACCTGGAGCTGTGTATGCCTCCACTCGCTCATACATGCAGGGCTCCATTTCTCCTCATCACCAACACTTCCTCTTGCTTGTCTTTTTGGTGGTGGCCATTCTAACTGGTGTGAGGTGACATCTCTTTGAAATTTCTTGTTCTCTTACCATGGTGCTTGACACCTGTGTTCCTATGGTCATCCACAGTCCTATTGAATAGAAGCATTGAGGTTGGGCATCCTTTGGTAAAGAGAGAGCTTTTCGCCTTTGAGTACTGATGTTTGCTATGAGTTCTTTTCAAATGGCTTTGAGTTAAAACTGAATATAATTTTTGACTTTCAGATTAGGAAGATATCTGATCCTGGTCCTTTTTAACAAAAATAGTTGAGTTTTAATTATGAATTTAACCTCATTTGTTGTGGCTTGTCTTAAGTCAGACTGGAAACCTCTGCCTTCTGTCTGGACATTTACACCTTGCCATAAATTTGGAAAGTTTTCTGTTATATCTTCAAAGTTTTCATTCCCTGTTCCTTTACAAAGGAAATAGGCCTAGTTTTTGAGGTGAGTCATTGGTCAAGATCCTAGGACTACAGTCTATAGCAGACTTGGAGACTCATCTCACAGTTACTGTCTTTGGCCTCATAGGGGCCTGCTTAGTGTTGAGTTCTCTGGGGCAGCACCAGCATTGAGATCGAAGGTCAAACCTGGTTCTTGGCTTCTCTGTCCTCCCTCAATTGGAAGTTTTCTCTCTGTGTGTACTGTACTGAAGATGTTAGGGATTACTTAAAGTGGCCAAGCTCAATGTACCTTTTCTTATTTTCTTGTACCATCTAGGTGGTTCCCTTAGGCATTAAGAAGGTATTTTCATGCATACAGATGTTCAGTCTGATGTTGGGGAGGGCTGGGTTGGGGAATAATTACAGGATTGCTTTCAAATCAGCTCTTTCCTGTATTAAAAATATATTTTTAAATGTATTCTTTGCTTTTCTAGAATAATAAGCACGCATTTTTGTTTTTGCCCACATTATTCACCTCCACCCAGGCACAGTCTCTTGATGATTTTAACACCTGTGAGGGGGGAGATTGTTGTTGTTCTCTTAAATAGAGGGGTGCCCCTGGGTAGAAAAAAGCAAGGAGAGAGAAAAGGGAGGCACCAACTAGAGAACAATAAGTAGCAATGCCGGACATGCAGGCAGGGTTTAGAACAGCATGCAGCCCAAACCTCCCCATGCTGACTGAGGGAGGGGATGACTTGTACCTTTCTTCTTAGAAGTTCAATGGAACAGAGATCCTGTAGGGCATTTCCTATCAGCGTTCAAGGAAGGAGGTCCAGGGGAGAGCCCTGCAGATAAAGACTGGGCAGTGCTGATGAAAGACCTTCGTTGATGCTTAGGGAAAAACAGACATGGAAGGATGACCAGAGACATCCAGAAGGGGACAACAGGGCAGACACCAGATGTGGCAAGGCGACTTCCTAATGTCAGGAAGCTCTCTTCTCTTCACCTCCTTAGTCTTATGCTCAGAGTACACCTTTGCCTCCTTTTGGTCCTGGCCCTGAAATAAAGTGACTTTTCAAGTACAGAGGGGGCTATGAGGTCTCCCTCAATGCGGCTGACCCCAGTTTGACCTCCTGTTTGGTGACAGGACAGAAGCCACTCCCACAGGTGTTCTCTGACTGCCCCACATGCTGTGGTTCACATGTGCTAAGTGAAAATACATAATCAATCAATCAATCAATGAAAAGAGATAGAGGGAGAAAAGTATGAAACATAGGAAAGTAAACAAATAGTGGGAACTAGGCAAAACACAGAGAGCATGATAGACGAGAATTGTCAGAATTACTGTGAGAAGTGGGGAAACCAGCATGTCACTTCTGCTGATCAGGGTAAGACATCCCCTCGGTGAAATGACCCTGTAATCCCCTCAGATCACCAGGGCCTATTTTATCTTGAGTTTCACTATAAAAGATCTGCTACGATGTATATAATATTCTGTCTGTGTATATGCCTGAAGGCCAGAACAGGGCGCCAGACCTCTTTACAGATGGTTGTGAGCCACCATGTGGTTGCTGGGAATTGAACTCAGAACCTTTGGAAGAGCAGGCAATGCTCTTAACCACTGAGCCATCTCTCCAGATCACTTCCTACGTACCCCAGCAGCACAGACATTAAGGGCAACATTGAATAAATGGGACCTCCTGAAACTGAGAAGCATCTATAAAGCAAAGGACACTGTCACTAAAACAAAAAGGCAACCCACTGATTGGGAGAAGATCTTCACCAACTCCGCAACTGACAAAGGTCTGATCTCCAAAATATATAAAGAACTCAAGAAACTAGACCATAAAAGGCTAATCAACCCAATTATAAAATGGGGCACTGAGCTGAACAGAGAATTCTCAACAGAAGAAGTTCAAATGGCCAAAAGACACTTAAGGTCATGCTCAACTTCCTTAGAGATCAGGGAAATGCAAATCAAGACAACTTTAAGATACCATCTTACACCTGTCAGAATGGCTAAAATCAAAAACACCAATGATAGCCTTTGCTGGAGAGGTTGTGGAGAAAGGGGTATACTCACCCATTGCTGATGGGAATGCAAACTTGTGCAAGCACTCTGGAAAGCAGTGTGGCGGTTTCTCAGGAAATTCAGGATCAACCTACCCTTGGACCCAGCAATACCACTCTTGGGACTATACCCAAGAGAGGCCCTATCATACAACAAAAGTACATGCTCAACTATGTTCATAGCAGCATTGTTTGTAATAGCCAGAACCTGGAAACAACCTAGATGCCCTTCAATAGAAGAATGGATGAAGAAAGTATGGAATATATACATATTAGAGTATTACTCAGCAGTAAAAAACAAGGACTTCTTGAATTTTGCATACAAATGGATGGAAATAGAAAATACTATCCTGAGTGAGGTAAGCCAGACCCAAAAAGAGGAACATGGGATGCACTCACTCATATTTGGTTTCTAGCCATAAATAAAGGACATTGAGCTTATAATTTGTGATCCTAGAGAAGCTAAATAAGAAGGTGAATCCAAAGACAAACACATAGGCATCCTCCTGAATATTAACCTTCATCAGGCGATGAAAGGAGACAAAGACAGAGACCCACATTGGAGCACCGGACAGAAATCTCAAGGTCCAAATCAGGAGCAGAAGGAGAGGGAGAACGAGCAAGGAACTCAGGACCGCGAGGGGTGCACCCACACACTGAGACAATGGGGATGTTCTATCAGGAACTCACCAAGGCCAGCTGGCCTGGGTCTGAAAAGCATGGGATAAATCTGGACTAGCTGAACATAGTGGACAATGAGGAATACTGAGAACTCAAGAACAATCGCAGTGGGTTTTTGATCCTACTGCATGTACTGGCTTTGGGGGAGCCTAGGCAGTTTGGATGCTCACCTTACTAGACCTGGATAGAGGTGGGTGGTCCTTGGGCTTCCCACAGGTCAGGGAACCCTGATTGCTCTAGGAGCAGATGAGAGAGGGGGACTTGATCAGGGGAAGGGGAGGGAAATGGGAGGTGGTGGCAGGGAGGATGCAGAAATCCTTAATAAATAAATAAATTAAAAAAAAAAGATCTGCTACTTCCTAAACACACATCTCTGGCCCAGGCTTCCCCTCTTGGCTCATTTTCCCAAGTGCCTAGAAACATTCCAAAGACCCAACAGACGTCTCTATGTGAAGACTGTTTTGGTATCTTCTGTTCAATAATATAACAGACCACCTCCCACGCCCCACGGCTTCTCTAACCTCATTTGGTCCTGTTTTAATTACAATTTTCATCCTTCTCTAGCCTGCCTGTGTGTGCATGCTCAAGCCTAGTCACCCTACGTTGGACCCCATCATACTCATTTAAACTAGAAGAACAGACTTTTGTCTGACTTTGCCCTTCTCATGCTGTTCCCTCCAAATTTCTTTTCTTCTGCCAAAGAAAAATCTTCCAAGAATGAATTGGAATGGAGACATGGCTTACATTATGATGACTGGCTGCTCTGGCAGAGGACCCAGAATTGGTTCCTAGCAACCACAACCATCTCTAACTCCAGTTCCGGGGAATCTGACACCCTTTTCTGACCCCCTCAGAAACTGCATGCACAAACCACCACACAGAGAAAGCACTCCCCTACATAAAGCAAACATAAAATAGATGAAAACCAGTTCCTGAGGCTTTTAGAGCCCAGTGCCTTCTGCAGCTCTCAGCACTCAGCACTGTCAGAGTGACAATGGAGGTTGGCATCCACACTCCTGTCCCCATCACTTGTCTCTTACCTTAGCACCACATCCCACCACACCTACTCTCTGTAGGCTCCTGCATTTGCTATGCCCTGTCTCTGCAGCTTCTGCTGGTTCTGGAAACTGTGCGATTTGTGGCAACAGTTGGATGTAATCTCTGAAGTTTGAAAATGCGTATCCCAGAGTTCAACAATGACATTCCTCAGCAGAGGAGAGGAGAAATGTGTGGTCATCAGAAGACACATGAAAGGCTGAGTGTAATACATGCACTCAGGAGGAGGGAGAGGAATAGATCAGGAGTTCTAGGTCATCCTTGGCTAAGTAATTTGAGGCAAGCCTTGGCTACAATGCAACCCTGTCTCAAAACAAATTACTCAAAACACAAATAAGAACGAATTCTCCCAGCAGTGTTTATCTTAAAAAACAAATAATTAAAGCATGGTAAGTCAGCATATTTTTATAATAACAAAAATAATAATACAGAAGAATCTCACAAACATATTAATACCCATATGTAACTTATATATACACACATGTACATATATCAATCTGGGAGTGTTTGACTTCTTTGAGAACAGAGATGTTAAAATGGTTATAATTTCTTTTATATTGGTTATATAGGCATCAAAATTAATTTAGGCTTTGAAACTGGAGATGATAGTTAACTTTGAGATTTACTGTAGGGACAGTGGAATGTGTCACCTAGAGGCCTCTGGGATGTCGGTCATCTGCTTTTCTAATCCAAGTGATAGTTTCTCTTTGCAATCATTTAAATACCACTTTTATATATAAATATTAATCTGCAGTTAAAACTTTAATTTTGTCTTTATTTATTTTTTTGAAAGGGGGTCTTGCTATGTAGCCCAGGTTGCCCTTGAACTTAACATTCCTCCAGTCTTAGCATTCAAAGTGCAGGGTTTGCAGGTGTGTGTAGCCCTGCCTGGTTAGTTTTTAATCTTTAAAATATCAAACCAACTATCTATCCAAGGAGTCAGTGGATAGAAGGGAAGGGAAGAACATAGTGGGAGGGAGATTGCGGGGAGAGGGTTAATCATGTATTCAAAATGATCTTCTAGGGAGTTAAATGAAAATTCTTTGAGTGTATATGTGCATGTTTGTGTGTATACACATGTACTGGTCTGCATGTGCTTGTGTGCATATGTGTGCTGAGGCCAGGGATCAGCCTCTGGTTGTGTTGTGCTTTGTAGCTGGACTTGGCTGACTAGTCTAGACTGCCTGTCTGGCCAGTGATGCCCCGGGACCCACCTGTCTCTATCTCCTGTGTGCTGGGATTGCAAATGGATGCCACGTTAGTGTGATTTTTACGTGGATCATGCTTGCACAGCAATCACTTTGCAGCCTGAACTGACTCCTCAGTTCCTGAAAATAACTTATGCATTGTAATTTGGACCAGGAGCAGAGATACCCAGACATGGAATCAAAATTTACCATTGTTCTGTGAATCCGGTAAATATAAAGCAAGAAAATTCTTCAGTTTTCTTGAGCAGTGAACATCAGACCCACACAAGGACCGACCACAATCAGGCCTCTGAGGTAATAGGTAAGGAGGACTGACAGAATTGCTACAGGTTCCCAGGCAAGAGGCTTAAACAAGTCATCATGGTCCTTTGGGGACAGGACAAGTAGCCAAGTGGAGGCAGGAAGGGAAAGAGGCCCACCAAAGCCAACCTCCACCTTAGCAGAAGGAGCTGGGGAAAATTAAAGGCAGAAATGAGAAATGGAGGCTAATAAATGGTGAGGCCAGGCTTTCTTTTCTAAATTAAGAGAAGGCAGGTGGAGGGAGGGTTGGTAGGAGTTAAGAAGAGAGAAAAAATATCAGGGAACCAAAATACGTGTGAGAATAAATGGGCAGGGAAGCATACCAAGGACCAAGAGGTTCATCGCTGGGCACAGATGAAGAACAGGAGGATGAACAGAGCCAAGAAGAAAGCTAAGGAGCAAAGTAGGAGTGAAAAAGAGGTAGGTGAGGGTGTGGGGAAGTGAGAACCAGAATGAGGGTACAGACAAGATGCTTGTCAGTTCCTAGGAGGGACCACCTCTATGGTCAGTTGTTGGTTCACAGCCTTAAAGGAAAGGTGTACAGCCTGGAGTTAACTATTCAGGTCTTCTTAGTGTTCACACTCAGGTGTTCCCTACCGTGTGTGCCTGCTGTCACCCCTAAGGTGTTGCGGGATATTTGATCACACTGAGTGAAGATGTGTCACTGTTTTTCCTCACCTGTGTAAAGCACCTTCGGATTGGTTTAATAAAGAGCTGAATGGCCAATAAATAGGCTGGAGACAACAGGCAGCTCTTCTGGGCTGAGATGGAAACTCAGTGGAAGAATCTCAGAGGTGGGGATTTTCCAGTCAAGTACAGAGGAAGGGGGAAGTACTGTACTGAGGAAAGGCAATGAGCCATGTGGCAAAACATAGATTAAACAGGTTAAAGTTTTAAAAGCTATTTGGGAACAAGCTTAAGATAAGGACAAGATTTCATAATTAATATGAAGTCTCTGTATTATTATTTGGGAACTGGCAGTCCAAAAGAGTTCAACTCCACTAAAATGCTTAAGGCAGTTTTCTTTCTTTCCTTCGTGCAGACCTTACCGGAGATAATTCTGATGATGAAAACAGCTGCTCAGAGGAATCCACCTCAGTCACCTGCCAGTCAAGTAAGTACGCCCAGAGAGCAAGACAGGCTGTAGGCATCTGCTCTCAAGGTACTATTTTATGATGGGTGTTGTTCTGTGTCTGTTCTGTGTGATGGATCCCTGAAACCTGTTCTGTCCATTGAATTTCACTTGATTCTTTTGGAAAATGCAGGGAAATCATGGCATACACTTATCCTATTAGTGGATAGAATCATCCATTTTTAACACAATAGAAACAGGCATGTGTATGTGTGTGTGTGTGCATATGTGTGCGAATGCACACTTGGGCATAAGTTCATGTGTACAAGTACTGGTGTGCATGTTCATGGAGGTCAGAAGACAATCCCAGGTGCTCTTCCTCACCTTCCACTTTGTTTGAGACCTAACCTCTTGTTCATTGACATGTATGCCAGGCTAGCTGGACCACAGTCTTCCACGGATTCTGTCTTGACTACCTGTCCTGCTGTATGGACCCTAGGATTACAGTCCATTCTACAGTGTCTGACTGCACATCTTGGCTTCAGGTCCTCATGCTTGTACAACAAGCACTTTAACCACTGAGCCATCCCTCTGGCCTCAATGAGTTTGTTTTGTAAACTAATTATCATGTTTACTAAGTGGTAGACTCATCCAATGATTTCTATAGAAACAAAAAGGCTTCCTGCTCCTTTATTGGAAGATCATACTTCCTCTAAGCAGAAACTTAGACAAGAGTCCAAAAGCAAGTCATTCAGCCATGTGGTTAAGTAGACAGAAATAGAGGCTCAAGACAAAACATTCTGAAACCCAAAGTACTGTTCCTGAAAAATTCTTCATCAAGTCATGGCTTTTGGAGCGATTTTTCAAAAGAGTTTATAAATAATGTGTACTTCTTTCTTTATAACATCCTTAAAAGAACAACTAGAACAGACATAGACATCCTTTTCTCCTAGGGAAAAAAAACAGTCACAAATGATGTGTGTCTATGTATTCTCCAAAGTCTAATGGAGTATTAGACTGTCATCCTGGGTACTGAGTAGTTTCTGTCTTAAACTGTGGGATAGGAAGGTTTCTGGGTGTGATGTCATGAACCTGTAAGCCAGCACTCTGGGGGTGGAGCCAGGAGTATCAGAGGCTCATGGTCATTCTAGGCTGCACAGGACTCTCTCTCACACACAAACACAGAAACACACACGGAGGGGGGGACTAGAAAGGCTTGATTATCTCAGTCCTATCTGGGTTGTTTGAAGATTAAGATTTTTTTCTTTTTTTTTAATTTATTTATTTATTTTTTTTATTGAGAAAAAGAAAAAAAACAAATTTCCTCCTCCTCCCAGCCTCCCATTTCCCTCCCCCTCCTTCCACCCTTCTCCCCCTCCTCCCACCCTTCTCCCCCTCCCCCCACTCCTCTCCCCCTCCCTCTCCAGCCCAAAGAGCAGCCAGGGTTCCCTGCCCTGTGGTAAGTCCTAGGTCCTCCCCCCTCCGTCCATTTCTAGGAAGGTGAACATCCAAACTGGCTAGGCTCCCACAAAGCCAGCACATTACGTAGGTTCAAAACCCCGTGCCATTGTCCTTGGGTTCTCATCAGCCCTCATTGTTCGCCATGCTCAGAGAGTCCAGTTTTATCCCATGCTTTTTCAGTCACAGACCAGCTGGCCTTGGTGAGCTCCCAATAGATCAGCTCCACTGTCTCAGTGGGTGGGTGCTCCCCTCGCGGTCCCGACTTCTTTGCTCATGTTCTCCCTCCTTCTTCTCCTCATTGGGACCTTGGGGGCTCAGTCCAGTGCTCCAGTGTGGGTCTCTGTCTCCATCCATCACCAGATGAAGGTTATATGATGATATGCAAGATATTCGTCAGTATTGCTCTAGGATATGGTCATTTCAGGTTCCCTATCCTCAGCTGCCCAAGGAACTAACTGGGGACCTCGGCTTGGGCATCTGGGAGCCACTCTAGGTTCAAGTCTCTTGCCAACCCTAAGGTGGCTCCCTTAACTAAGAATTGTGCTTCCGTGCTCCCCTATCCAACCTTCCTTTATCCCAATCCTCCTTTTTCCCCAAGTTCCCCCATTTTCCCCTTCTCCCTTTTCTCTCCCCATCTCCCCTTACACCCATCCCACCCCACCCCCAAGATCTCAATTTTCTCCCCGACAATTTTGTCTACTTCCCATAGCCAAGAGGACAACTATATGCTTTTCCTTTGGTTCACCTTCTTACTTAGCTTCTTTGGGATCACCAATTGTAGACTCCGTGACCCTTGTTTATGGCTAGAAACCAATTATGAGTGAGTACATCCCATATTCATCTTTTTGGGTCTGGGTTACCTCACTCAGGATAGTGTTTTCTATTTCCATCCATTTGCATGCAAAATTTGAGAAGTCATTGTTTTTTACCGCAGCATAGTACTCTAATGTGTAGATATTCCATACTTTCTTCATCCATTCTTCCATTGAAGGGCATCTAGGTTGTTTCCAGGTTCTGGCTATCACAAACAATGCTGCTATGAACATAGTTGAGCATATACTTTTGTTGTATGATAGGGCATCTCTTGGGTATATTCCCAAGAGTGGTATTGCTTGGTCCAGGGGTAGGTTGATCCCGAATTTCCTGAGAAACCGCCACACTGTTTTCCAAAGTGGTTGCACAAGTTTGCATTCCCATCAGCAATGGATGAGTGTACCCCTTTCTCCACAACCTCTCCAGCAAAGGCTATCATTGGTGTTATAGATTTTAGCTACTCTGACAGGTGTAAGATGGTATCTTAAAGTTGTCTTGATTTGCATTTCCCTGATCGCTAAGGAAGTTGAGCATGACCTTAAGAGTCTTTTGGCCATTTGAACTTCTTTTGTTGAGAATTCTCTGTTCAGCTCAGTGCCCCATTTTATAATTGGGTTGATTAGCCTATTACAGTCTAGTTTATTGAGTTCTTTCTATATTTTGGAGATCAGACCTTTGTCAGTTGCGGGGTTGGTGAAGATCTTCTCCCAGTCAGTGGGTTGCCTTTGTGTCTTAGTGACAGTGTCCTTTCCTTTACAGAAGCTTCTCAGTCTCAGGAGGTCCCATTTATTCAATGAAGCCCTTAGTGTCTGTGATGCTGGGGTTATACGTAGGAAGTGGTCTCCTGTGCCCATGTGTTGTAGAGCACTTCCCAATTTCTCTTCTATCAGGTTCATTTTGTTCGGACTGATATTGAGGTCTTTAATCCATTTGGACTTGAGTTTTGTGCATGGTGATAGATACGGATCTATTTTCATTCTTCTACAGATTGACATCCAGTTTTGCCAGCACAATTTGTTGAAGATGCTCTCTTTTTTCCATTGTATACTTTTAGCTCCTTTATCGAAAATCAGGTGTTCATAGGTTTGTGGGTTAAAGTGAAGATTAAGATTCTATAGTGTGCCCCTTGGTGATTCCTTTCCTATATCCAGAAGACTTGAGGCATGTACTTCCTCAGGGAAAACACACTAGGACAAAACCTGAGGTCAAATGAAAATGTGTCTTGGTCTTAAGGTTACAAAAGAACACACTTTGAAAAGGTGCCTTCATTTTAGTTGTTCACCTGTTTTTTGTTTGTTTATTTTTGCTTTTTTGTGGGTTTCTTTTGTTTGGTTTTTAGTTTTTATTTTTTCAAGACAAGGTTTCTCTGTAGGTTTGGAGCCTGTCCTGGACCCAGCCTTGTAGACCGGGCTGGCTTCAAACTCATAGAGATCTGCATGCCTCTACCTCCCTAAATACCAGGATAAAAGGCATGTGTTACCACTGCCTGGCTTTCATGTATCTTTTAAAAGTAGAAATGTGTTTTAGGTTTTAGACTACAAATACTCTCTGTGTCTATGGTTCAAAAGCAAAATAATATTTTTCATAGAAATGTGGGAAGTATCAGATCAATGGCAATTGTTCAACATAAGATTTTCAAGGTCTGTCTGTGTGTGTGTGTGTGTGTGTGTGTGTGTGTGTGTGCATTTACATGTGTGTGTACTTGTAGAGGCCAGAGGTCAGTATCAGGTGCTACTCTTAAAGAGACATTCACCTTGCTTTTTGATAGAGGGTCTCTCGTGGCGGGGGCGGGGGGTGTTAAAACTCACCAATTTAGCTACACTGTCTAGCCAATGAATCTCTCTAGCTCTAGGATTGCATGTGTGAGTCACCATGGATTGTAGAGATCCAACTCATCTCTTCATGCTTGTGTGTCAAGAACCTTACCAACGGAACTATCTCTTCAGGCTCTTCAACATAAGACTTTCCAAGTTTCCCTAGAAAAATTACAAGAGATAATGGGAATTCAAAAAGATGAGTAAGAATGGGGTGGGGTGAGTAGGAAGTCAAGTCTTAGGAAGAAAAAGTCCAGGGGATTTCAGATGGTCCCTTGACAGTGAATTGCATCTGCCTTAGTCATCAAAATGGGGTTTCACTAACTTACTGTTCTGGTAATTTAGAAAGCAGACCCATGTGCATGGATGGAGGCCAAGCTTTTTAAGCAGATTCAGGGTATTTCTAAAATTTCTTATTAGGGAATTTCCAACTAAATTGATTTCTTGTTCACAACCAGGGGATTCCAGATAATTCTACTATTTGGTACAGTGATCAATATTCATGACTTAGAATCAAATGAGGGAAAGGGGGCCTGTGAAATCACATGCTCAGGACACTAGATTGTACCAGAAGTTGGCTAGAATTGCAACTTCTAGACTATGAGATGTCCAAATTGAACTGTAATGGCTCAAATTGTAATCCAAGCATTCTCTGTAAGTCTTGATGCTGCAACTCTAGGGCACCACTTTTTGGATTCTTCTTCTCTAGTCTTATCAAAAATCCAAACTCACCAGAGAATGATTTATCTGGATAAGCCCTGCTGAGAGATAAAATGAAATATAGCAAAAATAAATAAATAAATAAACTAGTAAAAGGATACTCTCTTTACTCCATGAGATTGACCTATTAATACTAAAGAGTTGAAATAGTGAATTTAGTTTCTGCAGTGGCTCTATAGTTTATAGAGTATAATAAGAATAGAATTCTTTTGTTTATTGATAACACTGTCATTTGTCATTAGCTTAGAAAGTCTACAAACAATAATTTGTGCTATTTACATATCAAGCAGATATGATAAGTCTGAGGTTTCTCTGTCCTGCCCCATGCTACAGTCATTCAGTCCCAAAGAATCACACAGAGATCTACATCAATTATAAACTGATTGGCTCTTCTTATTAACTAATTCTTATAACTTATTTTAGCCCATAATTCCTGTGTGAGTTAGCTATATGGCTTGGTACCATTTTTGGCAAGGCAGTCATATCTTGCTTCCTCTGAGGCTGGGATGGACTTAAACTTCCCTCTTTCCAGAGTTCTCATGTTCTCATTGTCCCGTCTCTACTTCCTGCCTGGCTACTGGTCAATCAGCATTTTATTAACGGTAATACAAGTGACAGGGTACAGACCATTGTCCCACAGCATAAGGGCTGCAGAGATGGCTCAGCAGTTAAAAGCACTTACTGCTTCTGCAGAGAATTCAGGTTTGGTTCCCAGCACTGAAACTCTCTCTGCAGGGCTGGCGTCCTCCTTTGATCTCCAAGGGCGCCAAGCCTGCATGTGATGCACAGACAAGCAAACAATCATGTGCAAAATAAAACGTTTAAATCTTTTTTTAAATATCAATTTATTCTTGATTGTCAAGATTTATAACAAATTATTAAGCCGGGGCAGGCGGGCGCGGAGAGCTGGTGGAAGATGGCGGAGGGAGGGCGCGCGGAGCCGGAGGAGCCGGAGAGGGGGTCCTCGAGGCCCCGGCCCCCGAGTGCGTGGGACCTACAGTTGGCCTTGGCAGGACTGTACGAAGAGGAAGTGAAATGCAAGTCTTCCAGGCCTGCCAGATCTGCAGCTCCCGTCTTTAAGAGCCCACGGACACTGCCGCAACGGCTTTATTCAGGTGAACAGGAATGTGGTGGAGTACATATAGCTCAGCCTCCACCGGGGAACATTGTGAATGACCTTTCAGAGAGGCAAGGGAGCATGGGGCTGTCCCTCTAAGTGAAACCACAAGATCTTCAAGTGACGACAAAGCTAAGTCGTTTACAGGTGGAGGATACAGATTGGGCAGTTCCTTCTGTAAGCGGTCAGAGTATATCTATGGAGAAAATCAGCTGCAAGATGTTCAGATTTTACTGAAGCTGTGGAGCAATGGTTTCAGTTTAGATGATGGAGAATTGAGACCTTACAGTGACCCAACAAATGCTCAGTTTTTAGAATCTGTTAAGAGAGGAGAGACTCCCCTGGAGCTTCAGAGACTGGTCCATGGCAGCCAAGTGAATCTGGATATGGAGGATCATCAAGACCAAGAGTACATAAAACCCAGATTGCGCTTCAAGGCTTTTAGTGGAGAAGGACAAAAACTTGGAAGCCTTACACCTGAAATTGTCAGTACTCCTTCTTCTCCAGAGGAAGAGGACAAATCAATACTTAATGCAGCTGTTCTTATTGATGATTCTGTGCCCACCACAAAAGTTCAGATTAGGTTGGCAGATGGAAGTCGTCTGATCCAGAGATTCAACAGCACCCACCGGGTCCCGTCCTGAGTTTGCAACAACAGACTTTATTCTTGTGACTTCGTTTCCGAGTAAAGAGCTAACAGATGAAAGTCAGACACTACAAGAAGCAGATATTCTTAATACTGTGATACTCCAACAGCTAAAATAGTATTGTTCCAACCCATGTAGGAATAGGTAGTGTTGTACATACTGGTAAAATATTTCCAGCATAAAAACAACCAAATTATTTTTATTATTCAGATAAATCCTGTTTTTGCTGTTGATCTATCTTCCAGTATTTGTCTAGATAAATTTAAACCACGGATAGATCTTTGAATTTTTGAATGTTTGAACTTTTAGTTGCAGGTCAGGCTTTTAGTGATTGATAGCTATAAACATCGAGGTCAGCAATTTATTACGTGCTCAGTGTTAATGTAATAATGTTTTCAGAAGTGGAAAGAACCTCTTTTGATAAATGCATTTGGTAAAATTTGCACTCAAGTTTTTTAATGCACCAATGACCAGTAACTAGTAAGGATCCCTTTTTCTGTAATATATGCCAGTGTCTGCTCTGAGTTTGAAATTGTTTGATCATAAAGTAATTAAGATTTAAAAAAAATAAATAATAAAAAAAACAAATTATTAAAATGTAAAGGCCAATTTTTAGTCCCCATTTAGTTACTTGTTCCATTTCACTCTATGCATACTAAAGTCAAATATGTGAAGATACCTGTTAATGCTCAACATTAATATATCTGATTTATGATGCAGAAATTAAACACTCAGTTGGTACATCAATTGTCATGCTTGTCAAAACAGCTTACTTTTATAATTCAGAAATAGGTTATTAGGACAGTCAAAAGAAAAAAATTAAATTGAGGGGCAGACTGTTTTACTAGATAGACCAAAATTTAAAAATCAAACAGATTTCATTTCTATAATACATCAAAGAAATTTAATGTATGGTTTTTCAGAAATGCTTTCGAAGATACCTACATTGCCAGCATTACAATCTGACCCTTTTAATAGGAGTTACCATACACTGTTCATATACCATCTTCTGGCATTACATCTGATACTTTAATCATAATTATTATAATGGTCAAAGAAGTTTAGTTACTAGTTACTATCAATTGACTTATAGATAAGCCAAGTGTGCTCACCCTTTCCCAGTTTTTTGAAACCCTGATGTGTTGATTTTGGTTTATCCTTAATATAAAATTTCTATGACACTTAACATACCACAAATTGATGACACTTTGAGAGCAAAGCAGAACTGGACAGTCCCCTCCAGTGCTGCCACCACTGAACTGACCACTCTGTCATGCTGCCTGGCTGAACACTGGCATTCTTTAGTTACAAGTGTAAAGATACCTACCTACATGAGCTTAAAAATTGATCTGCACAAAAGAAATTTAAAAAGTTATATACAACAAACTGGTTTTTAAAAATACAAAACTAACATCTGTCACTTTTGTCATGCTGACAACTTGACACATATGCATGCAGAAAAAGTTCCAACTCGGCCATCTGAACGGCTGTGCTCTAATATGATGAACAAACTGCCACTACATTCACACGGACCGAAAGTGTATTCAAATATTTCATATACTAAATACTGCAATAGTCTCTGCACGAATAAATGCTGGTTATAATAGCTTTTGCTTTGATTAAAAGTGTCTTAAGCTAACATTAAGTGCACTAAAATCCACAACAGTTCAGAAATCTATGACCTTACACTAAAGAAATCCAAAATGTACAACTATAAAAGCGAGAAACAATTACTGCCATGCAAGACTGAAACTGAAAATTGCAAGGAAATGCAATTTAAAACAGCAAGCTCAAATATATTTAACACTCAAAGGGTCAGCAGCGAGTTGTACCAACAATAGACTTAAAAAAGAAAACACATTCTCTTCGCTGGTATAAATCATACCTTCAAATCTGAGAGCAGCCGTTGGTCCTCTAGTTTAAGAAGATTTGCTCTTCTACTGTGGTTTTACTGAAATCTTTCCTCTCAGTTAGATCCTAGCACGATAGTTTTCATGTGCCTCTTTGCAAAACTGCTTCATTGTGACTTCTTCCAAGTTAGCATCAACCAGTAATTTCTTCACTGTTTCCTTTAACTCTTCATGTGTAGGTGGTTTTTCAATTTTTTAATTAATGGTTCATCATCAGAACTATTTTCAGATTCAGATTCTTTTTTGGAACTGTTTTGATTCTTCTGGTGGCGCTGCTGTCTGCCTTCATAACATCAGCACTTTTTACAGACTTGTTACTTTCAGCAGCAGCTTTTGGTTTTGCCATTTCTTCTATAGCTGTCTATTTGGTGGTTGCTCCTCTTCACTTTCTTTCTCTTCGTCTTCTGAAGACTCTTCCTTATTTTTCTTCAAATCTTCGTCACTACTGTATTCATCTGACAGAATTTCAGGACGTTTGGTTTCCTTTGACTTCCTTGTTGTTCCAGAACTGTTCCGTTCCTTTTTACTACCTTTGCTTGAAGATTTTTTTTGGATTTTGGCAATGCTTTGCCAGAAGGCTTTGGATACATTAAGAAATTTCAGATCCTCTTCACTAGTTTGCTCTTCATGCCTGATCTCTCTAAATCATGCAGCTGGAGACATTGGGTGCTCACTAGGAGGCTGCACTTGGCTCCTCAGAATCTTTAAATCTTTTTTTTTTTAAAGCAACTACAGATATCCCTGTCTAAATTATGATTAATATGTTATCATATGTTAAATATACATATATAGGATTTTAACGAAGAAAGTAGTATCTGGTAATCACAGAACCTTAGCAGGGAGCCCTGGTAACTAGGTTGTTCATTTATACTTGAGAAAACTAGAGCTGCTGGTACTCGAGAGCCATGGACAGATGACCACAAAGAATTAAAGCTCAATCCAGGATGGGTTCAGTCTCAGACTAGGGCCTCTGGAACCAGGTTCAATACAAGAGAAAAATTCCTTCAGGCTGTCCTGGGACACTGGCTCATTTGATGCAGAGCCACAAAATTAACTTTGAGTACAAATAATGGTGGTGTTGATGGTTGTTTTGTTTATTACTATTTATACTCCTTTGGGTTTCTTGCTCATTTTACTCTTTATTCTTAGGTCCTTTGGGTAACAGCCACCCAGCTCAAGAATAAATGAAACACAGAGGCTTATTATTAATTATAAATGCCCGGCCTTAGCTTGGCTTGCTTCATGCCAGCTTTTCTTTTTTTTTTTATTTATTAAAGATTTCTGCCTCCTCCCCGCCACTGCCTCCCATTTCCTTCCCCCTCCCCCAATCAAGGCCCCCTCCCTCGTCAGCGCAAAGAGCAATCAGGGTTCCCTGACCTGTGGGAAGTCCAAGGAACACCCACCTCCATCCAGGTCTAGTAAAGTGAGCATCCAAACTGCCTAGGCTTCCACAAAGCCAGTACGTGCAGTAGGATCAAAACCCATTGCCATTGTTCTTCAGTTCTCAGTAGTCCTCATTGTCTGCTATGTTCAGCGAATCCGGTTTTATCCCATGCTTTTTCAGACCCAGGCCAGCTGGCCTTGGTGAGTTCCTGATAGAACATCCCCATTGTCTCAGTGTGTGAGTGCACCCCTCGCGGTCCTGAGTTCCTTGTTCATGCTCTCTCTCCATCTGCTCCTGTTTTGGACCTTGAGATTTCAGTCCAGTGCTCCAATGTGGGTCTCTGTCTCTGTCTCCTTTCATCTCCTGATGAAGGTTAATATTCAGGAAGATGCCTATATGTTTTTCTTTGGGTTCTCCTTCTTATTTAGCTTCTCTAGGATCACGAATTATAGGCTCAATGTCCTTTATTTATGGCTAGAAACCTAATATGAGTGAGTACATCCCATGTTCCTCTTTTTGGGTCTGGCTTACCTCACTCAGGATAGTGTTTTCTATTTCTGTCCATTTGTATGCAAATTTTAAGAAGTCCTTGTTTTTTACTGCTGAGTAGTACTCTAATATGTATATATTCTATACTTTCTTCATCCATTCTTCCATTGAAGGTCATCTTGGTTGTTTCCAGGTTCTGGCTATTACAAACAATGCTGCTATGAACATAGTAGAGCATATACTTTTGTTGTATGTTAGGGCATCTCCAGGGTATACTCCCAAGAGTGGTATTGCTTGGTCCAGGGGTAGGTTGATCCTGAATTTCCTGAGAAACCGCAAATGCTTTCCAAAGTGGTTGTACAAGTTTGCATTCCCACCAGCAATGGATGAGTGTACCCCTTTCTCCACAACCTCTCCAGCAAAGGCTATCATTGGTGTTTTTGATTTTAGCCATTCTGACAGGTGTAAGATGGTATCTTAAAGTTGTCTTGTTTGCATTTCCCTGATCGCTAAGGAAGTTGAGCATGACCTTAGGTGTCTTTTGGCCATTTGAACTTCTTCTGTTGAGAATTCTCTGTTCAGCTCAGTGCCCTATTTTATAATTGGGTTGATTAGCCTTTTATGGTCTAGTTTCTTGAGTTCTTTATATATTTTGGAGATCAGACCTTTGTCTGTTATGGGGTTGGTATAGATCTTCTCCCAGTAAGTGGGTTGCCTTTGTGTCTTAGTGACAGTGTCCTTTGCTATACAGAAGCTTATCAGTCTCAGGAGGTCCCATTTATTCAATGATGCCCTTAGTGACTGTGCTACTGGGGTTATACATAGGAAGTGGTCTCCTGTGCCCATGTATTATAGAGTACTTCCCACTTTCTTTTCTCTCAGGTTCAGTGTGTTTGGACTGATATTGAGGTCTTTAATCCATTTGGACTTGATTTTTGTGCATGGTGATAGATATGGATCTATTTTCATCCTTCTACAGATTGACATCCAGTTTTGCCAGCACAATTTGTTAAAGATGCTCTCTTTTTTCCATTGTATACTTTTAGCTCCTTTATTGAAAATCAGGTGTTCATAGGTTTGTAGGGTAAAGTCAGGGTCTTCTATTCGATTTCATTGGTCGACATCTCTGTTTTGATGCCAATACGAAGCTGTTGTCAATACTGTAACTCTGTAATAGAGTTTGAAGTCAGGGATGGTAATGCCTCCAGAGGTTTCTTTATTGTATAAGATTGTTTAGGCTATCCTTGGTTTTTGTTTTTCCATATAAAGTTGATTATTGTCTTCTGCAGATCTCTGAAGAATTTTGATGGGATTTTGGTGGGAATTGCATTGAATCTATAGATTGCTTTTGGGAGAATTGCCATTTTTACTATGTTGATCCTCTCCATCCAAGAGCAAGGGAGATCCTTCCATTTTCTGGTGTCCTCTTCAATTTCTTTCTTCAAAGACTTAAAGTTCTTGTCAAATAGATCTTTCACTTCCTTGGTCAGAGTTACTCCAAGATATTTTATGCTATTTGTGGCTATCATGAAAGGTGATGCTTCTCTGATTTCCCTCTCTGCTTCCTTAGCCTTAGTGTATTGGAAGGCAACTGATTTTTTGGAGTTGATCTTGTATCCTGCCACATTACCAAAGGTGTTTATCAGCTGTAGGAGTTCTTTGGTAGAGTTTTTGGGGTCACTTATGTATACTATCATATCATCTGGAAATAACGAGAGCTTAACTTCTTCTTTTCCAATACGAATTCCCTTGATCCCCTTATGTTGTCTTATTGCTATTGTTAGAACTTCAAGAACTATATTGAAGAGGTATGGAGAGAGTGGACATCCTTGTCGTGTTCCTGATTTTAGTGGGATGGCTTTGAGTTTTTCTCCGTTTAATTTAATGTTAGCTGTCGGCTTGCTGTAAATAGCTTTTATTATATTTAGGTATGACTCTTGTATCCCTAATCTCTCCAAGACCTTTATCATAAAGGGGTGTTGAATTTTGTTGAATGATTTTTCAGCATCTAATGAAATGATCATATGATTTTTTTCTTTTAGTTTTTTTATATGGTGGATTACAATGATAGATTTGTATATGTTGAACCAGCCCTGCATCTCTGGGATGAAGCCTACTTGATCATAATGATAATTTTTCTTATGTGTTCTTGGATTCGGTTCGCCAGTATTTTACTGAGAAATTTTGCGTCGATATTCATGACTGAGATAGGCTGTAATTCTCTTTCTTGGTTGGGTCTTTGTGTGGTTTGGTATCAGGGTAACTGTAGCTCCATAAAAGGAATTTGGCAATGACTCTTCTGTTTCTATATCGTGAGATACATTTAGGAGTATAGGTATTAGTTCTTCTTGGAAGTTCTGGTAAAATTCTGCATGGAAACCATCTGGTCCTGGGCTTTTTTGGAAGGGAGATTTTTGATAACAGTTTCTAATTTTTCGCGACTAACAGGTCTATTTAGATTGTTCACCTGGTCCTGGTCTAACTTTGGTATATGGTACTTATCTAAAAAAGTGTCCATTTCTTTAACATTTTCCAATTTTGTGGCATATAGGCTTTTGTAGTAAGATCTAATGATTCTCTGAATTTCCTCTGTTTCTGTAGTTATGTCCCCCTTTTCATTTCTGATCTTATTTATTTGCGTGTTCTATCTCTGTCGTTTAATTAGTTCACATAGGGGTTTGTCGATCTTGTTGATTTTCTCCAAGAACCAACTTTTTGTTTCATTGATTTTTGGACTGTTTTCTGTGTTTCTATTTTGTTGATTTCTGCCCTCAGTTTGATTATTTCCAGTCTTCTACTCCTCCTGGGCACTACTGCTTCTATTTTTTTCTAGAGCTTTCTGGTGTGCTGTTAAGTCCCTAATGTATGCTTTCTCCATTTTCTTTAAGTGGGCACTTAGTGCTTTGAACTTTCCTCTTAGCACTGCTTTCATAGTGTCCCATAGGGTTGAGTATGTTGTCTCTTTATTTTCATTAAATTCAAGGAAGACTTTAATTCCTTTCTTAATTTCTTCCTTGACCCAGGTGAGGTTCAGTAGTTGTTCAGTTTCCATGAGTTTGTCAGCTTTCTGGGGGTAGCATTGTTGTTGCCTTCTAACTTTAATTCGTGGTGATCTGATAAGATGCAGGTGGACACTGATATTTTTTGTCTCTGTGGAGGTTTCCTTTGTTTCCAAGTACGTGGTCAATTTTTGAGAAGGTTCCATGAGCTGCAGAGAAGAAGATATATTCTTTCCTGTTTCGGTGGCGTGTTCTATAGATGTCAGTTAAGTCCATTTGCTTCATTACCTCCAAGAATTCTCTTCATTCTCTGTTAGGTTTCTGGCTGATTGACCTGTCTATTGGTGAGAGAGGTGTGTTGAAGTTTCCTACTACTAGTGTGTGTGGTTTGATGTTTGCCTTGAGTTTTAGTAATGTTTCTTTTACATAAGTGGGTGCTTTTATATTAGGGGCATAGATATTCAGGATTGAGACTTCATCCTGATGAATTGTTCTTGTTATGAGTATAAAGTGTCCATCTTGATCTCTTCTGATTGATTTTAGTTTGAAGTCAGATTTGTTAGAAATTAGAATGGCCACACCTGCTTTTTTCTTAGGACCATTTGCTTGAAACACCTTTTTCCAACCCTTTACTCTGAGTAGGTGCCTGTTTTTGTGGTTGAGGTGTGTTTCTTGCAAACAGCAGAATGTTGGGTCCTGTTTTCGTATCCAATCTCTTAGCCTGTGCCTTTTTATAGGTGAATTGAGTCCATTAATATTAAGTGATATTAATGACCAGTGATTGTTTACTCCAGTTATTCTTATTGTTTTTGGTAGAGTTTGTGTGTCTCCCTTCTTTGAGTTGTGCTGGTGAAGGGTCGCTAGATGCCTGAGTTATTGTAGGCAGTGTTGGCTATGTTTTATTCCTTGGGTTGTGATTTTCCTTCTATTACTTTTTGTAGTGCTGGATTTGTGGCTACATATTTTTTAAATTTGTTTTTGTCCTGGAATGTCTTGTTTTCTCCATTGATAGTGAACAATAGCTTGGCTGGGTATAGTAGTTTGGGTTTGCATCCATGGTCTCTTAGTTTCTGCAGTACCTCTATCCAGGACCTTCTGGCTTTCATGGTTTCCATAGAGAAGTCAGGTGTAAGTCTGATCTGTTTACCTTTATAAGTTACTTGGCCTTTTTCCTTTGCAGCTCTTAATATTCTTTCTTTAATCTGTATATTTTGTATTTTGATTGTTATATGGCGAGGGGATGTTTTTCTTTGATCCAGTCTGTTTGGTGTTCTGTATGCTTCTTGAATATTCAAAGGAATATCTTTTTTATGTTGGGAAAGTTTTCTTCCATAATTTTTTTAAATATTTTCTGGGCCTTTGAGCTGTGACTCTTCTCCTTCTTCTATCCCTATTATTCTTAGGTTTGGTCTTTTTATTGTGTCCCATATTTCCTGAATGTTTTGTGATGAGAATTTGTTAGCTTTGCTGTTTTCTTTGATCAGTTTGTTTATTTTCTCTATGGTGTTCAGCATCTGAGATTCTTTCTTCTATCTCTTGTATTCTATTGATTATGCTTGTTTCTGTAGTCGCTGCTCATTGACCAGGATTTTCCATATCCAGCTGGTCCTCAGTTTGTGTTTTCTTCCTTTCTTCCATTTCAGTTTTCAATTCTTGAACTGTTTCTATTACCTGTTTGATCATTTTTCTTGTTTCCCAGGGTATCATTTATGTATTTACTCATTTCTTCAAACTTTTTGTTATACTTCTCATCCGTTTCTATAAGGACATTTTGTTACATGTTGTTTAAGGGACTCTATTGCTTTCATAAAGTCAATTTTTTCCTCTTCTTCTGTTTTAGGGTGTTCAAGTCTTTCTGTTGTAAGATCATTGGGTTCTGGTGTTTTCATGTTGTTTTTCAGATTGTTGGGTGAGTTCTTGCCTTGGTGACTGCCCATCTCTTCCTATCAATGCTATCTAATGGGTCTTTTAAAACAGGCTCAGGTTTCCCTGCTGGCCAGTGGCTCTGCTTACAAAATGCCCTCGCTCCATTTCCTGGATCCCGCTGCGGGCCAAGATCCCTCTCACCACTCAGAAGGGTCTTCAGGACCAGGATCAGGCTCCCCATTCACCAGGGACCTTGCCAACAAAAGGCCAACCCCTCTGCAGGCCAGCCACCAAAACAGAGAAACTCCCGCTGCCCTCTGCCCCGAGCTCCGGACCCAGCGCCCAAACAGGGTAAACTGGGTGATCCCGCGGCCCCACGAAAGGGAGGGGGAGTGAAGGAGGCCCTGGGTGCAAGCTGGGATGGGTCGGGGGAGAGAGGTCACAGCAGAGGAGGGGCAGCCCCAGCAGAGGGTACCAGCCCTCGCAGACTAACGGGGGGGGTGTCAAGGAGGTCGGGGAATGCCCCTGCTCCATTTCCTGTGTCCCACCGTGGGCCCAGAACACTTTCCCCACTCAGGAGGGTCTTCAGGGGCAGGACCAGGCTCTCCGTTTGCCCGTGGACCTCGCCAATAAAAGATCTACCACTCTGCAGGCCAAGCCCCCCAAAACCTACTTGATTTAGTTGTAGTGGGGCGATCTGCTCTCAGTGTGGGCTTCACTGTTTCATTCTTGGACTATCCAGCATCTGCCAGGGCCTGCATGCCTGGTCTCTGCCGCTTGGGGCCATGCCAGCTTTTCTTAAATTAACCTGTCTACCTTTGGCCTGTGGACATTTGTCTTTTTCTTACTTCTGTAGTCCTACTTTCACACTTACTGCATGGTTGGCTGGGGGGCTGGGGAGCAACTGTCCACTAGCATCTTCCTCTCTTCTTTTTCTTGCTCTTTCTCCTTACTCTTCCCAGATTTCCCCTTCTGTTTATTCTCTCTGCCTGCCAGCCCCACCTTTCCTTTCTCCTGCCTCGCTCTCAAGTGTTTTAGGCAGGCAGAGTAACACAGCTTCGCAGAGTTAACAAATACGACATAAAAGAATGCAACACATCTTTGCATCATTAAACAAATGCTCCACAGCACAAACAACTGTTACACATCTTAAAATAATTTCCCATAACATAATAGTTTTTCTCTTTTTTATCTTACAGAGCCTGTAAATTCCAGAAATCCTCCTACATCCATAAACACACATAGGAGAAGAGGTAAGAGAAAATGAGGACTCTTTAAGAGTTCAACAAGAGATTCACTCTTCTTGGCCCTATTCTTCAAAGTACAATACAAGTTTGGTTTTGATTTTAGGTAATTCCTGCTTTAACTTAATTGATCAGGCAGGCTAACTGCTATATTGGGTGAATACAAAGAAGTTAGTGATTTTATTCATATATTAAAAGACTTTCTAATATTTAGAAGAAGTTCAATTTTTTAGTACAGATTTTTGGGTGGAAGAGTTGCCTGGCCCTGTTCCCAGTGGTCATCAGAGAAATAGAAGACCCACCATCTTTATTTAACACTCCCATAATTACCCCCAAGAGAAAGGCAATGCTGTCAAAACATGTTGAAAAGATACAAACGTCACAGGAGACCCCAAAAGGAACAAGTAAAAGAAAAGTGTGGTATGAGAATCCCCTCACCTTCAGGGTTAGCTCATAAGATAAAATAGTAAACCTGAGGTAAAATCATGAGCTCCAAGGGTAGGGACATTCTTGTACTGGAATTTCAGAGCTTTGCAAATTTTACCTAGTTTCCCCTTTCTAGACTTTTCTTCTTTCTTGGTTCCCCAATTGATATTGTCAGCTAGCCACATTTCTACAGTGAGGAGCTGAGCATAACACACTCTTTCTGCCTCTGTCTTTCTCTGTCTATCTATCTGTTTCTCTGTCTCTCTCTGTCTCTCTCTCTCTTCTGTCTCTCTCTGTGTGTGTATATGTGTATGTGAGTGTATCTGTGTCTTTGTGTCTCACGTGTGTATGTGTAGCTGAGAGATCAACCTCAGGTAATATTCTTCAGGTATCATTTCTCAGGAGTGACCCCTGTGTCTCAGCAACAGAGTTTCTCTGTGTCTCAGCAAATAAACATTCAGAAACTTACTATTATTTATAAATGCTCAGGTGATAGCTCAAGCTGGTTACCAGCTAATTCTTACATTTTAAACTAGCCTGTAATTCTTATCCACCCTTTGCCATGTGGCTGTACCTTCTTTACACACAGCACATTCATCTTGCTTCCTTCTCTTTCTCCCTGACTTTTGAGACTCCACCCTTCTTTCCTCCCACCATGCTCTGTCTGGCTGTCCTGCCTATACCTCTGCCTAGCTACCAGCCAGTCAACTGCTTTATTAAACCCGTCAGAAGGTGCCTTGGCAAAGACACATCTTCGCTGTGTACAGAAAAGATTATTCCAGAACATCTCCCTCACATTTACAATAAATCTCCTCCTCAACCATACCTAGGAGCAGCCATGTCCTCACTTATTCATTCAAAATCATTATGAATTGGGGTTTAATGAGACCATAGTTGAGCGACAGTGCTCTTCTTCTTACACATGGCCAGACCCCTCAGCCCCCAAGTATTGAATTTGTGGGATGATTTGCAGTGAGGATTGAATGGCTGTGGGTCTCTATCCTTTTTGGAAGGAAAGAAACAGGAAAGATCATGAGAGCATCTTTGTAGTCCAAATACTGTCCATTTAAGCAGATATACTCAATACTGACTACTTAAGATGTCAAGGAATTCCTGTGGGCATTTTGGTTCTACATTGTTGGTTTTCTTTTCCTTTTTCTTTCCAGATACGTCTGATACTAAGAGCTCAAACACCAGGAAAAGACAAAGAAGGACAAGACGTAAGAACAATTTAAAATTCTAGATGTAGCAAATACTTCTCTCTGTAACTAAAACTAGACACCCTTTTAAGCCAAAGAGAATTAGCCTGGATGGTAGATCACTCACGTGATGCTTTTGGTTCAAGTGAGTTGGAGCCATTGGCAATGGCACACAGGTCTCAAAAACAGTCAACAGTACAAGCTTTTCACCCAAGTAAAGAGGATGAAGTTGATCCTGGGTGGAGAGGTCACTTCATTCCACATTTCTAGGGCCAAGACTCCATAGTAAACAGAAAGGGAAGCAGATGGTGCACATATAACCTCAGAAAGGGCATGAGGTCTAAGAAACAATTATAGAAGAGAATGGCCACCAGGGCAAAGTTGGCCCCAGCCCCAGCTCCAGCGTTGGGGACAGTTTCTGGAGCAAGTTTGACCAACAGCTCAGATAAAGGCAAGGTTGGCCTGCTGACAGCATTGTCTCTCTGCCTCCCAAATAAACTGCAGGTCTGTCCTACCCTTCTCACACAGGCTGCAGGGTTACCCAAACCTACCCGTCCTCTCCCTCACAGGCTGGCAGAACTATCCCTCCCCAGTTACCCTTCAATTTGGCAGGATTGAGCCTTCTTACACCCTCATATAGGTTTCTATTTGTGCATATGTGTAGATGCCAGGAGTTGATTGTTAAATATCTTCTTCTATCTCTCTGCCTCATTTTGAGACAAAGGTATCACTTTGAACCTGGAACTCACTGATACAGTGAGGGTGGCTGGTGAGTGGGCTTCAGACACCTTCCTGTCTATGTCTCCTCAGCTCTGAGATCGTAGCTGCTCACTGCTGCACCAGGTTTTTACACAGTACTGGGGATCTGAACTCAGGTCCTTATGCTTAGTGGCAAACACTTTACCGACTGAGCTATTTTCCCAGCCCTTTTTTCCAGTCAAGAATCTCTTGCTGGATTGGTTCCGAAGACTAGAACTGTTCAGGACTTTTCCTTTTTCCTGCGGGAATACACAGTAGCTCCTCCTCTGAATTGAGTACCAGGGAGGAATCTCGGGAATACCTAAGATGTGGGTCATGTGTAGAAGATTAGGACGCCCAGCCTTGGCCCTCAGGATGTCAGCAAGGCCACTGTGGCTAGACACATTTCATTCTCAGTGTTATGGCTGGTATATATCCAGCTATCCTGGGAACCCCTTTTTAATTTTAGAAAGTGTAGGAAGCAGGAAGTGACCATGAACTCATGTTTAACAGGCTGAATCCTATCAACTAAATTTACATACTTATATATTGCTGATGTGGGAGGAAAAAATAGCAAAATAATAGTACTTTTAAACCCAGTGACATAAATACTGTAGTATGTACACACACACACACACACACACACACACACACACACACCAGGCTTCCCAAGCTATGATACAAACTGTTGTACTGCTTGTGACTTTTATCAGAGTTTAAAGTTCTCTGAACGCCACCTTTGCTTTGTAGATACCACGTATGCTGAGAACAACTCTACCTCGGGAAAGCATGGTCAAAAAAAAATAAGTAAGCACAAATGGAATTTTCTTACCTTCATGTTACAAATGAAATCATTTGATGTTAAATGATATTATTATTTACTATACCTTTAGTAAAACAAACTGAATGTCTTTTAAATTGGCAATCTCAGTTTTTCAAAGTATTACATTTTTATCATTTTTATTCTGCTTTTAAATTGCAACCTTTCAGAAGTATCTGATTTTGTTTTTGTTTACTATTTTCTCAGGGAAAAAGAGAAACAACATTGGAAAATATGTAATTCGGAACATCAAAATGCCAGTGCCCACAATCTGGAAAAAAGGTTAAAAACAAAATATTTTCAATACTGAATTTTCATTTTTTAAATTATATACTTCCAATAACAAATCTACTTCTCTAACTGCTCATTGTAGCCATGGTAACTGTTGAAAAACATACCCTATTTAGTCAGTTCCCAAAGTACATTGGGGAAAGAAACAAAAGAAGACAGCCCCACTAACAAGTGACTTAATGCATCTATGATTAGACAAGGTCACTACAACCTCTGCTGAACTTTTGATGGCAGAATTAGTTGTCAAGCAAAACAGAATGAACACCTGTGAGTGACAAATGGTACAGCTGCCCCTCCTCAGGATCAACTCCATGAGGTCACTGCATGGACCTGAGTGACCCGTCCAGCAGGCCACGTCATTCGTGGGCCTCGAGTTCGGGATCACCTGGGTAGGAATGGGGGGAAAGAGAAAGGGAACCAAGCGCGTATAAAGAATGACAGAGTCAGTCTAAGATGCGTCTAGGTTCCGTTTATTGCAGGCAGGGGTTTATTCTTATAGAGTGGTTTTGATAGGGAGGGGTAGGGTTAGAGGGGAGCAGAAACTATCGCGCCCTAGGCCAGGGAGGAAGCAATATATCTCTAGAAACATCTAGTGATTAGGCCGTGTTTTGGAACACCTTGTGGTTAGGCCGTTCTGAGAACTGTGTCATAGCTGTTTGTGCAGCAAGCTGTTCTGGCAGCAAGCTGTTTTTGCAGAGAGGATGAGGAAGATTGGCCAGTACTTTAGGTCAGGGGGCTTCTTGGTCCCCAACACCTGAGTCAGTCATCTCTTCCCTTATGTCTCAGCTGAACTCATCTGTAAGTTAAGTAGCATGTTAGATTGACTAACATGGGGTTTTTTAAGTATCTTTGTAACTATTATGACCAAGACCCAGAAAACGTAGTATTATTTATCTCAAGAATTCCTTACATCTCACTAAGGCAAGATTCCTTTGCAACCCAATCTAGACGTGCCCTGCTCAAAGGAAGGAGTACTTATGACTGCATATATGGAGGAGGTTTTATTTCAGGGTCTGCACTTCCTAAAAAATCTCCTTGTGATGCCAGCTGTGGGCACAGACTGAGAAGGAACAAACAGACCTCTAAATCCCCAACTTTACCATTCAAACTGATTTGGCCATTATTGTCTTAATCACACTCATAAAGTGACTTGTTCTTTTCGTGTGTGTGTCACATCTAGTCAACACATAAACCTGATGATTGCCACCTTTATAATTAAATCTAGATCAGAAGTCAGCAACCTATAGCCAAGAGGAAAAATCTGACTTGTCAGTTATTTATTAATAAAGTTTTATTAGAAAATTTCCTTTTATTTACATGTAGTCTATGGATGCTTCTTCATATGAATGAAAAGCTAAGGAATCACAAAGCAAACCAGCGACCACAAGACCTTGGATGTTTACTGTCCAGGCCTTTACCGGAAATGCTCCTGACTTCTGGTCTGGATTTTATTTTTCAGAAAGTACTAAACAGGATTCAGAAAAGTTAGCTTTAAACAGTGTTTCTGTAAAGTGTTACTTGCAATGTGATGTTACCAATAAGAGACTTGTGTGATGTTTTCTCAGCTTACACAGGGAGACATATCAACAGTTCTTCACAAAGACGCAGAAAACAAGGTAAAGAAAAACGTGATTTAACAACTTTCAATGAATAATAATGTTTTAAAATGTTTATGAGGCAGGATCTCACTCACTATGCAGTCCTGGCTGGCCTGGAAAATGCTGTGTAAACCAGTCTTATCTTGAACTCATAGAGATCCAACTACCTCTGCTTTCCAGGTACTGGGATTAAAGGCATATGCAACCATGCCTGGAATTAAATAATTCTTTTTCATTTTATACTATATTATACTGGGTCTCATAGACAATTTCCATGCAAGTAAATAAGCATTCTTTGAGCAAATTCCACCAGGGCCCATGGCCCTCCACTCCCGATTCCTGTTAATCCCCCTTTGTCTCCCAGACAAATTTGCTCCTACTTTCTTATCATCTGTACATATAGTTTTGTGTCTCTCTGCAAATACTCAAGAGCCACAGATGAGAGCAAACACGCCTTTGTCTTTCTGAGCCTCACTAAGTGTGCCTACCATGATGATCTCCAGTTGTATCCATTTTCCTGCAAATGGCAATAATTTTGATTTTCTTTTCATGGCTGAGAGAAATTCCACTGTGTACATAAATCAGTTTCTTTACTGATTCCTCTGCTGGTGGACACCTAGGGTGGGGTCCACAGCTTGTCAATAGTGCCACAACAAACGTTGACGAAGTAGCTAAGCTCTTACTGTGTACTCTGTGCGGTGAGTGACAAGCTGGCTTTCTTGATTGGCTGTGGAAATCAGTACGAAGTCATAAGATCATCAGCAGCGTTGGTCAGTATCAACAGAACCAGACAGATTGCTGGTAACTCTCATTCCTCCTACTACTTAGTTAATTTGGGAGGGATCCAGGGCTGCATGTGTCTTCATGTACTGAACATATTTGAGGTAAGAGATAAAGTATGTGACCCACATGATATTTAGCATAACTTTTCCTTGCCAGTGTAGAAAGCCATTGAAACACACAGACCTTGATGGTAAACAAGACCTGTGTTCTAATTCCTCAACTCCTGTGTGCCTTTAGCCTGTCATTTGTCATTTCTTAACTCTATTTATCTGTAAAGATGAGACTAGGAGGGGCTGAAGAGATGGCTCAGCATTTAAAAGCACTAACTGCTCTTCCAGGCAACCTGGGTTTAATTCCCAGCAGCCACATGGCAATTCATTACTGACTGTAACCCCAATATCTGACACCCATGCACAGATGTACATGTAGGTAAAATGCCAATGCACATTTTAAAAAAGAAAATGTGGCATCCAGTTTCAGGTGAGTTAACCTGAGAGCCCTGCCAGGGCCAATGTTGTTTTGAGAGACTGCTCTGAAGCAGCTGTGGGGTGCTCCTCCCACCCCATCCCAGCCCCACAGTGTCTTTGATGGAAACTTTAACTGGCTGGAAAAGCGGGAGCCACTAATACGGAAGCTCATTTTAAGGCCTTCAATATCTGGTTCAATGAAATTGGATCCCACACAAATGAGACATACACACAGGGTGCCAGACACAGGCATCACCAGCAGGCACCAGGCATGCACTGGGGCATAGACAGGCAGGGTGAGTGAAGGTAGACACACAAGCCTGCAGATAGACACATACAGGCAGGCAAGCTGGTAAAGGTGGTCTCAAAGCCACGCAAAAGCAACTCTCTACCAGAACTGATTATCTAAAACATGACATCACTATTTACTTTGGGGTCTCCAGATATCTGGTGTCAGCTTACTCAATGTGCTACCTCATTGTTCCCACACTTCCCGCCATGTACACTGTCAGCCATGTTTTAGCTGACATATCAGGTAGCCATATCAAAACCATATTGTTTAAATTTAAACAACCTTATGGCTTTATGTGTCTAACACAAGCACCCTTAGTGTGGTATGCAGGGCTCCTCTAGAATTGCAGAATCTTCTAGAGCCACTGCCTGAGGCCTCAGGCAAGCTCAGGAGAGGAGAAAGACAGCAAATCAGATGAAAGGAGAGTGATTACATCACCTCATTGGGTGCCCCTCCCATCCCCCTCTACCAGAGATGCCTCCAACAGCAGAACAAAATTTGAGAGTTATCATTCCCACCTGCAGAACTCCAAAGCCATTGCATAATGAGAACGATCTATTCAAAATATTTGTAGATAAGTCACTGTACAGTGGCTGCTGTGACCAACCAACCTGTTTGAGAGCTGGGATTCTGACACACGAGGCTTCAGCCACTATGCAGTTCAGAGGATAGGAGCAGAGCAGGTTGTTATCTGTAAGAATCTAATCATTCATAAAGAAATACCTTCAAGTATAAGTAATTCCTGGGAATTAGTTGCAGAAACAAGATACCAAAGTGGATAGAGGGAAGGGCGTGCATAGTTCTAGAATAAAGCAAAATATGTCCCTGCAGGACTGACAGATCCTAGACAAAGCAATGTGGATTTTAACCGTCCTGAGCTTCCGGTGACCTGTGGTACTGCTGAGGGGACTCTGTATGTGGAGAAATTTAAGAAAGGTGAGTTTCAGATTTTCTGTGCTCTTCACCTGGACAATGGCACCATGTATGAGATGGGCACCTGTGTTGGGGTGTCTCATCCCAGAGTCAGGTTGCGGGACTCAGGATATTGGCAACGTCACACCCATTACTGAAGTGAGGATTTGAGGTCAAGTTACAAATGAGAAGAGGGCGTGAGAGGCCAAGTCCAGAGGAGCCAAAAATACTTAACATTGCTCTCCTAGTGGGAACACACAGGGTGCAATCAACTACCCCAGCAATGAAAGTGTGAAAGGCTTTCTTCCAAGGGGCTGCCCAAGCCCCAAATCAGGGCTTCTAACAGCATGGAGTTATGCAGGTACCTATCTGCATAGCGCACACCTAATCCAGATACTCAAGAGGAAAATGGGTCTCCTGTGGGAAGTGAGCTGTGTATAAATGGTCTCGGCATGGAGAGTTACTCTGTGATTTTGGCATTGACAGAAGCTCTCTCCAAAGTCACATTTGCAGACTATAGCCAAAGTCCGACTCCGCATGGTGGTGTTTCTTTGGAGAGTCTCAGACCTGTTGTGTTCATTCTTTTCTGCACCAAACCCAAGGGAGGGGCAGCAATAAGGGCATTGCTGTTTTTTTTTCTTTTTCATTTTCTTGTACTATTAGGATTAAATCCAGGGCCTTGTGCCTGTGAGGCAAAGGCTCTCTCACTGAGCTGCACCCTAGACTGCAGTCTTGAGAGTTTAAATGTCATACGTCCCTGGCCTATCAGGCTACCTCCCCTGCCCCCTGTGAAAAAGGGTAATAAGATGCCTGTTTAGCATCTCATACCAGAGTAAGCCCTAACACACCTGGGTAGGAAATGTGTGTGTCTGAGAAAGTCAGCATCAACCTTTGTGGGTCCATTAGCTGTAACCTCTGTCAGACTTTAAGCTAAGTTTAAAAAAAATAAACACAGAGGATTTGTATTGGAATTTGAATACACTCTAACCTCAGCTCTCTTGGTGTATTAGTCCAGTGTTCTTTGCTCTACTGAAATGTTCAACTCAGGCTGCTCTATTTAACAAACAGATTTAGAGGCTAAAAGGCCAAGATCAGGCAGCCTCATATAAGGGCCTTTGGAGAGAGACTGAGGGCAGATGGTATTATGGCAGGGGTATGACATGAAGGTGGTAGAGATCCCACCATAAGACAGGAAGCCAGACAGTGGCTGGAATCCCATGAGAACTATCTTAATCCCTCCCAAAGGCAGCACCCTCCATGATCTAGTGCCACCTCACATAACACCTTGTCAAGGACCAGGTTTTCGATATATGACTTCTGGGGGGAGACTTTGAAACCACAGCTCAACCTCAAGTCAAGTTTTTCTGTCGTCTGCATCAGGCTCCCTAATACTAAACCTCTTCTACTTTGAAATGAGAATAACACTTCTCTCACCATATTGTTATGATAAAAAAGATAATGGAAATGAAATGCTGTGGAAATTGTGATTGTTAGGGTACAGTGCCACTGGTCCTCTATCATGGTTGATCTTCCTTTCCACAGCACAGTTTTTCTTTAAGATTTACTTTTACTTTCTGACTATGAGTGTTGGACTGCATGTGTCTGTGCACTGAGTGTGCCTGGTGGCCATGGAGACCAGAAGTGGACATCAGATCTGGAGTCATGGATGTGAGCCCCATGTGGGTTCTGAGGACTGAACCTGGGTCTTCTGCAGGAACAGCAGTGCCCTTTGTAATGATTCTGGGTGAGAGGGATCTTGGCAGGTGACAGCCAGAGGCTTCATGGCAGGCAAGAGACAGATATGCCATGCAGGCAGAGCTTAAGTTTTATTGAGATAAAGGGAATTGAGGATGGAAGAGAGAAAGGGAAAGAGAGATAGGGATAGAAAGAAAAGGAGAGGCAGACAGAGAGATGCGGTGAGGCCGGTGTGCTGAATTTTACATAGAGAACTGAGAGAGCAGTTGCAGCCTTGGTTCCTGCTGTTAAGCTGGCAAAGCTACCAGTTGTCAAACTGCAGCAAAGAACTTGAGAAGGATTATAATGATTAAAGATGGCAGAGACTTACTTTATTGGCTCCCTAGACAGTCACTCCCCAGGATCCTCCATGGTTACTAAGGGCAACATCACTCTTCTGCTATTAGGTCTAGACCTGCCAGTCTTCAGAAGATCCCGTGGTTTAGGAATTTGTAGGAAGATCAGTCTACCTATTGTCTAGTAATATGAGGTAGTCGATTCCAGTGTTCCATTGTCCACAGTCTGAAGAGGGTTTCGACAGCAGCTGAGGTGAAGAGCAGTTTTGATCAGTGGCTAGTGCTGCCACTTGTGAAGCAAGTTCTAGTTGGACGTTCTCCTGTTCCCATCCATCTTTTTTTTTTGGAGAAATAAGGGGTGATGCCAGGAGCTGACCCGTTTCTCTATTACAAAAGGCCTTTTTTAAATAAACATTTTAAATGCCGTTCTCTCCAGATCTCTGAGCATCTGAGGGCTGTCTGTTGGGTGTATCTGAGTAATGATTACAATGACACTAGCACAGGATCTGCCTGGAGAACTGAATCCAAGCTGAGCCGTTGCGGAAAAATGTTTTACCCAAAGTCCTCCATCTTCACTGTAACTGGTTTTTATCTTAGCAGGTCAGATTTATGCTTGAGAAGGACAAAGGGTAAAGAAAAATTTCCTTTTTCAATAAAAACTTAACATTAAAAATTGACAACAGTGAAGAACAGCTTACAGGAAGGGCTGGGTAGTGTAAATCTCTAAGTTAGCTTTTGTTAATCTGAAATAGATCTTTCTAAACTTAAATTTTTATCAGAATATAAAATACATTTTTAAACAGAGTTGAATCACATATACAGTATGTTGTAACAGATCTAGCCATAAAATTTTATCATTTCTAAAAGTGCATACTGATTTAAAATATTCTAGACTTGTTTTCTTATTCTAGAAAGAGGTACAATGAAGAAAAATCATTAGAACTGTTTACAGCATTTTTAACAATAAACACGAGTACATGTACACTCAGTTGAATTTAAGTTGCATACACACACATACAGAGTTAAAGCTAGCTTATAGTCACACAAACTTAAATCAAAAGTCACAAGAATACTGAGCAATTGGAAGCTGGCTTCTATGTCTCTGACTTGCATGTTGTAATAAAAGGACAGGGCATGTAAAGAAAGAGAGAGTAGACAGACATATGCAGGGCGTTGGAGCCAAGAAAAGAAGCTGATTCACTGCAGGTGACGTGGGTAGGTTGGGTTCCTGCGCGAGATGGTTGCTCTGGTGGGCCCTGCCACAAAACACACCACTGCACAAATATACCACACTCAACAGAGTCAGTATAAGAGGAAGTAGAGATGAAAACTTGAGTAAAAGGTGAGACGAGACAAAGAGCAACCTTAGTAAAGATGATGACTGGGTCACCTCACCTGTCCTTCTTGCCCTTCATCAAGATGGTGGTGAAGTATCTCTTTTAACCTTGAACAAAAAGGTCACATGGTCACCCTTAGCAAAGATGGCAGTTAGGTCATCTTACCTATCCCAGCCAAGATGGCACGAGCCCATGTGTTGTAAGCTACCTTATAGATTTAAAACCATATGCACTTCATAAGACACACATAAGGAATGCAGGCATTCAGAATCACATTCATGTGACCACATCATTTGCGCATTCTTCAATACATATGAAACAGACAGGAAACAAAAGGTATTCCCGAGGAGATGCTGTTGGTCTCAGGACAGCCCACTGTGGGTAGGGTGGCTGAGCATTTGCCGTGCAGGTGGAAGCAGAAGGCACATCATGAACTGGAGCACAGAGAAGAGAAACAGAGTAGTAGTGCAGCCAGACGGGAAAGAGGAACTCACCATCCCAGGCTGAAAGTTGCAGTGGCAGCGGCAGAGACAGGACAAACAGAAGAGCAAGAGATGCCTAATGAGACAGAGTGTTTCCAGGCAGAGAGAGGATCCCACCCTGAGACAGGCTTAGCTATGGTGGGAGAGGGGAGGAGGCTACTGCAACGGGCAGAAGACAGAGTTTTAGCGTGGCTAGATCGTATATCGGGAACAAGAAGCAGACAAACAAGCAAAGAGAAAAGGGAAAAGGAACAGAGGCTGTGCCTCCTACTATGGATCACTGGTGGATTAGTGTAGACTGCCAATAAGCCGCTATATGGTTTGATATCTGACTGAGGTGTAGTTTCCATGAGTGAGGTAGAGAAGATCCTAAGCTTGTAATCTCCAGGGTCCCAGGGTCTAAGGGAGGATCTGATCTGAAAGGTACAGGCTGATTTCATGGTCCACAGAGCACAAAATCAGGGCTCCAAGTCGGAGACTATGAGTGCCCAGTACTGGGTCTTTTGAACAAACCCAGAAGACAAGAAATCATGGCCAAGACGAATCCTCAGTCATAGAAACATGGTCGGGGAGGGAAGAATCCCACTGTTACTGCCAATTCTCCTGCTGTTGGATATAGAATTCCAGCAATCCCTAGTTGGAAAAATGATTGGGTTTAAAAGTACAGGGTTCTGGCAGTTCTCAAACTGCTGGTCCTCAGGAGGAACTTCCAGGAGAGCCTATCATGTCTGGCGGCACCAAATATTCAAATATTCACCAAATATATATTCTGTGTGAGAGGGACCTTGGCGGGTGAGAGCCAGGGGCCTCACGATGGGCGAGAGACAAATATGCCATGCAGACAGAACTTAAGTGAGGACTTTTATTGAGATAAAGGGAATGGGGGAGGGAAGAAAGAAAGGGAGAGCAAAAGAGAGATAGAGAGAGAAAGAGAGGGATGCAGAGGGGGGAAGAGGAAGGAGAAAGAGAAGTAGACAGAGTCTCACCTTTTAGAGAGAAAGGATGCTGCCTGCCTGCACACAGTGTTGACACAAGGTTAGATGGACTCCTTCATATCCTTAAGGGGTGGAGACAAGTTCCTCTGGATGCTAATATTCTTCACCACTGAACCGTTTCCCTAGCCCCAATATAGTTCTTTTGTCAGCAACAAATAGGTGTTTTCCCTATGATTCTACTGCCTACATGTAATTTAACTGGTCCCCGTAGATAACATTTCCAAAATAACTTTTGACATCAACTAGTCTGTATCGGCGTAAATAAATGCAATGCAGATATTAAAGAATATTTACCACTTTAATGATAAACTTACAGAACCGAAGTTCCCGCATGGCACAGGAGGTAGGAAGGAAAGGGCGGAGCTGCCTCCCGCGCACCCATTTATCTGTAGGCATTCACCAGAGGCAAACCCCGCCCCCTAAAGGGGCTGTCTTAACCCTACACTAGTCGTGAATCTCAAATATGAGAAATAACCAACTGTCATGAGTTGGAAGAGTAATGTTATAGAAGTAGCTGTGGTGACAGCTTCCTCATGGCTGGGTGCACAAGAACCCAGCAGGGAATTTTCTGCCTTTACTCACCTTTTTGAAATGCAAGTTGGCCCTACACTGGGTCACAGTAAAAGGAGGAAAAAGAACCCTAGTCATGTTTTAGGGAATTTCTTTTTTTAAAAAAATCTTTTAATATTACAGTAGAATGCTTTTAAAAGTAATATCAAAGGCTGGAGAAATGGCTTCGTGGTTAAGCACACTGACTGTTCTTCCAGAGGATGCAGATGCAATTCTTATCAACCACACTTGGCTCACAACAACCTATCACTACAGTTCCAGGTGATTCAGTGCCCTTTTCTGGCTTCTCTGGGCAGTAAGCACAGATGATGTGCACTGACACACAGACAAAGCAACAATACACATAAAATAGATGAATTCATAAAGGATGACTGTAGCGGCGTAAATGAATGCAGGCAGATTGTAAATAATATATACAGCTATAATGAAGAAATAGACTTACAGGACCAAGTTTCCCGTGGAGTACAGGAAGCAGAAGGGGCACGCGGACTCCCGTGCGCCCGATTTATAAGTAAACATTTGCCCGTGGCAAGCCCGTCCCCTAAGGGGCTGGCTTACCCTACAGATAATGTCAGTGGTAGTCATTCTCTGACCTTACCTGTCTGTTGTGGGGAGCTTTCATTGAGTTCCTGCCGCCCTGCTCCCAGCTGCCTGGCTAGCTTATGCCCCAAAATAACAACACACACACTGTATTCTTTTAAACACTGCTTGGCCCATTATATCTAGCCTCTTCTCGGCTAACTCTCACACCTGGACTAGCCCATTTCTAATAATGTATGTAGCACCCCAAGGTGCGCTTACCGGGAAGATTCTAGCCTACATCCATCCTGGGTCAGAGCTTCATCACGTCTGGCCGGGAGAGGGGAGCTATCGAGTCTGAGCTCATTTCCTCTTCCTCCCAGTATTCTGTTTTGTTTACTCCACCCACCTATGTTTTAACTTTTGAGGCCAAGCAGTTTCTTTATTAATTAACCAATGACCTTCCTCCATCATTTCCCCTTTTTCTGTTTAAACAAAAAAAAATATGAAGGCTTAAATTTTAACATAGCAAAAATACATATAACAAAACAGTTATCAAGTAAAAATTACAATATTTACAACTATTTTATCTTTATCATAACTAAGGAAAACTATAACTATCTATCTATTCTTCAACTCCATCAAAGACTCAAGAAGGATACAATATTACCTAAGCAAACAAGAAATAAGCAACTTCCAAACTCTAGAAATAACAGAGACATCTCGCTGCCTGGACAATCACCCAAAATTTCTCTGTACCGTTGGGGCATCCATCTTTGGCCTACAGGCCCATAGTATCCAGAGACATTTCCATGAAGCAGGAAATTTCAAAGTCAGTTCAGTCACTATCTGCTGTGTCCTGCAGAATGTCTCGCAGACTCCTTCATGAATCAGGAACCTCAAAAGGTCATCTCACCTTTAGGCAAGTTCAGCAGTCCTCTCTCTGAGGGTTCTCTGTGTCCAGTTTATGCATCAGTCCAGACAAAAGCAGTTTCTTGCCCAAATGGCTATCAAACTCCATAAGGAGCCTCTTCAATGCCCATCTTCCATTTGAAGTAGATTGGTGTTTCCAGGAGCACATATGTCTCATTGTCATGAAAAACCCTAAGTTATTAAAACTTTAAAATGCCATATTCTATAATCTTTGAGAAATATGAAGAATGCCTATCTAAAATATATCTATGTACATCTAGAAAATCTTAACTAACATGACTACAAACTTGACTATTATGATTATCTATTAACAACCTATATACATTACATTTTTAAGTGAACTACACAATCACAATACCTTAATCAAGATCAGAAATACATATAACAAAATTGACCTTAAATCTCTATCAATAAAGCAAAATCTATACTAATGCAAATTATTCATATCTATATCATATCCCCCCCCTTTAAATGTAAAAAAACATTTATAAACAATATTTGGGAACATGGGCGCAGTTTTTTCTCTCCAAACTGCTTCCTGCTGAATGGGGGTGCAGTTATTTAGGTCTTTCATGGTATAACCTGTGTGCTAGATTCATCTCAGTTGGCAGTTAAATGAAGTAATTTTCTGAAGGTGTTCACAGCAAGCTTTCAGGAGGGTGTGGTCTATCATACCATATTGGGATGGAAGCAATCCATAGTGTCACATCCTCTGTGAAAACAAAAGAAGAAACTCCTTTCCAAAGCATCATATCCTTAGATCTAAATTCTGAAGTCAAGGTATTTTCAAAATATCTATGTTGGATTAGTTCAGCAGCATTCATAAACAAATATCTTTTAGCAGCTGTTGCTCCTTCCTCAGCATTCAAACAATTCAAAGAGAGCATAATAGCATACAGTATCAAAATTCTCTGTTTATTTTCCATCTTTGTATGGCTTTATTTTAACTCTATTTTGTTTATTTTTTCTTTTTGAGACAGGTTTTCTGTATATCTTTGTCCTGGAATAACTCTGAAAATCAGGCTGTCCTTGAACTCTCACAGATCCTTCTGACTCTGCCTCCTAGGCATTGGGATTAAAGGCATGTGCTACCACACCTTGAAGTCACAGGGGTCAATCTCCCTCTGCCTTCCAAGTGTTGGGATTAAAGGTGTGTCCTACCACACCCAACTACTCTCTTTCTTCCTTTTTTGTTTTTTACTTTAAGAACTTTAACTTTTAGCCTGCACATATTTTCAACACACTGTAAATCATTTAGAGGTTTTCTTTGTTTTTGAATCTCTCTTTACTGTATCTCTCTTTTTCTGAACACATGAACCTTTAAATTACTGAGCACTATGGGTAGGATTAAAGCCGTGGCTTTGATGGCTGGATCCAGCCCATTCCTTAGCTTTCCAGCCTCATGGCAGAGATACCACCAGAGCCATTTTTATAACAACTCTATGGCGTTTCAAGGTCCCTGCCAACAAGCAAGTTAAGTGTTGTTTAACACTCAAAACCTCCATAGTCAGGACCACCTGCTTGAAAGAGTAAGAGTTTGCCCTGGCAGGATGACCCAGAAAGCCGGCATTTTAAAACAACACAGGTTTTTTCCTGCTACTGCCGAAAACAAACAAGCATTCAGTCAGCTTTTATCAACACCATTTAAGTGTTTCATGGCAGGACCTCTTAAGAGCTGCATGGTTTTGCAGCTAAAGCTAAGTCAGGAAGCCTCTCTTAGATGAGAGCACTTGCCTCTAGCAAACAGAAGAGACCCAAGAAATTGCTGCTACCAAGAAAACATGCTTTACTGTAATCTTTCCCAATCCTTCTCAGGCTTTCTGTGGATACAGTCGCCCCACGTTGGACGTCATTCTGTTGTGGGGAGCTTTGGGCTGCATTCCTGCTGCCCTGCTCCCAGCCGCCTGGCTAGCTTATGCCCCGAAATAACAACACACAAACTGTATTCATTTAAACACTGCTTGGCCCATTATACCTAGCCTCTTATCAGCTAACTCTTGTACCTGGACTAGCCCATTTCTAATAATGTATGTAGCACCCCAAGGTGTGCTTACCGGGAAGATTCTAGCCTACGTCCATCCTGGGTCAGAGCTTCATCGCGTCTGCCTGGGAAAGGGGAGCTATCAAGTCTGAACTCACTTCCTCTTCTTCCTAGCACTCTCTTCTGTTTACTCCACCCACCTATGTTTTAACCTATGAGGCGAAGCAGTTTCTTTATTAATTAACTAATGACCTTCCTCCATCACCTAACAGGATGGGTGTGTGGGTCCTGATGACTGAGAGGAAAATGCACATCCTCCTGAGAATAAACGTCAGCCCCAGTCCAGGACATTATGGGCAAGAGCAGGTGTTTTCGTAGCTGGCTGCTCAGTTGGTCTTGGTCTTACAGGCACCTATGAGAAGAGTATACGGAGTGACAATGAAAAGTGGCTCACGCCCAGGGAGTTTGAAATCAGAGGAAAACTTGAAAAATCCAAGAACTGGAAGAAAAGCATACGTTGTTATGAATGGACCCTGAAAGAATTGATAGAGGTATTCTGCGGCAGATAGCTTCCATGGTTCCAGGAAAAGATGGTGGATTAAAAGCTTCTATGTAAACTGCAAGACAACAGTTTAGAAGCTCTTCAGTGGGAATGGTTTCTTCAACCAAGGATTTCACTATCAGAATTCACTGGCACCAGATGTTGGCAAAATGGCAGTGTCAACAATACTGTTATGATTCTTTTTAGCCAAGTTCCATGGCATGGGTTGTTGCCAGCATGCACTCAGGCATTACCATGACCAGCTTGCATTATAGCTTAATACTCTTAAATGTATTAACTTGCATGCTTTGGATGAAAAGACTGTGACCTTTACCACTAACTAGTTCCATAAAATTTGGTAGTATGACTATAATTTAAATTAAATTTATGATTTAAACTTGAAGTTCCAGTGATGAAAATAATATATAGTTACACATCTAAAAAGAATGCACCCGTGTTGATGCCTGCATTACAGAATGTTCCAGCAGGGCTTCTCCCAGGTCCTCATCTCACACTTGTTTTTGAATACCTGAGTGTGGTGAGCCAAACCTGTAATCCCAACACTTGTAGAGACTAAGGCAGGGAGACTGTTCTGAGCTCAAGGATGGCCTAGACATTGTAGTATATGCCAGAGAGGTTACAGAGTAAGACCATCCTCAACTCTATCTAGCCAAAAATAAGATTAAATAAAGGAAAATAATTTGAAATTGCAGTTTGAAATAAGTTCTTTGCTCTTCATTTATATCAACCCCCTGAATTGGGAAAATCAAGAGGTTCCCTTAGTAGTAGACCCTGTTTCTTTTGATGTGGGGTACACAGATCTTTCTGTCACATATCTCAGATGGCCTATCCCTGTGTCATCCTCACAATAAAACAAAAAAGTTTGCTCATCAACTATCGACTGAGCTGCATCTAAAGCATGGGGAGTACAGATGTGAGCCCCTGGCCAGGGCAAGTCTGCACTTTCACACCCTACCTGCACTTACTACTGTGGAGGAGAGGAGTCTGTAGCAAATGATGCTGAAGCCAAGGGATGGGATGGCTATTTCTTGATTTAGGACTGAAAGCCTTGTTATGGAACAGTCTTTCCTGAGCTGGATCACAAAGGACAGTTCTGATAAAGTGTAGGGTGGGGCTTTCTGCATGGAGAAAGAAGGGCATTAGAAACCAGCCCTCAATGTGTCTGGAAACTGTGGGAGATCAAGCACCATCTCTTGTCTGGGCTCACTGTGAAAATCACAAGGCCAGAAAAAGGGGTTTAAATGTGTCCTTGACTCAGCATTAGGGCACATGGGGAGCAATTTCCATGACAACTTGTATTTAACAATGGAACATCCAGACAGAGTAACTAGAAAGCAGGTAGAAATACAAAATAAAAGCAAAGAGTTACCCCATCATTAACATCTCTATCTTTCAGAAAGAATTGCTACCGAACCCACAAAAGAAAAAGGTAATTATTCCAAGATCTCCTTCCATGATGTCTGAGGCCATCATCTGCAAATTGGTAGTTGTGATTTCTGTCATATTACAGTTGTTAAATTCACTGATTATAGTAAAAATGGATTTTAAAATATGGTATTGTTGTGATTAATATTTTAAAATATTATACAGTATAAAAGGCTAGTGCTCCATTTAACATTAAAACATTTAAGAATGAGGTGGGAATAATTCTCTAAAACAATAAAACAATGGACTGCCAATATAACCCAGGAACTAAACCTGATTACCTGAGTTGAATCCCCAGCAACCATATGATTTAAAAGAGAAAACAGGTTCCCTAAATATGTCCTTTGCTCTCTACCTCATTGTCACATGAGTGTCTATACACTTGCACATATAAAATGCAATTTTTAAAGACGTAAATCCTGCAAAGATGACTCGGTGGTTAAGAGAACTAGCACTAACTGCTCTTCCAAAAGACCCAAGTATATTCCCGCATTCACACGGTAGCTTATATCCATCTGTAACTCCAGTCCCAGGACTTCCTCTGACCTATGAAGGTAACATATTTAGGCCCACCCACACTTCTTTTGTTCCTCTGCTGGAGACAAGGCATTGAGCTCTCATCTCTGGAGTCTGGATAGCTCATTGGATGACTGAGGTAAATCCTGAGGCTTCTGGTCCATGGACCACTGCTTGCAGGCAGAGATCTCACCTGATGGCTGTGCATTAGAACCCCTCAGAATGTTTAAGCATCCAGTGCTTGGCTCCAGGTCAGACTCAGTAAATTGAAATTCATGTCAATTGGATCCTAGATATGTGTTTTGTTTTTTTCCCTCAGTGTTAAGGATCAAACCTAGGGCCCCTTTCATGTGAGGTTGAACATTCTCCCATTGGACTACACTCTCAAACCTGGAAATCTTTTAGTTCTGTGAATGATTTTAGTCTATAACATGTTGATGATTACTGTTAAATAAAAGAACAAATTTCTTGTTTAAAAAAGAGGAGGTTGGGGAAAGGCTCAATGGTTAAGAGCACTTGCTCCTTCCAAGGACCTGGGTTCAAAACCTAGCGTCCACTTGGTGGCTTGCAACCATCTGTAATTCTAATTCCAGCGAATCTGACACCTTCTGTCCTTTGTGGGCCCCAAGCTCACAATTAAAACGTAAACATACATGAAAGCAAAACATCCATGCACATAAAATTAAAGTAAAAACAAAAAATCAAAGGAACAAGAGCATGGCTAAGTGGTGAAATGTTTACCTAGTGGTAGATGCTTGTCTATCATGCTTCAGGTTCATACTCCAGCACCATGGAGGGAGCACCACTTAAAGAGAGCTGGATGTATATGGGGATGGAACCTTAATAGTGCAGTGATTGTCTAGATTTGGGTTCTACGCCCACATTAAAAAAGATAAACCTCAGGGTCTAACCAGGCTTCTAAATTTACCTGTTATTATAAAAAGGAAAGCCTGTTGCAAGATTCCCTGCCCAGGGCCCTGTTGGAATAGATGCCTCCAAACATGTCCCTCAGGGGCCATTCTAGGTATCTATAAAAGAGATCCCATGGACCAGATTCATGTTTGCAGCCTAGAATATGAACATTGTGTGTTCTTATGTCATAGTAAATGTCTGGGTAAAGAGAGAAATTAAAAATTATAATTTTATTCACTTTGGCTCTAACTTGTTAGATATTTTCCTTTATTGGTGATATTTAGCAATAGTACGTTCAGACAGAATAACTAGACAGCAGTTAGAATTACAAAATAAAACCAACGATTTACCCCATCATCAACATCTCTGTCTTTCAGAACAAGTATGTACCAGACCCACCAAAGAAAAAGAGAAAGGTAATTATTCCAAGATCTCCTTCCATGATGTCTGAGGTCATCATCTACAAATTGTTAGTAGTGCTCTCTGTCACATTACAGTTGTTACATACACTGATTATGGCAAAAATGGAACAATACAATATGGTATTGTTGTGATTGATATTTTAAAATATTTTACAATATAAGAGGCCAGTGCTCCATTAAACATTAAAACATTGAGACTGAGGTGGGAACAATTTTTAAAAACAGTAAAACAGCCGGGTGGTGGTGGCACACGCCTTTAATCCCAGCACTTGAAAGGCAGAGGCAGGGGGATATCTGTGAGTTCGAGACCAGCCTGGTTTACAAGAGCTAATTCCAGGACAGGCCCCAAAACCACAGAGGAAAACTGGTCTCGAAAAACCAAAAAAAAAAAAAAAAAAACAGTAAAACAATGGACTGGCAATATGACCCAGGAACTAAAGGTACTTGCTGCCCAACCTGATGACCTGAGTTGAATCCTCAGCAACCATATGATGGAAAGAGAAAACAGGTTCCCAAAATTTTCCCTTTGATCTCTAACTGAATGTCACATCAGTGTCTATATACATAAATAAAATGTAGTTTTTAAAAAAAAAAATCTGAGGGCTGGAAATAAGTCTCAGTGGTTAAGAGAACTAGCTACTCTTCCGAAAGACCCAAGTATATTCCCACATTCACACGGTAGCTTATATCCTTCTCTAACTCCAGTCCCAGGACTTCCTCTGACCTATGAAGGTAACATATTTAGGCCCACGCACACTTCTTTTGTTCCTCTGCTGGAGACAAGGCATTGAGCTCTCATCTCTGGAGTCTGGATAGCTCATTGGATGACTGAGGCAGTTGATGAGGTTTCTGGTCCATGGATCACTACTTGGAAACAGAGATCTCACCTGATGACTGTGATTTAGAACCCCTCAGAATATTTTTGCATCCAGTGCTCCAGCCCAGACTCAGTGAACTGAAATTGATGTTGATAGAATCCTAGATACTTGTTATGTTTTCCTCTCTCAATGTTCAAGGTCAAACCTAGGGCCTTATTCATGCTAGGTTGAACATTCTACCACTGGACTACACTTTCAAGCCTGGAATAATTTTTAATTCCACAAGTGTTTTTAGTCTGTAACATATTAATGATTATATTAAATAAGAGAACAAATTTCTTGTTTAAAAGGGTGAAGTTGGAGAAAGGGTCAGGGATAAGAGTACTTGCTGCCCTTTTGTGACTCTGGGTTCAAAACCTAGCATCCACTTGGTAGTTTGCAACCATCTGTCATTCTAATTCCGGTGAATCTGACTTCTTCTTTTGTCCTCTGTGGGCCCCAGGTTCACAAGTGGTGCATAGATATACATGAAAGCAAAGCATCCATGCACATCAAATGAAAATAAAAACAAAAAAACGAAAGAGGCAAGGGCATGGCTTGATGGTAAAGTGTTTACCTAGTAGTAGAATGCTTGTCTTTCACTCTCCAGGTTCACTGGGTTCAAACTCTAGCATCATGAAGGGAGCAACACTAAAAGAGGGCTGGCTGTTTATGGGGATGGTACCTTAATAGTCAGTGATCACCTAGGCCTGAGCCTGGATTCTATACCCACCTTAAAAAAGATAAACCTAAGGGCCCATCCAGGCTTCTAGACAATGGACCACTATGTAGATTTGCCTGTATCCTGCTCTTCCTCAGGACTCACTTTGCAGTGTTTTTAATAAATGACTCAGAAATCTTGACCCAGCAACCTAAAAAGAGTGTTCAGCAAATACAGCCTCACCTGCTATTATAAAAAGCAGAGACTATTGCAAGATTCCCTGCCTCGGGTTCCTGATGGAGATTGATGCCTCCAAACATGTCCCTCAGGGGCCATTCAAGGTACCTATAAGAGATCCCATTGACCAGATTCATGTTTGCAGCCTAGAATTTGAATCTTGTGCCATAATAAATGCCTGGGTAAAAAGAGAAACCACAAATTATTTTATTCACTTCAGTTCTGACTTGTTGGATATTTTCCCTTGATGGTGATGTCATGGGTAAGGAATCCTGCACCCTGATAGCATAAGGCCCTATACAAGCATGAGGCGAGATATAAAATTTAGAATGAACATGACTGGTTTATGGCTGGGTGTCTGAGACAGGGAGGGGCAGGGATGAGTCAGGGTTCATATGATGAAAGGATAGAGGGTCACTGTGACATAGGAACAGGGACAGTGTTCCAGAACAATAAAGACCTCCCTAGCGAAGCACAGAGTGAGTGCTGGAGGCTCAAAACAAGACCAGAATGCAGACCTGAAAGACTAGAGAAAGAGTGGTCATAAAAGGAACTGTGAATATTGAGGCAAATGAGTCGAGGGCACAGAACAGAGCCCAAGGAACCCACATCTTCTAATAGTAGAACCTGCTCAACAACCCTAGGTAGTTCTCCTGATCAAATTCCTTGAATGTTAGAAATGCCACTTTGGAAACTTGAGTCAACAAAATCAGAACCCAAGCTTGCCCTTGCTACATGAGCTCCTCCCCCCAATAATAATGATGATGAAATTAATTAATTAATCCAGATGAAGACATTATATTTTGGAGTTAGACTTTTCTGAATAATATATTTGTTGTTATCTCTAATTCATCTTTTTTGTTACTGTTGATATTGCAATGGTGTTCCTGTTATTTCCATGTCAGAGTCACTGTTTTTTACAATGTAAATTTTTCTAGTCTGACATATCCCAGCAATTCCCTGAACTTTATTTCATATCAGAATTCCATTCTGTAAATCTCTGTTCAATACTAGTCCTTCATATTTTGAGGAGAGGGGCTGGTGAGACATAGAGAGAGTTAAGAAGAGCTCTGCTGCTCTCCCAGAGTGTTGTCTGAGGCTTCTGTCCCGCCCAGTCCCACAGTCGTTCAGTCCCAAAGAAACATACAGAGGTCTACATTAATCATAAACTTATTGGCCTATTAGCTCAGGTTCTTATTAACTCTTTTTACATCTGATATTAGCCCATTCTTCTTGTCTGTGTTAGCCACGTAGATGGTACCTTTTTCGGCGAGGCAGTCACATCTTGCTTCCTCTTTGTCTGGATGACAACTGCAGACGGAAACTTCCCTCTGTCTAGAATTCTCATTGTCCTGCCTCTACTTCCTACCTGGTCGCCCCACCTATACTTCCTGCCTGGCTTGGCCAATCAGCATTTATTTAAAATGCAAGTGACAGGGTACAACCCATTGTCCCACAGAACCAGAGGACCCAGATTTGGTTCCCAGCATCCACATGGCAGCTGACAACCACCTGAAAATGTAAGGCCAGGGGATACAATTCTCACTTGTAGCCTCTGCAGGCAACTGCACAGCTGTGGTGCATGTATATACACTCAGAAACACACACATTAAAAAAGTATTTGAAATATCTACTTTGGAGTAAAGATTTCTGGGCCTCCTTGGTTTAGGCAAAGGCTACATGTTTCAGCATTATGGGGTCACATGGCTCTTGATGATATTTTGCAACATTTCTCTTGTAGCTGGAAAATTCACAACAGTGTACAGTGTGCAGCCAAGGATGGAACTTGTACCCTTGTGATAGATGTGGGAAATTCTATCATGAAAATTGCCACATCCCACCTGTGGAAGACAAGAGGTTAGTAAGACAGCCCTGCCCCCACCCCCGGCCCTTCCTCCTCAGGACACACTTCATCCCCCCACCCCCCAACACTCACACATCCTGCTGGTTTGCTATCTCCAGTTGAATATGTATTGATAGGATGGGAGCAAGACCTTGGTCTTAAGATCCAAAAGTATATAGAACTGTTTACAGAACGCATAGCAGAACATTAAAGGAAATAATTATGGAATGATTAATGAAAAGTGATTACCTGAAAGAAGTGTCACTCCTTGTCACCTATGTGCTCCACTGGGGTGCCAGCATCATACAGTGGTTGTTGGCTTTAACCAGGCATTCATTTTCCTAACTACGGAATAACAACATTGATAAAGATGGGCTGTCAAGCCTACAGAAATCCACCCCAGCATTCTATCAAACTAATTGACTCTGGGTTACATGAGAACTGGAAATCCTGTATGTCAGCACCCCACCCCCACCCCCACCCTCACCAGAACATGCCTTTGCTGTATTTGTATCTCTGGGCAGAGATAGAATGTGAGATTCCAAGAGGTTGACAAGGGATTAGACTGGTGGTATCAATAGTGTGGATGAAACTACTGTGACTCAGGGACTGATCTCTCCTGGAAATTCTCTAAGAGAACATTGCCCTCTGGTGACAGGAGGATTCATAAGACCACTCACTAGTTCCAGGGCACCATCTCAGAGAATTATTGGAAACCACTTCTACTGGTTAGTTAGACATAATACCAAAGCACAGAAGGAATCAGTTCTTTCACAATGCCCACATGCAGCTCCCAACACCCCTCAGGAGTGTCTTGTAATGGATACTTTGAAAAAGAACACTGAATGGACAAGGAGAAGCCAGTATTTTTAAGACAGATCATTGAAATGAATGAAATTTGGGATGACTTTGTCAAGGATTTTGTTGGTGTTTAACTTGGGAAGGAAAGACTTAATTTTATCAAACAGTTTGTCACCCCCAATTCAGAGGAGTAATGGCAGGTACCTGATACAGAAAACATGGAGAAGTGTAACTTACTGGCTTTTTTTGCATGGCTTCCTTCAGCCAGTTTTCTTATAGCCCCCAGGAATGCCTGCCCAGAGTCATACAGCCCTCAGTGTAGACTGAGTTTTTTGATGGGACCGTCTTGGGTTCACAGCACTCATTAATAATAGTAGGGGTTATATTTGCATATCAAACTCACATGGAGAGCCAGTCCAGTGTCCTCCAAGAGTGAAGTTGAATGCTAGGTGGAAACCATTCTTGAACAGAGGTCTTTGTCAGCCACAGGAATGGGGGCTGGTCCACAGCCTCTGCCCTTGCTCACTTTATCTCTGATCTCTCAGTGGCCCATGGAGCTGTGTCTTCTGCAAGATAAAGGATCAGGCAAAGTTCCAAGAAAATCAAGCATTTCATAAGGAATCTGAGGTCCTGAAGAGGAAGATGTTGCCTGAGGAGCAGCTGGTGAGTCAGTGTGAAGTTGAAGGTCTCTCTTTTTGGTTGATAGAAGAACATGGTCTTACAGAGGGTAAGGAAGAGAACCCCAAGGTAAATCATGATGTACTTGGATCATGTGACCCATTGTAAAATTCATACTCCAAGGAGTAGCCACGTTTCATATTTGTCTCAAAGAGGTCCAAGGGGGTCTAGGAGTCTTTTATTGAATCTTGGATTTTAAGCAGACCTTTTCTCCCTAAGTGATCATCCATTGAGAATCACCTTTCATCTTTTGCAGAAATGTGAGCTGCTTCTCTTGACTGTCTATCAGGAACCAAAATGTTGCTTTTTTATCCACAAACCAAAGCAAGTAAGTAAGGACAGCAAAACTGAAATCTTGTGATCTTATTCCCATACAAGTTGTCTTTCTCTTGCCTTCTTGATGGGCGTCTTTGTGCAGGAAGCCATACATAGCAAACTACCGTAGACTTGGGGCAATATATACAATATAAATTTGTTTCTTATGGCTCTGGACATTGAAGGTCTGAGGCCAAGGTGCAGATAAAGTCTGGCTTCTGGTAAGGATCTTCTATTTCTTTATGTGAGACAAGATCTCACTCCACATCTCTGTCTGGCCTGGAACTCATTCTGTAGACCAAGCAGGTCTTGAACTCATAGAGATTTCATTTGCCTGTGCATTCAATATTCTGGGGTTAAATGTGTGTGCCATGACAACTGGCTAAAAGTCTTCCGGGAAGCAGGCAACTCACTTCAGACTGCTCTCTCAAATGGTGAAAAGAGACTGGGAGAGCTTCCTGGAATCTTAATAAGGGCACTAATCCCACTCCTAGGGCTACACCTTCATAAGCTAATTGCAAAGCCTTTACTTCTTACTTCCAGTGTGCCAGGTGTTAGGATTTCACCCTATGTATTAGAGGGATAAAGATACAAGCATTCAGAATCCACAACCATGGGAGCATGTGGAAAGCCAGCTAAGGACTATACTGACAGCATCCCCCTCACACACATATTTTTGGTTCTTTTCACAACAGAGAAAAGAAGACTTTCCAGACCTCAAAGAACACATGTGGTTAAACAAAGTCAAGAAAAGGCTGAACAAGAAGGCATATCATTCGGTAAAGCATTTTGTTGCAGACATGCGTCTCATCTTTCATAACCACAGCATATTTTATAAAGTAAGAGCCTCTGCTTTGCTTTCTTTTTCTCTGAGTTGACTCATTTTTATTCATATCAGGTAGATGCTATAATCCCCCTCATCATGGGGCAAGCCCACACAAGTCAAAGTTAAGGAAAAATTCAAAAAGCCTCATGATTCAGGTGAGGAAAGCAGCAATGACTCTAAAGAGAGAAAATCAGACTTCTACTTTGCCAAACCTCAAATTTCTTAGTATCTAAAAGCCTAGTGCTGTAGCAAAACGTTCTTGTCACAGAACTGGAGAGATGGCTCAGGGGTTAAGAGCCCTTGCTGCTCTGGGAAGGAGAGGAGTATGGCTCCCAGCACTCATATCAGGGGCTCATGTGCACTCCAACTCCAGGGAATGCAACACCCTCTTCTTAGCTCCTCAGGCACCTGCAGTCACACGCACACACCACACATAAGCACACATGCTTAAAGTAATAAAAATGACAAAGGTAGAGGCAGGCAGATCTCTGTAGCATGAGTTCTAATTGGTCTTAATAAAAACCCAAGGACAGATAGATATTAGGGGGTGAAAGCTGAAAGATCAGAGAAGCAGAGAAACCAGTCTGAAGACGGATGCTAAAGGGCTATCCCACACTAGCTAAGAATTGAGTATAATAAAGAGTTATTTATTTAGGGATAGATTCACAGACCATAGTCCTTTGCATGATTGGGAACAGGAACTGAATCCAGAAGAGGGAACATGCTTTACATCAGCATTTATAGTATAAGAGGCCTCACCCAAGTGGGCTGATAACTTAAAGGCTACTGGTGGTAGGAATTCCTACAGCACTTCCCCCTTTTGTTTAAATAAGAGAGTTCTAAGCCTAATACAAATTTATATACAATAATAACAAATATCAGGTATAAAAATTAGAATTACAACCAGTGTAAACAATATTAAGCAAGAAACATGTGATGTTTCAATAATTGTCCTATCCTAAGGAATGTAAGTCTTGTATTAGAAATAACTTGGCCAAGTTATGAGAGGAAAGTAACTACAACTATCTAGTCTTCAACCCTATCGAAGACCTGAGAAGGGAAATAATATTACTGGAGTAAGCAGGAAGTGCAATCAAGCAACTTCCAAAATATGCAACAAATGACAGAGACAACTGGCTACCTGGACAATCACCCAATGTCTCATTTGCAACACTGGAGCTACCAACTTTGGCTAAGGCCTAGTGTACCTGACAGACCATTTCAGAGGCAGGAAATTTTTGAAAACTGTCTTACTCTGTTTTAGCAAGATTTCACCGTCTTTTTTTTTTTTTTTTTTTTTTTTTTTTTTTTTGTATCCTGCTTAGACATCGTGCATTTTGTCAGTGATCAATACATGGGCAGTACCTTACCCGAAGGCCATTTTTGCCAAGAAGAAAACAAACTCCAAGTGAAATATCTTCAGTGTTCAACATTCTTTTTTTGTTTGTTTGTTTTTTGTTTTGTTTTGTTTTTTCGAGACAGGGTTTCTCTGTGGCTTTGGAGCCTGTCCTGGAACTAGCTCTGTAGACCAGGCTGGTCTCGAACTCACAGAGATCTGCCTGCCTCTGCCTCCCAGGTGCTGGGATTAAAGGCGTGCACCACCATCACTCGGCAGTGCTCAACATTCTTATTGGTTCTAGCAGGAGCAATCACGTCTCACATCAACAGAACCCTAAATTATTTAAATCCCATATTCTACAGCTCTTTGAAGTGATTGATGATTATCTATCTATGCAGAATATAATCTTCATTTATCTAAAGAAACTGATTAGTCTAACTGTAAGTATGAGAAGCATGGATGACAAGTGGTCTATCATTCTTGATACCTACATAACTTAATAAGACTTCCCATTAGAATATTAAATAATCTTTAAACAACTGTGCAATGAATGAGGATAATGATCTCAAAATGTAAACAATGCAAAAGTATTTTGATTAGAGGTAGAAATGTATATTGCAATATGATAAATATATGCTAAAATTGTATCAGTATACAAAATGTCTTAAGCAGGGGTAGAAGCAGGCATGCATACAATATGACAAAATAACTTTGCCTAGACATACAAATACTGTAGACAAAAAGAGGAACATATTCAATATAATTTAAGTTTGTATCAATATACAAGAATCTATACCAATGTAAATTGCCTATAAATATTAGCTTGCAAGTATTCACTCTATTACTCACTATTATTATTAGTGTGAATAAGTTCACACTAATTTATTATCACCTCCAATTTCCCTTTTTTTTTCCTCAAAGAGCTCCCTGAGCCTACATAATTTCCTCTCCAACCCCTAACCCTATACTACTTATAATCAACCTTTAAGTGATATCTCTAACCCTGAGGGCAAACTTTGATAGGAGAGAGGATGTCGTCTTCTAGAATTACTTGTAGCTGTCATGGGGGTGATGTTCTTTCTATGTGATCCTGTGAGAGTAAAATGATGGTTAAGTTCCAAGATTAATGTCTGGTATAATTACAAATAGTCTCTGAGTATTTGGTAGGGTTTTTCTGAGATTACTATTTGGAGTTCTGACCAGAATGTTGTAAAAAAGTACACCATTTCAGTTAACCAAGTTGGAACCATCTTGAGCAGCTGGTACCCAAAACAGGTCTTATAGTAGTGCTATCAACATCACGATGTCATATCAACCAGGTGGATTCATTGTTGTGGGGCCCCATCTTTTTCCTGGAAGCTTCAAAGATTACTGCAGGAAAATTCGTTATTTGTTGATGGAGCTGCAGGCTGAATTCTTGCAGCTTGGCTCCTGGCTGCCAGCTAGCTTATGCCCCGAAATAACAACACACAAACTGTATTCACTTAAACACTGCCTGTCCCATTTCTACTAATATGTGTAGCACCGAGGTGCACTTACTGGAAAGATTCTAGCCTACGTCCATCCTGGGTCGGAGCTTCATTGCGTCTCTTCCAGAGAGCAGAGCTATCGAGTCTTACGTCACTTCCTTTTCCTCCCAGCATTCTGTTCTGTTTACTCTACCCACCTAAAGGCTGGCCTATCAAATGGGCCAAGGCAGTTTCTTTATTAGCCAATGACCTTCCTCCATCATTTCCCCTTTTTCTGTTTAAACAAAAAAGAAAGGCTTTCACTTTAACAAAGCAAAATTACATATAACAAAACAGTTATAAAACAAGAATGACAGTTACAATATTTACATCTACTTTATCTTTTATCATAACTAAGGAAAACTATAACTATAACTAACTATTCTTCAACTCCATCAAAGACTACAGAAGGATATAATATTAACTTAGTAAACAAAAAATAATCAACTTCCAAACTCTAGAAATGACAGAGACACCTCACTGGCTGGACAGTCACCCAAAGTTTCTCTGTATCATTGGGGCATTCATCTTCGGCCTACAGGCCCATAGTTTCCAGCAGACATTTCCATGAAGCAGGAAATTTCAAAGGCAGTTCAGTCATTATCTGCTGTGTACTGCAGAATGTCTCGCAGACTCCTTCATGAATCAGGAACCTCAAAAGTTCATCTCGCCTTTAGGCAAGTTCAGCAGTCCTCTCTCTGAGGGTTCTCTGTGTCCAGTTTATGCAATAGTTTCTTGCCCAAATGGCTATCAAACTCCATAACATGCCTCTTCGATGCCCATCTTCTTCTTCAAGTAGATTGATGCTGCCAGGAGCAGACGTGTCTCATTGTCATGAAAAGCCCTAAGTTATTAAAACATTTAAAATGCCATATTCTATAATCTTTGAGAAATATGAAGAATGCCTATCTAAAATATATCTATGTGCACCTAGAAAATCTTAACTAACATGACTATAAGCTTGACTATTATTGATTATCTATTAACAACCTATATACATTACATTTTTAAGTGAACTACACAATCACAATACCTTAAACAAGATCAGAAATACATATACATATAAAAAATTGACCTTAAATTTAAATCACTAAAGCAAAATCCATATCAATGTAAATTATTCATACCTATATCATATCCCCCTTTAAATGTAAAAGAACATTTATAAACAATATTTGGGAATATAGGCACAGTTATTTCTCTCCAAACTGCTTCCTGCTGTATGGGGGCGCTGTTAATCAGATATTTCAGGGTATAACCTGTGTGCTAGGTTCATCTCAGTCTTCAGTTGAGTGAAGTAATTTTTTGAGGGTGTTCACAGCAAGCTTTCAGGAGGGCGTGGTCCATCATACCATATTGGGATAGAAGCAATCCACAGGGTTTCATCCTCTGTGAAAACAAAAGAAGAATCTCTTTTCCAAAGTATCATATCCTTAGATCCAAATTCTGAAGTCAAGGTATTTTCAAAATATCTATGTTGGATTAGTTCAGCAGCATTTATAAACAAATATCTTTTAGCAGCTGTTGCTCCTTCCTCAGCATTCAAACAATTCAAAGAGAGCATAATAGCATACAGTATCAAAATTCTCTGTTTATTTTCCATCTTTGTATGGCTTTATTTTAACTCTATTTTGTTTATTTTTACTTTTTGAGACATGTTTTCTGTATATCTTTGTCATGGAATAACTCTGAAGACCAGGCTGTCCTTGAACTCTCAGAGATCCATCTGTCTCTGCCTCCCAGGCATTGGGATTAAAGGCATATGCTACTACACCTTGAAGTCACAGAGGTCAATCTCCCTCTGCCTTCCAAGAGTTGGGATTAAAGGTGTGTCCTACCACACCCAACTACTCTCTTTCTTCCTCTTTTTTTTTACTTTAAGAACTTTAACTTTTAACCTGCATATTTTTTTTTAACACACAGTAAATCATTTAGAAATTTTCTTTGTTTATGACTCTCTCTTTACTGTATCTCTCTCTCTGTTTTTCTGACCACATGAGTCTTTAATTTACCAAGCAATCTCAGTAGGACTAAAGCCATGGCTTTGCCGGCTAGATCCAGTCCATTCCTTAGCTTTCTGCCATTCCTACTTTGTGGCTGAGGTACCGGCCAGAGCCGGTTCAGTGCCACAAGTCTACAGTGTTTCAAGGTCCTTGCCAGCAAACAAGCTACAACACTCAAATGCTCTCTCTGTAGCTGACCTTCTGCCTCAAAGAGTCAGAGTTTTCCCTGGCAGGACGGCCCACAAAGCCGGCATTTTAAAACGGCTCAGCTTTTTTCCTACTACGGCTGAAAACCAAAAAGCATGTGTTCAGCTTTTCATCAGCACCGTTTAAGTGTTTCATAGCAGGACCTCTTAAGAGCTGCAGGGTTTTGCAGCTAAAGCTGAGTCAGGAAGCCTCTCTTAGGTGAGAACACTTGCTTGCCTCTAGCAAGCAGAGCAGACCTGAGAAATTGCTGCTACCAAGAAAACATGCTTTACTCTTTCCCAAGCTTTCTCAGGCTTTCAGTGGATTCAGTTGTCCACACATCTGGGCGCCATTTTGTAGTAGGAGCTGCGGGCCTCTTCCCATAGCCCAGCTCCCGGCTACCCAGCTAGCTCAGTCAGTAGAGCATGAGAATCTTAATCTCAGGGTTATGGGTTCCAGCCCCATGTTGGGCACCATTCTGTTGATGGAGCTGTGGGCTGCGTTCCTGCCGCCCAGCTCCTGGCTGCCAGCTAGCTTATGCCCCGAAATAACAACAAACAAACTGTGTTCATTTAAACACTGCCTGGCCCATTTCTATTAATGTGTGTAGCACCGAGGTGCACTTACCGGGAAGATTCTAGCCTACGTCCATCCTGGGTTGGAGCTTCATTGCATCTGCTCCAGAGAGCAGAGCTATCGAGTCTTAGCTTACTTCCTCTTCCTCCCAGCATTCTGTTCTGTTTACTCTACCCACCTAAAGGCTGACCTATCAAATGGGCCAAGGCAGTTTCTTTATTAGCCAATGACCTTCCTCCATCAATTATTCATTGTAGAAAACTTAAACCTTATTTGTGCAGATATATATTCAATGAGAGACAAAATAGGTATGAAGAAAAGTAATTTTTTTCTAAATTCTTTCTGCTTTCTGTCTCATACCAGATAGCTCCTGACATGAGACAGAAACACTGAATTTTTCTTTTAACAACATGCTTGGATTTAGAGAAGGACAGAGTCATCGTCCAACTCCAAAGCCAGCTTTGATTATTAAGTGAGTCATGACTATTATTCTAGTTTATGTTCAGAGATTCTTACCCTCAGATGATCTGTCCTCATAAGTGATAATTCTCTTTGCTTGATGATCCTATCTGGATAATTATCTTTTCTTCTTTAGATATCTAGATGTTCAGGCACTATTGACTTTTTGAAGATGAGTATTTTCCTGCAAAAACAAGAATGGAACCATGCCCCAACCCTTATGAGGTTTTCTTATCAACTGATTGGTTGTCTCCTTGGCGGATGAGCCATCATTCCTCTTTCTCAAGAGATTTCTCTTTTCAAACTGAATCTTTATTAATTTTGATTGTATCAATAACTTTTCTTCTCCTGTTGAAACAAGAGCAAAACCCCTTCCCCAACATAGCAAATTTCTTGGTGTCCATTGTGAGGTCAACAGATCTTTGAAATGTACTGGCTAATTTAACACAGATTTTTTTTTTATTATCCAATGTCTCTCTGCTGCTGTTGTTCCTTTCTCATTAACATTAAAAAATTTATGGTTAATAAAACAGTATGTAATCTATTTCTGGGGGTATTTTCTATCCCTCTCTGTTTGTTTAACATATCTTTTATAGTTTGATTTGATCTTTCTATAACTGTCTGACCTGTAGGATTATTTGATATACCTGTAAAATGTTTTACAATATAATAAGCAAAAAGCGGGTTCATTTCTTAGAGATATATGCTGAATCATTATCTGTCTTTATTTGTGCAGGTATACCCATGATAGCCATAACTTCTAATGAATGTGTGATTACAGAATCAACCTTTTCTAAGGTTGCCCATTTTCTAAAGCAGTTTCCCACTGAAAACCTGAATAAGTGTCAATGGTGTGGTATATATACTATAATTTTCCAAAATATGCAAAGTGGAACACAACCTGCTACTTCACAAAATCTCAATCATTCATTTACAATTAATTTAGAGATGTTTTCCACATAAATTTTTAATTTTTTACTTGGTTTATGTGATTATAAAAAGATCCATTCTAAGATAATATCTTCCCTTTGTAATAAAATTCCTGTAGGGGAAATTATGGAAGGCAATATGACTGAAATGCAATTAGGATTTGAATTTATCCTATTCACATGTGCCTCCTGTAATTTTTCTTAAATGACAATCAATTCCTCTTCTACTTCAGCTGTTAATTCTCTGGGACTATTTAAGTCTTTGTCACCATCTAAGGTTTTGCTTAAATGAACTATTAGATCAGGTGTTATCTCAACATCTGGTCGTAGACTGGATATATCTTCTAACAATCTTTGAAAGTCATTAAAATGTGCTCACAATTGCTGCCTTTTGTATTCTAATTTTCTGTAAACCTATTTTATAACCTAAGTAATTGACAGACTGTCCTCTTTATATTTTTTTTTTCAGAAGCAATTTGTAATCCCCATTTTGGCAAAACTTTCTTTACTTCTTCAATCATTCTTTTAAAAGTATCTATGTTTAAATCAGATAGCAAAATGTCATCCATGTAATGGTAAATTATAAATTTAGGAAATTTTTTACATATTATTTCCAATGGCTGACTTACAAAGTATTGGCGTAGGGTGGGGCTATTGAGCATTTTCTGTGGAAGGACAGTTGACTGATACCTCCTAGTAGGCTGAGACTTATTATAAGTAGGCACTGTGAAGGAAAATTTTTTTCTGTCCTTTGTTTGTAAAGGTATAGTGAAAAAAGAGTCCTTTAAATCAATTACTATAAGAGACCATCCTTTTGGTAATAGAGAAAACAGAGGAATTCCAGATTGTAGAGGGCCCATAGGGTGAATTTCCTTGTTGATAGCTTTTAGATCTGTCACCACTCTCTACTTACCAGATTTCTAATTAACAACAAGTATAGGAGAATTCCAAAAGCTTGTTGATTCTTCAATATGGTGAACAGCTAATTGCTTCTGTACTAGCTATTATAAAGCCACCAGTTTCTCTTCTGTTAAAGGCCACTGTTTAACCCATGTTGGTTTCTTAGTTAAGCATTTTAAATGTAGGGCCATTGGTACCTCTAAAAGTTTGCTAGTTGTTTGTGTTCTTGTACATCCTGAATTGCTGGTGACCTTTGTGTATAGTACCTTATAATTCCATCCCAGAAATATGAGTTTCTGGAACTGCAAGAATGCTAATCTGGGTATTCCACTGCTGCAACAGGTCATGGCCCCATAAATTCACTGCCATGCTAGCACACTAGCCTTCCTTTCTGTCCATCTGGCCCTATGCATTCAACCCATCTTGTGTTTGTTTCATTTGAGATAGGTTCCAATTCCTAGAAATTGAACATCTGCCTCTTGATAAGGCCAATTTGGATGCCAAGATTCTGGAGTCACATCTATACCTGTTCTATCAAACCCACAATTACATTATAGGCATGCTTAGCTTTTGTCTTTGATCATTTATAAAAGTCTGACAGAATATACGTTTCCTATTTTCTGTTGGAATTTTTGATTCATCCTCCAGGTTTATGCCATCATCCAGGACAGTATAGCTTTTTACAGAAAGCTCTGTATTTTTTTAATTTTCCTGGTAAGACATATCCTCTACAGTGACTAGGAATGACTGGACTACTTTTGACTTGGGGGCCTGCAAAAGACCCCAAGGAGTTTTCTGATGGTATCGATTTGCCTTGTCTGTCTTTTGTTGATTTGCTTTCATTAATCCAATGTCAGACTTTGCCACACCTTCTACATAATCCAGAAGGTTAACACCTTTTATTTTTGCTATTTCTAGAGGAAACATTATTCCAAGGAATTCCTTGTCTACAATCCCTTCTCAGATGTCCTATTCTACAACAATTAAAACATTTGGCATTTTGATGTCTCCTCATACCTTTGGAAATTGTTTCTCCTACACAGTATTATAGTCAAAAGTCCCAATGTTCATTGTATGCAGAATCTATTTATCCATAGGTGCTGATCTGACCTTTAAAGGCCCAAGTGTATTTTTGCATTCTAAGTTGATATTTTCAAAAGCAAAAGATTCAATAAGTACTCTTCTAGCATCTGGGACTCTTACTCCTATTTGTACAGCCTTAGTTACTATTTGTAAAATATCACTAAAGGGATCTCTCTGGCCCTGTTTAATGCTGGTATATGATTTAATAATTCATTTTCCTAGTTCTTGAATCCTGTCCCAAGCATTTAAGGCTGATTTTTGGCATATGGACAAGATTTGTTCATCATAAAGAGCTTGAGCCCGTGGGTCAGCATAAGTGCAGTCACCAAGTATGTGATCTTGGAAAGTCTCAAGCCCTTTTACTTTTCTCTGTTGTTCTAAAAATTTTACCTCTTGTCTGAAATAACATTTCCACACCATCATCCAGGACTGCTGAAACTAACTGAACTGAGTCATGTGGGTTGGCCTTAATGCTAGAAGCCCATGTCTTTACCATCTTCCTAACAAATTCAGAATACAAGTCATAAGTTATGACAGCTTGCTTAATTTTTTTTTAGATATTCATTCATATAGGTATCCATTTACATTCTTTAGGTCCTTTTGGACCTTTAGAACTTGATGCTTTGTCAGAGTAGATTACAGGGTAGGAAGCTAAAACCCTGGGTAAGTCATCTCTGACAATTACTGGCAATGTTGAATCCTGTCCTTTAACCGTCTTTCCCTGTTATTTTTGCTCCAATAATTTTCTCAATCATTTCAGATCTTTTTACTACTGTCTTTTGTAAAGCCTGAATCTCCTGGCCTGTATATAGTTCTAGTTATTTCATTGAGGCACATAGCCTTTGGTTCTCATTCTGCACCTGTGATACCAAGGTCTGAAGTTTTTCCTTTAAAGATAAAGTCTCATACTTGGACATTATTTAGATAATGTGCAGATTACCTTCCTGGAGAGATACTCTATCTACTAACCTATAATAAATTTTTGACAGATTTTGATTGCCAAATTCAATAGTATGGATTCTTCAGATAATTTCTCAGTACGCTTTGACATGTATTGCATTTTGTCTGTCAAATTAATGCTATCCTTTTCAATGGTATTAATTTTTTCAGGTAACTTTTGATTTTCAATGGTATTAGTCCTGTCAGCTAGCTGTTCATTATTAGTCTGTAAAGACTGTATCATTTCTAAAAGTGCCTCATTCTTGTCTCTGTTATCAAACCATTTTCTTAAGGCTATAATTTGAAGGAAAAAACTGAGTCCCAATATCCAATAAATGGATATATGTAAGCCTTGCAGAATGCAAACCATAGTATCTGCAAAAAGGTTACTAAAATTTTCCATGGTAATGTTCTGCTATTGTAAAACTTTCAAGTTTATTACTTATTAATTAATGAAATATTTACCTGTGTTCTGAGGTCTAATAAATTGTTTTAGGTGTAATAATCTTTATTGCCCAGCAGGTGTTGTGGTTGCAGAGTCACGACCAGCATTGCAACCAGTGGCGCCATGAACAGTCCTAGTCACTTTGGTTTTCTGCCTGCTGCTGCTTAAATACTAACAAATGTATTTTGCTTGACAAATTAAAAGCAAGTAAAACAGTTCTGTACATGGAGCAAAGGGCCCAGAACTCAGGAGCAGGGAGCACAAACCAGACACTGTGCAAGTCGCTGCACATGGTAGTGGGGGGAGGGTGTGTGCTTTTACATTTTGTGTTGTTTTGTTCTCTTTTATCTTTGTCTGTTGTTGTTTTTTCAGTTTGTTTTGATTTTCATTTCTTGAGGTTTTTTCTTATTTTTCTGAGAGGGAGATAATCTGAAATTGAGTGGATAGGGAGGTGAGGAGGACCTAGAAGGAACTGGGCCGGGGTGGGAGGGAAGAATATGATGAAGATGTCTGATCTGAACCTCTCCAGGTCTTAAGCATCCTGTCACAGTCTCTGTGAGTTCATGTGGGTATGAGCTCTCCAGTGTCTGGAAGGTGCTGTTTCCTGGACTCATCTACCACCTCGGGGTCTTACACTCTTTGTGCCACCTCTTCCACTTAGATCCCTGAGCCTTGAAGAGAGGGGTTTGATAACGACTGCCCATTTGGAGTTGAGCTGAGTGCTACAGAGTCAGACTCTGGACATTGTCCAATTGGGGGCCTCTGTGTTAATTTCCATCTACTGCAAGAAAAACTGCTCTGAGAAGTGCCGAAGGATGCTCTGACCTACTATCTGATGGATACCAATACAAATAGTACTCTAACAATTATTATTATTATTATAATAAATGATGGTAAATCTTTTAAAAATTGCCACAGAATTAGAAAACACCCTGAGTGACTGCATTAGGAGACCTAAGGATTTGGAATATGTGTTTAAAACACTTTCTCAAAGATCTGAGGGCAGACCAGAAGGAAATCTAAGCCAGCTTTAGTGAAAAGAAAATGCAGCTAGAGTCTAGAACACCAGACAGAGGTCAAGGTAGACAACTGAGAGGTGGGGAACGAGGTACAGCAAAGTTGTCACATTGAGTCTTTGTCCACTGAATCATGAAGTGGGCATGAAAACTTCATCTTGTCCAGAATGACATAAGTTTGGGATGTAAAAACTGTACTTCACTGTCTCTGATCAACCTAGAAAGAACAAATAATTTCATTCTATCACTTTTTATTTTAGCTCTATAGGTAGTCAAAGACTGTTTTTTGTGTGCCCCAAATTCAGGGTGGGTATGTGAGATAAGTTATAGCTAACTGAATTCACTATTGTTGTTTTTACCCCCTATGTTTTGTTAGTTTTAATCCTAAAATGAATAAGTAATATATTCTCTCAGTTTACCTTTTGTGGCTAGTTTGAGAACGTAATATCATCGTTTAGTTTGACTAAGCATGACAAATGGCTTGCTGAAAGGGTACTTTTTGAAGGGTCTTGCTGCGTAGACCCGAACAGTCTTGAACTCACAGAGCTCCACCCGCCTCCACTTCCCTAGGATGAGACAGAAGGGTGTGCCACCACCACCGTGCTAGTATTTCAACATTTTAAGTTGCTATATTGAGAATCTGCCTCTTCTTCAAATTCCATAACTCCCTATCTATCCTAATAAATTTCCAAGGGATTAAAAGTGCAGGGAAAGGAAGACCCTGTTAATTTTCCTAAGCATTTGTATGCTGTCGTACCTCACCTAGCACCAACATGGTAGAAGTGGAAAATCTCATACCATGAAAACTTCCTGTGGTACCTCATTATATATAGCCAAATATCCCAACAACTGAAGTCAAAGCCACTGCTGATCTCAGGCATCTAGAGCAAGGGACATTCAGCCTGAAATACTTGTTTTATTTCTGGCTTCCCAAGAAAAAAAACATAACCAAACTCTCAAGGAATATAACTTCTTCCTTTAAAAAGAGGTGAGGGTCCAGGCAGTGGCACTCAGGAGGCAGAGGCAGGTGAATATCTGTGAGTTCAAGGCCAATCTGGTCTACAGAGTGAGTTCCAGGATAGCCAGGATTACACAGAGAAACCCTGTCTCAAAAAACATAACAGAAGCAAACAAAAAAAATTGTTTCACTTCTATTTATTGACTTTGAAGGGAGACAGTGCATCAGTGTATGCAGGGTGCAGGTGTGTATGGAGGTCAGGGAACAACTTGCTGGAATCAGTTCCCTTCCCACCACGTGGATCCCAGGGATTGACTCAGTCTTCTTAGCAGCAGATGCCTTTATCCGCTGAGTCATTTGCGGACCCCATAACCTCTTCTTAACTGGGTTAAACCTTCTGGAATAGTCTAAGCAAGATTCTGGGTTATTTGGAGGACTGGCTGGCCAACCTTACCAAGCATACCAATGATACAAGGTATCACTGGTTTCCTACTTTCTTTTCAGGATCAGAGGTTCAGCAATCTTGGAGACACAATAAGAAAAGTATTTGAGAAGAATTACAAAATATTATTTTCAATCAAGAAAACAAGAAAACAACTTCAACCATGTAAGCAAACTGTTTTGTTTACATAGTTTTTCCTATTCTCTCCACTACCCATTATTAGCATTCAGGCATTATGCTGGCATGTCCTCTGTCCTCTGGCAGTAATCAGGCAGTACTCTGAACTGCTCATGGTCCTGACAATGTCATCAGCTACACATCAGATATGTTACTACAGCTACACCCCCTTTAAAAGGAGGGGCTCTGTCGCCTGTCTTCGGTCTCTGTCTCTCTTTGTATCACTCCATGTCTGTCTCTCTGTGTCTGACTCTGCTTCTCTGTACCTTTGTCTCTGTCTCTCTGACTCTCTGTCTATCTGTGTCTGTTTCTGTGCATGCCTGTATTCTGTATTTCTTTCTCTTTCCATGAGGCTGCTCTGCACTCCATTTCTCTCTTTCTTCCCTCTCCCACAAAAAAAAAAAAAACCTCTCCACACAAGCATTGTTGGCAAGGTGTGTGCTTCTCTTTCTCACCCACTGTGTGTCCTCTTTGCTCCAACCAGTCAAGGTCTCTCTTGCACCATCTTCAAACGTTGGTTCTGAGACTCAGCAGGCCCCTCCCAGCACCCTGAGGCATGATGGGACCCTAGACCAAGTTCATCTACAACAGCCTTGCTGCTCCAATTAATGGATCACCGGACCCCTCCATCTAACACTGACATGATTGGTGACCCCACCTCTTCTCTGACCATGTACCCCATGAATCAGGATCCTTCTCTCAACTGTGGTTTCTCACATTTCTCTATCCCAGTACTGAGTAACCTTGTGTCCCTCTGGCTCAGAGTGCCCCCCGCCCCCACCCCCACTATGAACTTTTGTATGCTGATAAAATATATGTTAGATTTGTTACAACATACTGTACATCTGGTCTAAAATATAGTCTATATGATGATAAAAGTTTGAGGTTATGAAGATCTATTCAGAGTAACAAACCCTAACATGACGATTTACACATAAGTTATTATATCTTTGCCAAATATTCAACACCAAACTTTTAGAGAATTTAAATAAGTGGTAACATTAGTTTGATAAAAAGGTATTTGATAAATAAGATATATATTCTATACTGAAATGACTAATCCCTAAGAGGGTCCTTTTTCCCAGAGTTGGGTACTTGGGCAGAGGCCCCCAGGCCTGTCAAGGGCAGTACTGGCCTCTGTGCTCCCTCAGTCCCTGCTCATGGGCCACACCCCAACTCACAAGACCTCTTTTCTCCTGTTTCCTTTTGGCCCTGATGATCTCTCCCTTGTCGCTTTTCCTTGCCTTCTCAGGAGATAGTCGTAGTTTGGTACAAACTTGTTTTTACCGACAGAATGGTTATTTTGGCAACTTTTCTGAGTCCATTATCTGTGATTAAAAAGTTGAAGCTCTTTTAGTGTCAAAATAATGACATTAAAAGAGCTTCAATTCAAAATCATTATTTTTAAGGTTAACCTGACAGGAATGTGATGTATAGTCCCATATTATGGGGGTGCAGACCTATTATAGACTGTAAGGAATACAAGTTCATGGCCGTCTTATAAAAGAGCAAGTTGGTTAATTGCAGTCATTCTAAGTACTGATGAAATTAGTTACAGAGATAAAACCTACCTAGTCCCCTATATGTTTTCAGAGTTAAGCTTAAAACAAGTTAATTAGAAAGAAAGTTCATCTATTGAGATATACCTAATAGATACTCTTCAAATGCTCAGAGGTCTGAGAACATAGCATTTAAAATGTTTAATTAAAAAAGCTTTTCATAATAGAGAGATGTGTCAGCTCCTGGCAGGACCCTTATTTCAGCCAAAGAAGATAGATGGAAAGAGAAGAGCCTTCACCCAGAACTTGCTTCACAAGTGGCAGCACTAACCACTGACCAAAAACCACCTTTCACCTCAATTGCTGCTAAGACCTCTTCAGACTGTGGACAAAGCAGGACACTGGGGAATCGCGTACCTCGAGTTGCCTAGACAAACGTAGGCTCGTCTTCCCATGAGTTCCTACTCCACTGGATCTTCTGAGGCCTGGCAGTCCTACACCTTCCAGTCAAAGGCTTGCCCTGAGACCTCTGCCCTCATGATCGTGGATGACCCTATTGTGTATACAGTATTCTGCCTACATGCATGCCTGCAGGGCAGAAGAAGGCACCAGATCTCATTACAGATGGTTGTGAGCCACCACATGGTTGCTGGGAATTAATTGAACTCAGGACCTTTAGACAAGCAGGCAGTGCTCTTAACCACTGAGCCATCTCTCCAGCCCGTCTCTGTCATTTTTAATCACTAACTCAGGTAAAATGTATCCTTCTCAGAACTCTGATGCTGTTTGATGGCTAGGCTAGAGGTAGCTTTATGAATTTACTAGCAACAAGCAAGGCTCCAGCTGCCTTCTCAGTTCTCTGTACAAAATTAAAGTCACGGGCCTCATACTCCCAAAGCTAATACTAAGTCTAAGCATTTTTACCAGACTCAGAAGGGAGATAAACTCACAAAACAGATTTCGGTATAACTTCTTACCATTCCTTTGTTTAAAGGAACTAACTTTACAGTGACGGCTCTCAGTGGTCAGCCACCTGGCGAATTAGATATAAAGATAGAAATATTTAAGTGATAAAAAAGAGAAAGTGATCTGAGCTGCATAAAAGAATAAAATGTTTCCGATTTCTTTCCCTCACTATGCTACTATTGCATTCAGATCACAGTCTCAACAGTAATCAATGAAATTCTGATAAATTATTAGTTTATCTCTGGCAAAGTACTAAACACCATGCTATCACTATACGATCTTAGTTCCCTCTGGCTGTTTTCTAAATATAGACTTTAAAGGTGCTTTTCATTGTGCTAAAAACATCTGCCACAATTTTCCAGACAGAAAAAAAAGAATATTATTGCTTTCAACCACAATCATTTTTTGGTCCCCAATGACTCAATGATATGAGTTTCGACAAGGTGGATTTCAGTACAGATCATAAACAGCGGAAATGTTAATGTGTTTAAAACTTAACTTTTCACAAACTCAAAGAATTCTTGTAAGCTCCAAGGAGCTGACTTGGATTCACCTCAAACAGGTCAGATGTACCCCCTCAATAAAGTACAGTCAATGTCCCTGGTCTTGACACTCCCCATTCTCAATTACCAGGACCTAAAACTTTTTTCTTAAACTTAAATTTGTCCTCTGCTCTGCCAGCATCATGCCAGGTACAAGGGGCACCAGATGGCCCCACAGAGCATGGATAACAGTAAAACAGCCAGATATTCCTGGACATGACCAGCACCCCAGCAATCTCAGGTCCAACCAAGATACTAATGCCCCAAATCAGCAGGAAGCAGTCTCGAAAACTCGGCGGTACCCTCACTCCCCTAACTTGCCACCCCTAACTCCTCACCTTGTGATAATAAATGAAAGGCAGTAACCTTAGCATTCAGGCATTATGCTGGCCTGTCCCCCATCACCTGGCAGGATGCGCTTGCCCGTAATCAGGCAGTACTCTGAGCTGCTCAGGGTCCTGACAGCATCATCAGCTACACTGGTACAGAAACATGCTCCTTTAAAAGATGGTGCTCTGCTGCCTGCCTTCTCTCCTTCTCTCTGCTTCTCTATCTCTCCATCTGTATCTCTGCCTCTCTATCTCAGTATTTCTGTATATATATATATATATATATATATATATATATATATATATATATACCCATGAGGCTGGTCTGTGCTCCCTTTCTCTCTCTCCCCTCTTTCCTCCCCCACCCCAATTAAACTCTCCACATGAGAGCTCTCTGTATAGATGTCTCTCTCACCCACTGTGGGGCCTCTTGGCTCCAACCAATCAAGGTCTCTTGCATGCACTTTATAACACCTATTCCTCCAGCAGAACAATGCTCAGAGAGCCCACCCTCCCCTCTGCCCTTCTGTGTAAATGACCTGCCACATTTCTGCTTTGGACTTTCTATATTGTCCTTCCTGTTCAACTACCTTCCTAAATGAAACCTAACGTTTACAATGTGCATCACAATGGTGAACTGTCAGGTGCTGAGGGAGCCCACTGAGAAGGTGACTTTGAAAACAAGATTGTACCCCTCCCCCATTGTAAACCCAAGTACATTTGTCTCCAAATGTCCTCCAAAGCATCTTTTCTAAGGATGACTTTGCCCCTTGAACCCAGTGACTAGGTGGAGATCACAACAAAACAGACCGGGAGTCAACACACCGTCCTTGGGAACAGCTAGAAGATGAACCATGTCTAACATAAACTAAAATTGTTCATCTTGTAATGTAAAATGGGAACGAGAAGTCAGAAGTTCAACCCTGGGAGCTCAGTCATGGAGAGAAAACTCAAATAGGAGCTGTGGCCGACTGCTGGACTTCCACAGACAGTTTCTGCTGACTGCCGTGAGCATCCAATTTGATGATGTTGTCTCTCTGTTGTTGTTTATTCTTCAACCTGGAAGCCTCACCAATGATAACTCTGCTCTGCCCTGGACTCCACTGGGAACTCCAGACCCCACCCACACCACCTCTACGCGATGTCCCCAGTCAGTTCCTCCCGCATATTTCAAGTACATAATGAGCAATGATCTGTTGTTTTTCTCTTTACTTTTTTACTTTGGTTTGTTACATACTTAATAAACTCATTCAAAACTCAAAGTATGGCGATCATTGTAGTTTCTCAGGATTGAGCAGAACATGACGGGGTGGGTCAACAGTCTCTTGATAAGAAAAGCAAACATCTGCCTTACTCACAAACCTAACATTAAGGGGTAAGCAGGTTTCAAATGTGATTTAAAATGACTATTGGCAATAATAACTGTTTATGTCTCTGAGAATGATTAGGTAAGAAAAATATAAAAGTCTAAATAAGTTTTGAGTATCTAAGAAAATGTTCTAAACTATGAAAATTTAAATAAGTCAGGGTTTAAATAAATGATTTATGGGCCTGAGAATGTAATTTTTATAGACATATAAAGTCTATGTAAAGCCCGAGGACATTAGAGTCTCTGAAATATATAAAGTTCTGAGGATATAAAACTATAAATAAGTTCTTTGAAAATGATTTAAGATATACATAGATGATTTAAGCTATGAAAAATGCTTCAAATTTCTTTCTCTTCCTGTAATATTGTTATACAGGGTTTCAAAAGTTCAGAATTTAACATTAATAGGATTCTGATAACGTGATAGAGCAAAAACTACTAACTGTTTAAGTCACAAGCTCAAGATTTCAGATTTCTTTTGATTGTCTTCTAAATATAGGTTGAAAGATGTTTCGCATCAGGCTAAAGACATCTCTTTCCAACCTATATGTGCCTTTATGGACAGAGGGAAATGTATGTGCTCTTGAACCCAAATCTATAACTTTTGCTAGGACTCAAAACTATGAGTCTCCTGCTGTTATACAGATACCTGTTACCTGTTTTTCTGCAATAGATATTTCAGTTCAGATTGATAATACTAATGTATCTAAAACTTTTATGTCTTTTTTATAAAATGAAAAATCAGATAAACTTCAGAGAATAGAGAGTATCATAAAATTTGGGTCCATTTCTCATGGGTCAAAGGACTCCAGATCAATACAGCCTGAGTTTCCCCACCTGACTGTTCCTGAGGATGTTATTTCTTCTCTCTCCTGGTCTTGGGTCTTCTCTCCTCCCCATTTGCTTAGGACTATGGGCCTAAACGTTCCAAATACAATATTTTCCTTTAAGTTCATAAATTTTAACTTCTGTTCCTAGTCCACATTTGTCTCAACAGGCTGGCAGATACATCCAAACTTGAATTGCTGACTCCAACCTGCTCCAAATGACTATGAGCCCTGGACTTGCTAAAGACTGGTATGGACCAATCCAGCTGATGTAAATGCTGTCTCTGCAGCCGGTCAATGAACCAGATGCTTCTAAATTCCTTCCTTGCCTTTGACTAACATTCTAGCCTTCCAGGGCCCTAACAACAACATCCTAGTTTCAGCAGGAAGTAATTACAGAAGAGAATGCATTGTCCCTTGTCTCCTCCTGGAATGTTAGATCAAACGGAATTTCTTGTCTTAGGGAACCTGAGGTAAAATAATAACTGCTCCCCATTCTCATTTCCAAATTCCTTCTAGATAAGAAACTCTGTCAACCATCACAGGACTTTTGGACCCTCTGCTTCTACTGAATGCTACTGGCTCTTGCATCATTGAAGCCTTAAATAAATGATATTTCCTGTCTGGATACCGCTAAGCTGATGATGCTAAAATCCCAATATCAGCTCCTGAACCAAACCCATGACACACAAACTTGCAGATGTCAACTACTGAATAAGGGAGACTCACTTTACCATTAGTGCTGGAAATTGGTCTCTGCTTGAGGCAACCTCTTTTCCCATCTTTGTAATCTCACTCAGAATCCAATGGCAGCTGGCTTCTTGATTCAACCGATGACAACTGGTTGACAGCCTGTGTTAATACTCAGGTTTTAAATCAGACCAAGGATTTCTGCATCTTGATCCAGTCAGAATAGTCTACTTCTCTTTTACCAATTTGAAACATCACCAGAATGGGAAAAAAATGAGAAGTCATTGCAACTGTCTTGTTACCCACCATCCAAGGCATCAGCTTAGCAGGGGCAATAGGTACAAAAACTTCAGCCTTGGTACTACAAGAGTTAGAACCACACTACAGGGCCGTGAGAATGGCAATAAATGCAGATGTCATTGCCCTAGGAAATTTGTTGCACATTTGGAAGAATCAGTCTCCTTTCTAGGTGAAGCACTTCTACAAAGCAGAAGGAGCCTTGACATATTGTTCCTTCAACGCAGTGTAGGGGAGGGGGCTTGCGAGGTCTTAGAGAGCAATGTTGTTTTTATACTAACCATTCTGGTGTTAGTAAGGACTCCAAGGCCCTACTTAGAATAAGACTGCAAGACAGACAATGAGAAACACAACAAAATAAAGGATTGTTGGCCGAGGATGCTCATTCATTCCCAGCTGCCCAGAACTAAAGTAATGACACAGAAACTATATTATTTGTAATACTGTTTAGGCAATATCTTTTTTTATTGATTTTTATTGAACTCTACATTTTTCTCAGCTCTTTCCCTGCCTCTGAAGAGTCCAAGAATAAGAAAATAAAAATGTAGATTCCAAAAATAAGAATGTAGAAATAAAGAAATATAAAGTTATAAGTCTAGGAAAATGAGAACAGACTATCAGCAGCTTTCTCAGCAGATCAAAGATCATTCATTCACAGTGAGCTATTTTCTCAGATGCTTGGGAAGCTTAGGTCATTTTACAGCTGGCTGTTTTATTTACAAGGCCAGAGCTTCTCCCTACAAATTGAGAGTAGTGTCCTGGCCATCCCTGAAAAAGGACAGATGTGAACTGAGATGAGACAGAGATATGTGACCTTTGGATTAGGCACTGTCTCCATTATGGAAAACTGGCACCACCAGAGAAGAGGCATAAGACTCCAATTTACACCTGGAGGTACCAGGAGACAGTGGACAAATACAATGGTTTAATTAATGAGCTCTGATAATGGAGGTTGTAAAGTATGGCAGTCAGTATCTGAGTTTTACCTTGAGATAGTGTGAAAAGCTTTCTGCTATCTCCTAAATTCTCAGCCTACAAGCTAGTTACTCCTTCTTTATTGACCTTCTAGTATTACTAGCAGTCCCTTTCTGACTACTTGCTAAAGACATCTGTTTTCTCGCAATTAGTGACCTTCGTTGTAATCTCCTCTGAAACATATTTCATGATGGCTGCCTAGTTACCCATTGACATTAGCACTCACTCCCCTCTTTAGGGTCTCCACTGACCAACCCAAGGGTTAGGGGCAGGTTGTAAAAATTACTTTGCTCAGAGCTAATGCTTGGTGCCCCTACTATAAAAAGTGAGTTCAGAAACCTGCCTTCTGCCACAGCCTAAGGAACACCATCTCTGACTATGGTCTCAGCTAGCTGATAAGCTTCTGTGCCCCAGGTGATTTTTAATTTTTATTTTTTATTTTTAAGTTTGCTTCTGGTTTTCCTAGGATCTGGTTTCTGGAATAAAGCCTGCTTCTGGTTTATTAGACTTGGTGGTGTTCTCATCTTTGTGCAACCCCCCCTGGACCCAACATTTTGGTGGCCTGTACGGGGAAGCGCAAATCTGGTTTTGAGGGGACACTCCAGTCTCTGTTTTTTGGCAAACTTTATTATTTTGTGGTTACCAATAGGTAAGGTTCTGGTTCTGGTATCTGGTATCTGGACAGTCTGGAGGCTCAAGAAGATCTAGCAGACATACTTCTAATCTCAGAGTCGCAGGAAAATCGGGGATGCTCTTATTCTTTCTCTAGCCATTAGGTCGTGAGGTGTAGCCTTTTGGAACTGGTATGGGATCACTTGACCCTGCGCGCAGTGATGTCTTGTCAATTCTGTTTCATATCATGTTGTCTGTTGTCAGTCTTCTCGTTGTGGTTGTGTGTGAAGTAATTTCCACTATGGGAAAAGCTTCTTCCAAACCTAAGTCTCCCCTGGACCTTGCCCTTTCTCTTTTCCAGGATTTCAGGGAGGCCATTGCAGCTGTTGGCAGCCCCTGTGAAGCTGGAGCTACTCAGATCTTCTACTCCCTTGCAGAGCATTCCCCACCACCACCCCCACCACCCGCCAACTTCCTACTTCAGAGCTGAGCCCCTTTAGCACTCTTTCAGGGAAGCCACAGGTGGTCAGTGGTGGGTAGTGGTGTCTCCTGCTCTCTCTGTCTGCACTGTGGGACCTCCTGATGGGGATGGCAGCCCCTGCCTGGTTTATTTCCTCTTTCAACTAGTGATCTGTATAACTGGAAACTTCAGACTCCTTCCTTTACTGAGAAATCTCAAGTGCCAGATACTGTCCTGTTTACACATTCCCCGACCTGGGGGTTGGATTGCCAGCAATTGCTCCAGATAATGTTCACCACTGAAGAAAGAGATAGAATTCAGCAAAAATGCCCGAAGCACGTTCCAGGATGAGATGGTCAACCCACTAATGAGGCAGTCATTAAGAGATGGTCTCTGAGCCCCTGCTAGACTGCCCACCAATCTAAGACTCTTGAGAACCAAATGGCAGTCAACCTGGATTTTGTCAACTGAGCAGCCCCAGATATTAAGAGGAAGCTCCAGCAACTCAGAGGACTTGAAGGTAAAAATCTGAATAAATTGATTGCTATTGCCACTAAGGTTTATAACAACAAAGAAACACCTGAGGATGAGCAAGTTTGGGACTGGCAAAAGTCTTACTGGCAGATAAGAGCTGGGGGCCTGATGGGCAGAGGGAATACAGACTGTCCCAAATAGCCAACGGGCACTACTCCGAGTTTAAGAAAGGATTATTGTGCTTATTGCAAAGAAAGGGGCCATTGGAAAATGGAATGCCCACAAAGGAAGAGGGGCCAAAAAGCCCTGGGATTAGTGAATCCAGATGATAAAAAGGACAGGGTTGGAAGCTTCTGCTCGAACATTGAGTAACCCTAAAAGTTGAGGGGCAACCTGTTGATTTCCTAGTGGACACTGGTGCTCACCATTCAGTGTTAAAAACTCCACTGGGGCCTCTGTCAGACAAACAAACGTGAGTTCAAGGGGATACAAGGACAGCTCTGCAACCATGGACCACAAAACAGACTGTGAGATTGGGAAGAAAAAGAGTTGTGCATTCCTTCATAGTTATCCTTGAATGTCTTACTCCCTCCTGGAAAGAGACTTATTGGCTAAGATAAAAGCCCAAATATATTTCACTGGGAATGGGGTGATGCTCTCACCATGGCCTGAAATCTATGTCTTATGCCTCCATCTGAAAGAATACAGGCTCTTCTAAGAGACTCTCACTTTAGAGGCATCTTCTCTAATAGCGGAACTCCAGCGCTCCACCCCAGGAGTGTGAGCAGAAACTAATCCACCAGGATTAGCGATTCAGGAGCCCCCAGTTGTAGCCACCTTAAAAAGCCAACGCTCAGCAGGTGAGGGTGAGGCATGACCCCAGAGGGCCAGTTGGACCTTACTAAATATATGAATCAGTTCCTAAAACACGGAATCTTGATGCCTTGCCAGTCTCTGTAGGACACCCTGTTTCTACCAGTTAAAAAGTCAGGGACCAATGACTTTCCACCTGTGCAAAAGCTTAGGAAGATTAACAAACGGTTGAAGACATTCATGCTACAGTCCCCAACCCTATAATCTCCTGAGCTCCCTGTCCCAGGAGCTTCAAGTGCACTCAGTTCTAGATATTAAGAACACCTTCTTCAGCCTAACTCTTGAAGCCAAGAGTTAGCTGCTTTTTGCTTTCGAATGGCACGACCAAGATCGGGGCTTTGGTGGTCAGCTCACGTGAATTTGCCTGCCACAAGAATTCAAAAATATCCCAGCTCTCTTAGACAAAGCCCTACAATGAGACTTAAAGGATTATCCGTCCTTATACCCGGAGGTTCCTCTGAGCCTCAGACCCTTTCAGATCCTATTCTCTCACTTCCAGGATTTCAGGAATCTAACAGTAGAATTTTTCCAGCCTTCCCTGGGCCTTTCTGCCTCAGGAGCCCAAGCTTCAGCAGGCTCCTGTCTGTGCTAGCACTACTGACAGCCAGGGAGAGGACTGCCCCTCCCCCACAGGTACTGCAGTCTCAGACTCAAATACCAAGGAGGAGCCAGGAGGATAGAGGGAAGCAGAGACAACTAGGAGGCCAGGTACCAAGGATGGCCACTCAGATCCTTTTCCTGCACGATCATTGGTTTTGGTCTCACAAAATGACCCCTGCCCCAAAGCCACACAGTGGGAAACACCAGAGCACAGGAGGATAGAGGGAAGCAGAGACAACTACAAGGCCAGGTACCAAGGATGGCCACTGTCAGATGCTTCTCCTGGACGATCATTGGTTTTGGTCTCACAAAATGACTCCTGCCCCAAAGCCACACAGTGGGAAACACCAGAGCAGAGTGGACCCATCAGGAAAGTACAAATGGCCTGCAGCCCCTCCCCCGCCTAAAAATTCAGCTGGAAAAAGTAAGAAAAGTTCTGTCTGGTTTAAATGCATAAACATGGCCACTAACTGTTCATTTCTACTGTATGAGTGAACTATGTTCAATGTGTACTGGCTGTAGCCCTTACTGACAGCCCAAGCTTATAATTTACCTCTAATTGTTCTGGTTGTTGTCTGATATAATCACTTTTCTTTGCCTTCTTAGGAGACAGTCTCAATGTGATATAAACTTGTTCTGCTCTTACCCAA